>NC_142219.1:12882500-13205000 GCF_049639895.1 Pseudopodoces humilis
CCTCACCTTCTCTCCATCCCTCTCCAGCTCTGCCTGATCCTCACTGCTTTGGGGAAAGCTCCAGAATATTCCTGTGGTCAGAAAATTCAAGCCACCCCTGCCCTTGACAGCTGAGAGAAATAATTGATGAGGGCAGGGCTGAGATGTCCTGATCCCTGCTCCATTCCTGGCACTAAAAAAGGGCACTTCCCACCCTTTCTTTCCTCCATCTTTCCCAACCAAGACTTTGAGAGAATTTCTTTAGGAAAACATCATTCCCTGGCTGGATGTGCCTTTTTCCTGCCCAAACAAGCTGCAGGATACCTGACTCCAGAGCCGTGGGAGCCATGGGAGTAAGATCTGACAAAGAAAGGATCTATCAGGTGGGAATTCCCAAAATTCCTTCTTTCCCTCCTCAGAGATGTTCCCTGGGGGTTTTCCCTGCTCCCTCTGCTCCCAGCACTGTGTGGCCTGGAGAACAAACCCGGTGTCCCAGCCCTGAATATCCCTGGGAAAAAGAGGGAAAGAACACAGCCCTGGAGCAGCTCCAACATTTCCACACTCGCCCAGGCTGGCTTCAAGTGGGAAAGGAGCAAGTGAAAATAACAATAAAGGGCAGAGGCAGGAAAAAAGGGCTTTGATCCCACTCCCTGTCCTGCCTCCACTCCTGATGTCCCACTAATCCCTGCAGGGCAGAGCTCAGCTCAGCTCAGGTTTCTTCAGAGGAATCTCCCCAACCGCTGGAAAATCAGGGTTTTTCCAACGGTTTTATAATTCCTGGGAAATCAGGTCAACAACCCCACGTTAAATATTCCAGCTTGGCTTGGCTGTGTTTGTTTTTGTCATATTTTAGCAGCCAGCTCTTCATAAAATAGGAAAAAATCCCTTTTGCTTTCATTTTTCACAGGCTGGATTTAAGAAGTCCGAGCCATCTTTGCTTTTCAGCTCTTTATTAAAGTTCTCACAGGACCTCTTTGTAGACAAAGGGAATTTTAAACTGGAGACTTTGCTTTGTTCCCCTGATATTTTGATATTTCCTGATGTTTTTGGCACAGCTGGGAGATCTTCCAGGCAGAAGCCCTGGGTTTATTAATGGCTTAAAACTCCATAATTTCCACAGTGGATCTGAAGGGAAATGCAGATTTTGAACCTTTTGGGGGTCTCATATCCAGCTTTAAAAATGTGATTCCATGTTTGTTCAACAGCAATAAACTTCCAGGGTTTTATGGAGCCATAAGAACACTCAAAGTGCTCCCATTTATGGCCTGGGTGTAATTTACTGGGGGAGGTTTCCTCTCTAATGGGGCAGTGCCAGTGATTGGAGCTCTATTAGCTGGAAACAGCACAGCTCCATTTGCAGAATTCCCATCAATAATTCCAGGGCAGGGAAGGGAGGCGCAGGGGAAGGACAGGAGGGGAGGGATGGCAGGAATAGAAAGAAAAGG
The DNA here is from genome assembly GCF_049639895.1 of Pseudopodoces humilis. NCBI lineage: Eukaryota > Metazoa > Chordata > Aves > Passeriformes > Paridae > Pseudopodoces > Pseudopodoces humilis. Next base: position 12,883,925 of record NC_142219.1, read on the forward strand.
CCATGAATGCTTCACAAATGAGAATTCAGGGAAGGTCTGCTTGCAGGTGGGATTAAAATCCCATTTTCCTGCTTAATTTGAGCTGGAGCTGCAAGCACAGCTCACACTCCCTCCCTGCAAAGGCATCCATGGAAAACCCTGTCTCCCAGAGAATTCCCAGCCATTCAGGCAGGCACTGGGCTCCCTGGAAGCTTTAGAGCAGGAAATTAAATGTTGGAGTGATTTACAGCTCAGGAGATCTTTGGGAGTAAGGACAGGGAGAGAAGAGCTATGCCCAGGTTTAGGATTCCTGGGAAGGGGCTGGGATGGGGTTGGGATGGGGTTGGGATGGGGTTGGGATGGGGTTGGGATGGGGTTTGGAAGGGGTTGGGATGGGGTCGGGATGGGGTTGGGAAGGGGTTGGGAAGGGGTTGGGATGGGGCTGGGGTTGGGATGGGGTTGGAAGGGGTTGGGATGGGGTTGGGATGGGGTTGGGATGGGGTTGGGATGGGGTTGGGATGGGGTTGGGATGGGGTTGGGATAGGCTGGGATGGGGTTGGGATGGGGCTGGGATGGGGTTGAGATGGGGTTGGGATGGGGTTGGGATGGGGTTGGGATGGGGTTGGGGTTGGGATGGGGTTGGGAAGGGCTGGGATGGGGTTTGGAAGAGGTTGGGATGGGGTTGGGATGGGGTTGGGATGGGGTTGGGATGGGGTTGGGGTTGGGATGGGGTTGGGATGGGGTTGGAAGGGGTTGGGATGGGGCTGGGATTGGGTTGGGATGGGGTTGGGATGGGGTTGGGAAGGGGTTGTGATGGGGTTGGGATGGGGTTGGAAGGGGTTGGGATGGGGTTGGGATGGGGTTGGGGTTGGGGTTGGGATGGGGTTGGGATGGGGTTGGGATAGGCTGGGATGGGGTTGGGATGGGGTTTGGAAGGGGTTGGGATGGGGTTGGGATGGGGTTGGGAAGGGGTTGGGATGGGGTTGGGATGGGGTTGGAAGGGGTTGGGATGGGGCTGGGATGGGGTTGGGATAGGCTGGGATGGGGTTGGGATGGGGTTTGGAAGGGGTTGGGATGGGGTTGGGATGGGGCTGGGATGGGGTTGGGATGGGGTTGGGATAGGCTGGGATGGGGTTGGGATGGGGTTGGGATGGGGTTGGGAAGGGGTTGGGATGGGGTTGGGATGGGGTTGGAAGGGGTTGGGATGGGGCTGGGATGGGGTTGGGATGGGGTTGGGATGGGGCTGGGATGGGGTTGGGATGGGGTTTGGAAGGGGTTGGGATGGGGTTGGGATGGGGTTGGGATGGGGTTGGAAGGGGTTGGGATGGGGTTGGGATGGGGTTGGGATGGGGTTGGGATGGGGCTGGGATGGGGTTGGGATTGGGTTGGGATGGGGTTGGGATAGGCTGGGATGGGGTTGGGATGGGGTTTGGAAGGGGTTGGGATGGGGTTGGGATGGGGTTGGGATGGGGTTGGAAGGGGTTGGGATGGGGTTGGGAAGGGGTTGGGATGGGGTTGGGATGGGGTTGGGATGCGGTTGGAAGGGGTTGGGATGGGGTTGGGATGGGGTTGGGATGGGGCTGGGATGGGGTTGGGATGGGGTTGGGATGGGGTTGGGATGGGGTTGGGATGGGGTTGGGATGGGGCTGGGATGGGGTTGGGATTGGGTTGGGATAGGCTGGGATGGGGTTGGGATGGGGTTGAGGTGTCCCAGCAGTAAAAGAGGGGATGTTACACCCTACAAAGCCCCAAACACAGGGAACAGCACCTTTTCCATCCCTCCTGCATCCAGAGGTGAAATCCCTGGGAGCTGAGTGTCCCTGGGGCCCTCTGCTATCCATCACTCTGGATTTTCAGGAGAGGTCAGTCAATCAATCAATTAATTAAATAACATCCTGTTTTGACAGAATTATCAAATAAAGGTTGGGCCATTAAGGCAGGAGTGGAGGATGCTGCAGGATAAAGGAGAACTGGGATAAATTTGTTATTTATTGTTTATATCATTGGCTGTGTGGCTGATCGCAGTTCAGAGCTCAAGTGCCATTTCAGTCAGGGCAGAAAATCCCAGTGCTGAGGGAGCAGCTCTCAGCCTGAAACGACTCCAGAAGCTCCCAGGACAATTTTAACCCAGGAAAATCAAGTTTTGGAACCAACACAGTGGCTCTTTAGAACACACTGTGTAAGTAACAACAAAAAAAGAATATTTAAGTTAGAGCATAATGCTCCAATAATGCTAAAGTGGCCATGAATAAATTTACACTGAATGGCAGAAAAAAACCCCTCAACCAACCAAACCCCAAACCACTATGGAATTATATCCTGGAATGACTTTCCAAACAGTACAGCAGGGGCAAGACTCTGAAATTATTTTGAGGTGAAAAGAATGGAGGGAAGCTTGTAAAGCAGGTTCTGGGTCAGCCTGGGGGAACAAATGGATTTGGAGCTCCCTGTGACCCACCTGGGCTGGAATTGGGCAGAGGGGAGGGGAAGGAGCTGGCCTTGTTCCTCACTGATTGTATTTATTTGTTCCCTGGATATTCTGGGTTGTACACGCTGCAAACCGAGCTGTCCTGACAAATATTCCTGTAGCCCTGCCCGCTCTGCTTGTAGCAGCACCGCTCCTGTAATGGAAAGAGGATTTATTTCCAAAGGCTTGATGTCCAAACTGGAATTAGACAAGGGCTCGTGGAATGTACCCACTTTGTTCAGCACTGCTGGTTCAGCTCTCCTGGCTCAGGGAAAAGAGGGATCTGTTTGCTATTCCTACACATTCCAGGCCTTCATTCCTGCCTTGCTGTGGGAAGCTCGAGGTCATTTCCTTGGTGTTCCCGGGCAGCTTTACAGGGAATGGAATTAGGAAAACCAACGAGGTGATACCTATGGGTAACATTCCCTCCCTGCTCTATTTCCTGGGGGGCATGGCAGGAAATTCCCATTACACACAGGACGGGGAAATCAGTCAGAGCAACAGCAAAAGGAAAACAAATTCTCAACCTGGCTGCACCCAGGGCACACCTGAGTGAAATGTTCCTGGAAAAGTGGTTCCAAGTCATCAGGAATTGCTGATATTCTGGGGAGGATTAAGAAGAATTTTTTAAAAATAGGTTTAAATTAAAAAATGGATGCTAAATTATTAAATGGAAATAATATCTTATTATGTCTCTTGTTTTAAAATAGAGAGCAAAAACAAATAAGAGAGTGAAGTGAAAGAACAGTCACAAAATCCTCGTCTGTAGAAAGCAGAGGTCACACTGGGATTTTGAGCAAATAACCAGGATTCACCACCAGGATTTTGGAAAGGCCAAGAGAACCCAGCAGGACTATCCAGAGGCAAAATGGGTACTGGAAATGCCAGAGGATCATCCAAATTTAGGGAAATACGTGCCCAACAAGAACTAATGCCGTGTTTGCAGCTGCTTTTACTGGGGAAGGGGTCAGGGAGGCTCCTGCTCCTTTCTTTAGAAGGGGACACATCATTCCCTGATCATGATCCAAATGATCATGATCAAAGCATCATTCCCACAGTGAAGGAGATCCTGGAGCAGATCCAAAGGTATCCACAAATCCCCCAGAGGAGGGAGATGTTCTTCCCAGACACCCGAGGAATTCCCCTGGGGAACTGCTGGGAAAGCTGGAATGTAAAAATGCCTCAAGGCCAAGGTGAAATCACCAACGTGGTTCCCATCTCCAAAGAGGATCCAGTGTAAAGCTCAGGAAAATCCGGAGTGGCAGCACATCCCTGGCGGATAATTGTGATCTAAAAGAGGATCCCTGGATAAATTGGGATAGTGGGGAGAGTCTGGGGAGCTCTGTAAAGAGAAATCTCAGTTGGGATCTGAGTGTTAAAAGGGTGTTTATTTTGAATTAAATACTGCAGAATCACATGAGCCCAGAAACAAATTGGGTGTGGCTGCTGGGAATAAACTTCCCAACATTCCTGAGCCTTTGGAGGAGCCCATGGACACAGAAGGGAAAGGACTTGCATTTCCAAAGGCATTCTACAAAGTTTTTCACCAAAAATAAAAATATTAATAAATATTAATATAATAATATAATAGTATAAAATATAAAAATTAAAATAGTAATATATAATTAAATATTGATATTAGAAATAGAATAAAGAATAAAATATCTTAAAGAAGTGAAGATTCCATGGGATGAAGGGGAAGGTCCTCACATAGATAAAACATGGTTGAAAATAAAGAAAACACAGGCTGGGAATTAAATTATCGATGTTCACAGAGTGGAAGTGACTGAAACTCACTGAGGGAATGAAATCAGGGAAAAATGTTGGAAATTCTTGTGACAAGGCAAAGGCAGCAAACTCATCCAGGGTGCAGGCTCCTGCTCCCACCGTGAGGTTCTGCTCCTCTTTTCTCCTCCTTTTTATTTCCAAAAACGTGGGACAGGACTTGAACCAAACAGAGAGAAAAGGGCAGCAGAGGGGATGAAAGTGACTCACAAATATGGGAGGTTTTATTCCAGAAACAGCAACAAACACCTGGATTCTGCATCCTGAAAATGCTTGGATTAGGGAAGGGAGAAATGGGATGGATCTCTAAAAAAACATGGAAGGGAGGGAGGGAGGGAGGGAGGGAGGGAGGGAGGAAATTCTCCAGGTGATGGAGAACTTGCCCAACAGACTGGGCAGGCTGTGAAATTCCACCTTCACCTCAGCAGAGCTGGAGCTGCAGGGATGGTCCCAATGTCCTCCTGTTCCCTGGCATCCATGGAACTCCTTCTAGGAGACACAACCCGCCCTGCCAGCCCCTCCTGCCACACTCAGATCCTCACAGGAGGTGATTATTGGCAGCAGATGCTGCTCCTCAGAGCAGGTTTTCTGCCATCACTGGAAAACCAAGTCTAGAATCACCCAAGAACTGGTACCACGGTGACCTCACTGCTGTCCTGAAGGAAATGCCTCTACTCCAACAAGCTGAGTTTAGTTAAACCAGATCTGTGCAGAGCAGGGGAGGGCGGTGTCTGCACAGAAACCAAAAAGGGAAATATCCTCCCTTCCTGGTCCCACATTAATGGTTACAGCAAAGGTCTGAGATCTCCAGCAGATCCTTCAAACACGGATCCCTGCATGGAAAAATCTGCTTGGAGATAACCCCTCCAATGGACACAGCCCCTCTAAAGTGTCTTTAATGATTCCTGCAGTGTGGAGTTGAAAAAGGTTCAGACCAAGGCATTGCAGTTAAATCTATCTCATCCCCTTTAAGGAAGAGTTGCCTGAAGCAGCTGGGAATCTTCAGGGATAACAGATCCCAGGGATGCTGAAGTGCAAAAGCCCTGGATGTTCTCAGTTTCCTGAGTGGGATGAAGCAGCGTGCCCCAGGCAATATTCTTCTGATACAAAGGCTCATCCAGGCCCCTGGGATGATAAAGGACCCAGGAACAAGGCCCTTATTATATAAGTCTCTATAAAGAGACATCCCACCAGGGAAATGAGCTCCACCAGCTGGGATGGGCTGAGCTTTATTGACTGAATCCTCTGCTCCAAATTTCCTGTCAAGTTCTCGTCTTGATTCCCAGCCTGAGTCCTAACCTGGTTCCTTCCCCCTCCCTGGGACGCACTGGAGGCTGTGTTTGGCACCAAACATCATCTAAAACTGCACTTAAAGCACAAAAAACAACTTGGAAATAAAAGTCGAGCGCTTATTGCTCCCAAAATCTTTGCTTTGTTGGGATCTTTCCTGGATTTAAACTCTGGGCACTCTCAGGTCCTGCTCTGTAGGGTGCAGATCTCACCTAAGGATTGTAAGGATGCTGCCAAGGTTTCCAGCTGCAGAGAGGTCCCAGGACATCACCCACTGCCCTCTCTCCCTGCACTCATCTCTTCCTGGAGCCCAAGCTGCCAGGGGCTGATTTTCCCTTGTTTTGGAGTATTGGACAACATTCCATGGAGTGTGAAGGGTATGGGATAGGAACACACCAAGGACCCTTCCCATGGTTACCTGAGACAGGAGCAATTGGCCCCTTGAACCCCTCTGCTTTCAGCCTCCCCCTGCCAGAAGCCCAGAGCAGATCAATGGAAGCTCCTGTTCCAAATCCTGGGATCATTAAAGATGGATCAGTGCCTGCTGATCATCTCATCCCTGTAACTGCTCCAGGAGTTCCTCATGAGGGAGGATTTCTGAACCAAGACATAAATATCCCATAGAAATTGTCCATCAAAGCCCTGGAGAAGATACTGGTGATCATGGCTGGGATTCTCCTGGTGAATTTTCCCTTATTTTGGAGTACTGGACAACGTTCCATGGTGTGTCAAGGATGTGGAGATAGGATGGCTGGGAGTGCCTTCCTGGCCAACACCTGATTACCTGAGACAGGAGCAATTGGCCCCTTGAACCCCTCTGCTTTCAGCCTCCCCCTGCCAGAAGCCCAGAGCAGATCAATGGAAGCTCCTGTTGCTTCCATTAAAGCATTAATAGAAACATTAAAGATGGATTAGTGTCTGCTTTTGTCCCAGGAATTCCTAATGAGGGAGAATTCCCAAACCAAGACATAAATATCCCATACAATTTGTCCATTAAAGCCCTAGAAAAGATCCTGGTGGTCATGGCTGGGATTCTCCTGGGAGACCGGGACACTTCTGGCAATTGCTGCCTCCAACCCTGCCCTGGGGTCTCCCAGAGGCAGATTTGGTTTTATTTCATCATTAAGTGTGGCCAGGCACAGAAGGAGACATCAAAACTTTTGGCAAACCTGAGGAGAATGCCCACACCACCAGGACAAAGCGCCCAGTGTCCCATTAATGTCACAATTTCTACATCAGCAGCAAGGTTTGTGAGGAGCCCTTGCCAAAGGGGTCAACCCTCCTGCTGTCTGCACATAAACCCCACCTCTTTCCCCCTCAGAATCCAAGATTTTCATGGAATCTCCCCTGCCCAGGGATAAAAAGACTGGGGGGTGATCCACAAATAGATAAACTCAGGATTAGTTGGTTATTTTACATCTCACGGGGCAATGATGGAATTAATCTTGGAAAAGTGCATTTAGTCAAGTGAAAAATTGAAGCTAGAAGAGTGAGCAGCAATACAATTATTTGGAAGCTTGGGAAATGAGTTTTTATGAAACACAGAAGGAATTCAATACATTCTGGCTATCAAAAAAAAAAATAGACAAGGCTGAAAAATGGTTTGTTACGTGATGTGTAAACAGGCTCAGAGGGAAGGACACGGGAATGTGTTCTGTGAAGCACCAGCAAAGTGACCAGCAGTGGGTGGTGAAGCAGCACAAATTCAAATTAAAAATAGAAGTATAAAAAGTGTGAAAGGCTCCTGAAGGGCCACAAGTGCAGACCCCACCTCATGCAATAAAATCCAGATGTTGTTTGCAGGATGTTTGATTAAACACAGATTATCACTCATTCCACACTTAACAGGGAACAGTTTAAATATTTAAATTATATTTAAATATAATAAGAACAGTGGTCCTTTCAGGCCCAGAGTTCTGGGTTTGCTATTGAAGTTTGGTGTTCAAGGAATGCTGGCACAGCTCGTTCCAGCAGGCAGCACTTGGAAAATGCCACAGCTGGGGAATGGCCCTTGTGACATTGGCTCTGTCCTCCTGAGAGCTTCAGGCCCACGGAATTCCAGAATCATGGAATGCTTTGAGTGGGAAGGGAACCTTCAGGACCATCTCATCCCACCCCTGCCATGGCAGGGACACCTCCCACTGTCCCAGGCTGCTCCAAGCCCCAATGTCCAGCCTGGCCTTGGGCACTGCCAGGGATCCAGGGGCAGCCCCAGCTGCTCTGGGCACCCTGTGCCAGGGCCTGCCCACCCTGCCAGGGAACAATTCCTGCCCAATATCCCATCCAGCCCTGCCCTCTGGCAGTGGGAGCCATTCCCTGTGTCCTGTCCCTCCATCCCTTGTCCCCAGTCCCTCTCCAGCTCTCCTGGAGCCCCTTTAGGCCCTGGAAGGGGCTCTGAGGTGTCCCTGGAGCCTTCTCCTCTCCAGGTGAGCGCCCCCAGTTCTGCCAGAGATGCAGATCCTGGTTTTAAAGACATAAAAAATGCGAGGTTGGTCTTTTTTGAGCCTTTGGAGGCCTCATGTGCCCAGAGGTTTTCTGCCTTCCTCCCTCCTGCTGCTCTGCCTCTCCTCTCTGTCCCTTTGAAGCCATTCCCTGTGTCTGCCACTCCATCCCTGGTCCCCAGTCCCTCCCCACCTTTCCTGTAGGTTCTTGGAAAGCCACACTCTTAAACCTTAACCCTAATCCTAATCCTAAACTGATCTCTCTGTTTTCCTTTCCCACTGGAGCTTTTTCCCTGGTCTGGTTTCTCCTCTCTGAGGGCACTGCCAGCTCTGGTGCCCCTGGAGTGAACCAAGATCACTCCACCTAAAATCTGCCACTGCCTTTTCTCCAGGTTCTGGAGGTTCCCAGTGGGAAATTTGACTTTTTCACCTTTTGTTTGGTCTCAGTTGGGATCTGAGTGTTAAAAGTGAGTTTATTTTGAATTAAATACTGCAGAATCACATGAGCCCAGAAACAAATTGGGTGTGGCTGCTGGGAATAAACTTCCCAACATTCCTGCTGCAGAAGATTTCTTTCCATTTGGTTGAAGCATCCAAAAATATTTCTCAGCATTCAGTTCAACCTGAATTTTCTCTTTTTCCCCCTCATATTGCGAGGCCTGAAGAATTTTATCCCCTGCACAGCAGAGCTTGGAGGGGAGAGTGAGAACCCCCCTCCACCACCACAAGGGGTGAATAAACCACATGAAATATTGTGCTATAAAGAGAAATGTGGCTTTAGAATAAGTGAGTCTTACTAGAAGTCAATTCCTTGGGAAGGAAATATTTTTTCCAGCTGAAAATATTTCCTCCTGCCAGAGCCTTTGGCTTTGTGGGAAGAGCCCTTCAGCTGAGCTTTAGCCTCCCTCACTCGCTGGATCAAGTTAAATAATGCTGAGGGGCTCAGCCTTGGATTCCTCATTCCAAAACAGCCAATTTTTTTCCAAAACAGCCGACTTTTTTTCCAAAGCAGCCACTCTGGGAAGTCCCAGCAGTTGCCCTATGAAGGGATTTCCCACTGTCTGTGTACTGGAACTTGTTTCATCACCAAAATAGGGCAAACTCCCTCATGGATTAAAGGCAGGCTGTCTCTAGAGGCAGAATTCCTGGAGATTTGGCTAAATCCACGTGTGCTGGGATGTGAGACACTGAGGAGATCAAGTGAGCGGCAGATGTTTAGAGCAGGAGGTGACTTTCACAGAAGGTGGGCACTGAAACAGCGTTTGGGCCCTTTTGGTGGGACTGTTGGGGTGTCCTGGGCAGAGGCAGCACTCCGTGATCCTTGTGGAAAGGATTCTTCCAGCTCGGAAGATCCCGTGGTTCCCTGGGAAGGCTGATCCCTGAGCATCCCCTGGATTCCTGCAGCAGGGGCAGGAGCTGAGTGTGGCCCTTCCCAGCACCAATCCCCAGCAGGACCCACAGTTCCCACCCTTCCTCTGCCCACTCAGCCAGCTCTGCACAAATAAGGCTGCAGAGGCCCTTGGGATCTTTTTCCTCATTAATTCCATGGAAAGGATTCACCTGGGACAACCCAAAACGAGCTGTCTGGCTCTTTATTTGCTTTATTCTGCAGGGAAAGCAGCAGCCTGTTAAGGGTAGGATAATCAGCTCTGGGTTTGATATCTCTTTCCAGGGGAGGTGAATCCTGCCTTAAATCCCTGGGGTTCTCACCTTCCTCTGCAAGGCAGAACTCGCCCAGCCCAGCGTGCTCTGGGAACAGAGATCCCTAAAAACCTGCCAGTGCTAAAGAAAGCCAGGCCAGAGAGACAAAATGCAGCCCCAAAAATCAGATTGTTTTGACTTTAATCCTTTTTGCACGCATCGTTTTCCCCTCACCCATAAACTGAAAGCTTTTCATTGATCCCCCCCTCAGATAAATTCATTAAATTCGGGGAAGAAGAAAGGTTGGGTGGGGAAGCACAAAAGAAAAAGCTGGTAAGAAATTAATAATTCTGTATTCCGTGCTGTCTGCAGTAAATAATGCATGGAGCCACACACTGAACGATGAGACCCAATGAAATATTGAAAAGCTGCTCTTCCAGGAGCAAGTCTATTCCGAGCCTGGAACGAGCAGGATCTGCCTCAGGAGCAGGAATGATTCCATATCTAAGGCTGGATTAGAATGCACACACACAGCAGAGCTAAGTGAAGATTTTCCAGGCAGCTTAAATCTGACACCTCTTAATTTCTGACTGCTTGACTTTGTGACCTTGGGAATGGTTCAGGAAATATTATTGGGATTTTTTACCTTTTTTCTCTCTGTTATTTCTGTGGTTTGTTTCAATTTCTGGAGGAGGTGTCAGACCCCTGTTTTACAGGTGGGAGCAGAGCTCAAAAACTCGAGGAAAATATAAAAAATTGGACAAGGCATTGATATGGAAAAGGGATTTTATTCTTTGTTTTTATAGACAACTTCTCTGTCCACCGTTGACAAATAGAGGCTTAAAAGCCACCAGAACCAAAGCAAGCACCAAACCTCCTTAAATTCTTAGTCACATCTACACTTCTTTTCCATGTTAAACAAATACATATCCCTGTTTCCACCAGCACACAAAGCCTGGCAGGCCAGGAGGCGGAATTCTTTTCCCTGAAGTTCTGTAGGGATTCAGGATGTGCTCATTTTTAAAACCAGAGAAGGCTCCTGCTTGTTTGGGGTTGTAGAACTCCCACAGTGCTCGGGCTCAGTAATAATCTGAATATAATTTGTCTGAATAACCAGCCCCTTCTCCTGCCTGCACCTTCCCGGGTGACAAATGCTCGTACATGGCTCAGAGATTGCTCTTCATTTTTTCAGATAAATAAAGGTTTATGAGGGAACATCAGTTTTACATGAAAAACTGTGTTTTCCCTGGAATTTGTGTCATTATTGTGTTTGCAGCTCAACTCTGCATTCAGGCCTTGCTTTCCCATACCAGGGCCCATCACTCATCCTCCCACACACAAAACAAAATTCCTCTGTCTTCTCCAGGTCTGCTCCACCCTCCCTTCTGCATTTTCCCTCCTTCTCCTCCCTGTCCTTGCTCATCTCCCAGTTTTTAACCCCATTCTCCAGCGCTTCCCCTCTTCCCATTCTTCTGTGTGCAATCCTGTGATGCTGAGTCCTTGGACACACATCCATCACCCCCTGGATGTCACCTCATCCCACCTGGAAACCTCTGGGATGGAGCAGCGTTGCTGTGAGGACCTTTGGCTGCATCCAAGACATGTTCAGATCGTGGAATGGTTTGGGTGGGAAAGGAACCTGAGAGCCCATCCAGTGCCAGCCCTTCCACTGTCCCAGGCTGCTCCAAGCCCTGTCCAAGCTGGCCTTGGGCACTTCCAGGGATGGGGCCCAGCCTGAGGCCGTTCCCTCTGCTCCTGTCCCTGTTCCCTGGGAGCAGAGCCCGACCCTCCCCGGCTGTCCCCTCCTGGCAGGGAGTTGTGCAGAGCCAGAAGGGCCCCCTGAGCCTCCTTTTCTCCAGGCTGAGCCCCTTTCCCAGCTCCCTCAGCCGCTCCTGGGGCTCCAGCCCCTTCCCCAGCTCCGTTCCCTGCCCTGGACACGCTGCAGCCCCTCCAGGGCTCTCTTGTCAGGAGGGTCCCAGAGCTGCCCCAGCACTGGAGGTGCCCCAGCAGGGCCAGCACAGGGGACGGGCCCTGCCCTGCTCCTGCTGCCCCCCAGGGCTGGGACAGCCCCGCTGCCCTTGGCCACACCTGGGCTCGTGTCCAGCCCCTGGCACCGGCTCTCCCAGGGCTTTTCCTGCCGGGCACTCTCCAGCCCCTCTGCCCCAGCCTGGAGCTCCATGGGGTTGTTGTGACCCCAGGACAGGACCTGGTCCTTGGTCTTGCTGACCCTCAGTCCGTGGGGTCAGTCCCAGCCTGTCCAGATCCCTCTGCAGACCCTTCCCCTGCAGCAGATCCCCACTCCCCCCCAGATTGGTGTTGGCTGAGGGAGCTCCCAAGTCCCTCATCCAGTTCATCAATAAAGGTATTAAACAGACCTGGCCTCCATCCTGAGCCTTGGTACACCCTTGGGCCTTGGCACCAACCCATTCACCACAAACACACAGCCCTGGACACTTCCATGCCTCAGTTCCCCATTCCATGGGAACAACTTCTGTAACTCCCCTGGGATGGGGCAGTGGAAATTCAGCTGGAGGAATCCTGCTCCTGCATAGGCCAGACTGAGATGGAGAAGCCACAGAGAAATACACAACAATTAATTTAAAAGAGAGAATTATCCCATATCCATTCCTTTTCCTATCATGTTTCTCTCCCACTCCACATTCGTAAATAGAAATGAAGGAATTAATGTGCCTTTAGTTACTGGGTTTGTCTGTTTGTCCAACATAATTCATGAGCTGCTTCAGCAAACAGGAGAACAAACAGATTTGTTCTGATAAATGAAAATGCTTTGGTGCATTTCTTCATCACATCCCTTCCTTTCTTCTTTTTTACTCACCTCTTCTCTATCCTCTTCACTGTTTCCTTGCAGGGATTCTGTTTCTGTGTTCCCATGGCCACATCTCAGGCTGATCCTGGTGTTTGTGACATCATGGGATTGTCAAAGTCACTCCCTGCACTGCATTCACACTGATCATTTCCTGGGGCTTAACAGCTGAAAATGAGCAAAACTTTACAAGGTTTTTGTAAATCAAAGCCTTCCACTGGCAGGACAATGGGGTTTTGTAATGAACCAAGGGGAGAAGGGAAGATCTGAACATCCTGGGATGTTCAGCCAGGCTGGACAGTCCCCAGCCAGTGACTCAGGAGCATCCATAGAATCAGAGAATCCACGGAAATACTGAGTTGGAAGGACCCCCAAGATCTTGGGGTCCAACCACTAAAATTGGCATTGCCACATCCAACAGCTGTACAACCCCAAAAAGCCTCAGTGCAAAGGAGCTGAACTTGTCAACTGAGCACAAGGGGTGTGACAGGGACAGGGGGTGTGACAGGGACAGGAGGTGACATCCCTTCACGTGTCCCAGGTGAGGAGCTGGGTCTCCTGTTCCCAGAGACTTCAGGTGTGAGAGGTGGAAGAGCCTGGGCTGATCAATATCCAACACAGAGGGGCGTTTATTGGGAATTTTTAGTTGAATACAGAAGAATTTATTTTCATTTTGAGTGCTCAGGATGGGATTAATTTCTCCTGATTTAACCTAAGGAAGGACATGCACAGTAAGCCAGCCTGTGGATTTCCTGGAGACCCAGGAGGGAAACAGGCAGTTTTAGGATCAGCTGTTTCAGATCCCTCCTTTAGGATGGCTCAAAACCCCACAGACCCCACTGTGTCTCCCCTGGGCAGAGTCACCCCCCTGGGGAACCCCACCCTCAGGTCCTGGCAGCTCACAGGAGCCAGGAGAATTTCTAATCAAGCTATAGAGATGAGACCTGAGTTCAGATTAATTGTCCCACATTAATTGCCCCACCTTAATTGCTCTACTGATCTAGAGCAGTGTTGTAAAGACACCCCACAGAAGTGTCGGAGAGGCCACTGGATGCCAAAAATTCCTGTGTCAGATCGTTCCACTTGCATCAGACAGGTATTTTTTATTAAGCAGGTGTAATTCCAGAAGCTTTTTTTCACTAAGATGGATCTCACAGAGCAAGGAGAAAATAGAGTCTCCTCCTGGAGCTGGAATTTGCATTGGCTGGAGCTGATCAGTGGTGACAGGAATGAAGTGAATCATTCCAGGAGAGTAAAGAAGCACAGGAAGAAGAGTTATTACAATGATTATTTTCTATCTGCTAAGGCCACAGTCCTGAGCCTGGCTTGTCACAATCCAGCCCTCAAAAATGATTCTGAGAAGAGTCACAGTGGGGATGGGAATGAAAGATTCCACCCAGAACTATGATCCACGGCAGAGCAACTCCCAGAGTAGCTCTAGGCCTGAGAACGAGGCTGGGTGCAGGTGTTGGGACACCCAATCCCTCCTAGAAATTAAGAGCTGTTAACAAATTCCAAAAACAAAGGATCCCAACAAATCTGTGGGGTTAGGATTCTCTGCAGGATCTCCTGATATTTGGGTGCAGTTTTGGGGTTTACAGCACTGGGGCAGGCACTGACCCCCCTGGGACAGAGAAGGGCTGGAGCTGGGCCAGGGCAGGCTCAGGCTGCAGAGCAGGGCAAGGTTCTTCCCCCAGAGGTGCTGGCACTGCCCAGGCTCCCCAGGGAATGGGCACGGCCCCGAGGCTGCCAGAGCTCCAAGGGTGCCCAGGGTGGGGTGTTGGGGGCTCTGGGCAGGGACAGGGCTGGCCTGGATGATCCTGGTGAGTCCCTCCCAATTCAGGATATTCTGAGCACCTCTAAATGTGGTTTAAGGGGCCTCTGGAGGGTTGCTCCCTGTCGGGAACACAGACGTGGTGTTGTTCTCGTAGCCTCCTCCACCATGAGCACGAGGGATTTGAGAGAAAGGAGCCATGGATGGGACATCCCTGAATGGCAGCTCCTAGGTCACCCCAGGTGACTGAGGATCACCTGTCATCGTGACAAAATCCTATAACTGCAGTTGGATACGGGACAATACAATTAAGTACTCTAATTTTAATAATTAACATACATAATGCCTGCCCAGTGCCGTTTTCAAATGCAGAACTAAATTGGGATGAGGATTTTTCTGCCATGGTTAGGTGGGATTTGGATAAATGACACAAAAGAGGAACTTTCCTCCTTCAGGCTTCAGTTCTTTACGTGGAAGTGGCTGTGCAGGGTTTTCTCCAGGGAGAAGATTCCTCTCTCCCCCCTGGAATGGATTCCCTGTGCTCTGCCTTTCCCTCGGGGTGCTCCGAAGGCTGGGGGAGCCAGAGCAGAGCAGATTGATGTTCCCTGCCCCAAAGACACTGCCTGAGTTAATTGATAGTTAAAGGAATTGTTTCCATTTTAGCCCTGGGATTTATTTTTGGTGAGAACTCCGGAATAAGTGGACAGAGAAGAATCTGCGTGGTAAGAACAAGACTCTGAAGAAAGGGACCAATTCCTTCCATTATTGATAACAAAATCATCTTCCCCAGAATAGCAGATGAGGCAAGATTGACATTTTGAGATAAGGCCCTGATTATTGTCCGTGGATTCCATTACATCCTATTATTTCTCCCAGATGAAACTTTAAATCATCTTTCCTAACTGCAGACAGTTGGGAGTTATTCCTTCCACAGAACAACTGTAAGTTATTCCATTAACTTCTCCATTCCCCTTTATTTTTCCATTTTGTTTAAATTAGTACAGTACCAAACGTTCAGGAATTCCAAAGTAAATTCCTTAGGCAGCACTGGTGTCCAACAAACTGCTGGAAGAACTTAAAGCCATGAGTGAATTATTTAATAGCATTAAACAAATTCATAATTCAGCATTATTGACACTGGTGGCTGCTGGTGAGGAAGGAGAGGAAGAGGATGGTGGAGGTCAGCCAGGGGGGAAAGCAAAGCTGTGTCTGGCAGGATGAGGGAGCAGGGAGTGGATCTGGCATAAGAACTTTGGGATTACAGCAGCTGCTCTGCTCCTGAAAGATTTACAGGAAGTTCTACTTTTTTGGGACAGAAAAATTCAGGGTAGGTAAAGTTACAGCTGCTGGAAACAGAAGCTAGCGGGAGTCAAAGTTTTTGGGAAGGAACTGGGACCTGTAAGGCTGAGGAAAGGCAAAATGGACAAAGAGAATTTGGCAACTCCAACTTGCAGCAGGAGAGAACATTGGGAAATGGAGTGGTGAGAGCTGACCCGTTCATGGTGAGGAACTGAGGAGCACTGGAGAAGGGGTTGGGAATTGAGGCAGAATTGGGTGGAACGTGCAGCAGGGATGGGCCAAATCCAGCTCCTTGTGTTGTGTGAAACATAAATCCTCTGGAACAAAACCTGAGTGGGTAGAGCCAGCAGGGCCCTGGAGCCAGGAGGGACATCCCTGTCCTGGGGGCACCGGGAACAGACGCAGCCAGGGTGGATTGTCCTGCCCTGCTCCGGGCTGGGACAGCCCCACCTCGTGAGAAAGATCTAAAGCTGTTGGAGATGGACAAAGGACGAGCAGGAGGATGGGGAAAGGTCTGGAGGGGCTGAGGGCACTTGGAATGTTCAGCTGGAGCAGAGGGGACTGAGGGGAGACTCCTCGGGGGCTGCAGCTCCTCCCCAGGGGCAGCTCCGATCTCAGCCCTGGGCCAGCAGCCAGGGAAGGGCTGGAGCTGGGCCAGGGCAGGCTCAGGCTGCAGAGCAGGGCAAGGTTCTTCCCCCAGAGGTGCTGGCACTGCCCAGGCTCCCCAGGGAATGGGCACGGCCCCGAGGCTGCCAGAGCTCCAGGAGCGTTTGGACAGCGCTGCCAGGGATGCCCAGGGTGGGGTTGTTGGGGGCTCTGGGCAGGGCAGGGCTGGGGCTGGATGATCCTGAGGGTCCCTTCCATCCCAGGATATTCCATAATTCCATGATTCCATGAGTGACAGCAGTCCATCCCCCCAAGTCCCTGCTCCTTCTGATGTCACAGCAGAAAGGTTTTCCCGCTTTGGGGGAACCTCAGAGCTGACTTGGATTGGAATGTGCCTCATGAACCCTCCAGGCTGCTCAGGTGTCTCCATCATGGTTTGCAAATCCCACAGGCTGCAGATGCAGATGTTTAAAGGAAAGCTGGAGTTTTGCCTTTTAACCAGGAAAAAGCCAAATATTCATCCCAAGAAAAGCCTGAATGCCTTTTTTATGTTGGAAAAAACAGGGCAAATGTGAGGAATAATAAAATAATGCTTTAGAAAAATGTGGCTGTCCAAGTGGATGCGTCCCACATGGAGTCCTCTACCATATTAGTGCCAATATCCCAATATTCCTGTCCCTCCCACCAGTGGAACAGAGTCCTGGGATCCCTGGTGCCCTTTCTCTCCCTCAGATCCTTCCCTGACCATCCCTGCTGCAGGAGGACACTTCCCACATGCTGCTGCTCCTGATGTCCTGCCAGGACTCCCCAGGGACTCAGTGGTGGTTTATATAAATATATATATAATATAAATAAAATATTATATATATATATTTATATATATATATAAAATCTCTATATTAAGATCTCTCCTCAGCAAGTTTGGGTTCAATTAACTGTTTTTTAATAAAGTTTTTCTCAGTGACAAATCTCCTTTTTGCTTAACCCATGAAATTCCATGACCCATTTAGCCCTGAGTGCACTTTAAGCACTTCAAGCACTTCCTGCAAATAATTAATCCAATTTGGATTAATGGGATTGTGGATGGTCTGATCCTCACTTGATAACGCTTTATTCTTGCTCAGCACTTCCAGTTTTACCCAGAATTATGAGATTTGGGAGGCAAATCAGGAAAGGCTTCTGGTAAATGCTCACAGATCATGATTTAGGAGGAGAATTGCTGCTCTTGATGAATAATTAGGGACAGAGAGAAATTCTTGCATGAATAGGATGACATTTATTACAAAAAATTGGGCACAGCAAAGGAGCAAATGGTTGGATTTTATGTTCAGAAGCTGAGGAAAAAAAAAGAAGATTTAAGGAAAAAGAAGAGAGATGTGAACTTTAAGAAAAGCTTTATGGGCCACATTAGCAAAAGTTATATTTTGGAACAGCTGAATGGATGTTCCTGAGCCCTGATCCCAAATTTGTGCTTTAACTCGAACTCTGGCTCCTCTTAAATCCTAACCCATTTAATAACATTTGTGGAACTTCCCTCTCCAACCTCGCAGGGCCTCGGGAACTTGGGCAAACATCCAGAACGGGATGAATAGAGCCAGAGGAGGATTTGCTGCTGGTGCTGGGCTTTCTCTCCACGTGCCTTGGGAGCTGAGTGCTCCCGGTATTCCCAGTGATGCCCACTGGGATCACTGGTCTGCCTGGCAGCAATGAGGGGGAGCAGAATTCCATGGGGATTCCAGCAGGAAGGAGCAGAGTAGATAGGGCTGGACTCACTGGGACTCACTGGACTCCCCAGCTGGGCTCGTTCTGGCTGAGAAACCTGGAGATATTCCTTGATAACTTCCCAAATCCATCCTCCCTCCCTTCCTCCCTCCCTCCCTCTTCCCACCTGTTTTCCAGGGAATTTCCCATGGCAGGAACTTTGGACCCACAAGAGGCCTCACAACCCCCAAATCCTAAATTCCAAGTCAACTTCCAGCACTCTTAAACAAGCCAGAGTCCAAAAATATTCCTTCAGATCTTTGGGAATGCCCTGCAATGCTCTAAGGAGTGTTTTGATCTAGGAGACAGAGGTGGTCAAGCCCGGCTGCCCAGGACAGTGGTGGAGTCCCCATTCCTGGAAGGGCCAAAAAACCTGTGGATGTGGCACCTGGGGACATGGATTAGTGGGGAACATGCTGATGGTTGGGCTTGGTGATCACAGAGGGCCTTTTCAACCTGAAGAATTCCTCGATTCTAAGGGATAACTTATAAAAATCCCTATTTTTCCACAGCCTCACCCCAGAGTGAGATGGGTGCAGCAGACCTGCAGTGTCCCTGCACACCTCTGGAGCATCATTCCAGCAATCTGCTCCTGCTCCAAACCGAGAGTGCCAGAAAATTGTTCAAGGAAATCAAACCCTAAACCCCCTGGAAATGGAATTGATGCACTGGAGCTAAACCTGGAAATCTGATTTTATTTTTCCCTCCTGGAGAATGGAAGCTCAGCTCAGAATCAATTACAGCGAGCCCCAGGCAAATCCAGAGGTTGATTAATGAGGGACCAGCTCCATCTGTTTGATTCTTTGGTGTGGATTGGGAATGGCTGGGAAGTTTCTCTGAAGCAGGGGCACAGCCAATGCCCCACCGTGGGTCTATCGTTACCTTCTCCTGGCAAATAAAAGGGATCCATCCCAGATTTGTTTCTATTCCAGTGGTGAAACTCCAAAGCTTTGCAAAGGGCAGATTCTTCCTGCACCAAAATCAGTGTATTGCTCCAGAAACTTGGGATAAAATCCCACACTCCTATGGCTATTTTTCCATTCACACCTGGATCAGGTGCTGAGATCAGACATCTCCCATCTCTGGTGACAAGAGCATAAAACATGGAAAACTTGGATCTTCCTGTCCAAACCTTTCCGTTGTCCCTTCTTGGTGTTGTTATTGATTGCTTTGCCTCCATCAGTTATTGGGAATATTCCAAATTAACAAGGCGGGTTCGGACCAGCCCAGTGCCAAGTGGGATCCGTGTGTGGATCCAGGGCATGGATGGCACTTCCAGGATGGTGGGAATGAGGCCTGGCAGCTGCCGAAAGGCTCCTTGTGGGCAGATCCCAGCTGCCTCAGCCTGGTCGAGGGAAATCTGGGAGGAAAACTGAAGTTATGGATGTGGAAGAGCCACTAAAGCCCCATGGCCTGATTTGTCCCTTCCTGACCTGGCACATTTTATTCCCCTTTTCCTCTGGCTTCCATAAATCATGCAGGACTTTTAAAGCACCACATTCCTGGAGCCCAGGGTGAGTTAATTTGTGCTGGCACCATGACCACGTTCCAAACTCGATTGAACTCCAGCAAAGTTTGGGATGGCAGGAGATCCAAGAGCTGCTATATCCGAGCAAAACGTCCTCATGGCAGGGTCAATCCCAGCCACTCCTGGGAATTTAAACATTCCAAGGTTTTAGAGCCTGAGTTCCTCAATCAACCAAACCTCAGTGCCTGGTTGGATACAAATAACCCCAGCATCACCCACACCACGTTACTCCAAGGCTTTCCCAGGTGAGAAATTCCCATCAAACATTCCCTGTCTGCTTTTTGCCATTCCCAGAGAGCTTTATTCCTATCCAAAGGAATGAATTTGTCCCTGGATTCTACTGGAGAGCAGAATGTTACCTTTACAAATGACTGGTTTGGGCTGAAAATCAGAAGGGGGCTGCAGATGTTTAAGGGAAAGCTGAAGTTTTGCCTTTTAACCAGGAAAAAGCCAAATATTCATCCTGAGAAAAGCCTGAATGCCATTTTTATGTTAGAAAAAACAGGAAAAATGCAAGGAATAATAAAATAATTTTTTACAAAAATACTTCAGTACCTTCACCCATGCCTATGCCTGGGACCCCAGCTGATTTCCTTCCAGTAAAATGGTCCTTCTTGTTTTTCCAGTGGAAATGGTTTTGAAACCAATTGTAAAGCAGAAATAGGGTAAATTTTTCCCATTTTCTTTTCCTTTCTTTTTCCTTTAAGAATTTTCTTCTCTTTTTTCTTTTATAAGGGGGTTGGGGAACAGAAAAAAAATCCCTCTGTTCTCAAGGAGCTGCCCCAATATTTTAAATAAAATGCACAGAAAACACATTTCTGATAAAAATTAACCTTAATTAATTTGGCCAAACAGAGCAAATTTGGGCTGATTTCAGTCATCCTTGTGCTTTTCCAGCTTCAAGGCTTTTGCCAGGACCTGGCTGCCAGGAACAATTTTGATGTTGTGGTGGCAGGGAATGAATCTTTTTCCAGCCCCTTTTTCCTCTCATTCTGCCTCATTTTGTCTGTGCCGTAAGATATTTCTCCATTTTCTGTTTCCTTGGAATCTCCCTTTCTTTCCAAACTCCCTCTCTCGTTTTATGGGGAGCCTTGGATGGGAAAATGGGAATAAGAACCTGTCCCCAAAGGGAAACCATCCTGTCTGATCTGGATATGTGCCAGGGCTTTCCTTCACCTCCTGCACTCCAGGAAAATGAGGGAATCCTTTTTTAGAGACATTTCTGGAAGCTGCTCCACCCCACTGCCCACTCCCACACCACTGGAAATGTGGAAATTTTGCTTTTAGGGATCAAATCTGAAGTGTTCCGACCACTGGATCTGATTTTTCACCTCCCAAAAGAGAAGCAGCTCCTGAATTTTGTGCAGGAGCCACGAGTGGCTCCACAGGGATGGGATAACCTGGATGGGCCATGTTTTATCCCAGTGGGAATGATCTCTTCAAGGTCCCTTTGCATTCCCTGTCTGTCTCTCTCTGATGGAAAGGCCCTTCCCTTTCCATCAGACATCCCATCCTTATTCCCAGCCCTGCCAATCACCCCTGGCTGCCCCTGGAGGTCCGAGCCTAGAGGCTGGATGGGAATTCCTGGTGGAATCTGTGTCAGGCATCAGCCAGAACTGGATCTGGCAATGCCTGACAGGCTGCAGCTCCTCTGTCCCAGTTTTTTGTCCCTTTGAAAAGGAGGAGGAGTTGGGGAGGGACTCCAGGCTTGTTCCTGGCTGGCTCAGAAGGAACATTTCTTTTTGTGTGCCTTTCTTTTATGGAAAGGTGGAAGAAGGAAACCAGGGAGGCCTTTAGTGCCTCCTTCTCCCAGCCCCTCTGAGCTCCTACAGCCTTTACACCCCAATCCCCACAGCCATGTCCTTGCCTGGAATTCTCCAGATCCGTGGAATGCTGCCATGGCCATTTCCTTACTCCTGCACATCACAGGGAAGTGTTGGAATCCCCACCATTCCTGGAAGTGTCCAAGACCCACACAGATGTGGCACAGATGAGGGAACACGCGTGAGCGGTGGCCTTGGCAGTGCTGGGGGAGGGTTGGACTGCAGGATCCCAGAGGATCTTTCCAAACTTGATTCCATGGTTCCATGGTTCCATGATTCCATGATTCCATGATTCCATGGTTCCATGTTTCCATGATTCCATGATTCCATGGTTCCATGGTTCCATGGTTCCATGATTCCATGATTCTGTGGTTCCATGATTCCATGGTTCCATGGTTCCATGATTCCATGGTTCCATGATTCCATGGTTCCATGTTTCCATGTTTCCATGATTCCATGATTCCATGATTCCATGGTTCCATGATTCCGTGGTTCCATGATTCCATGATTCCATGGTTCCATGATTCCATGGTTCCATGATTCCATGATTCTATGGTTCCATGGTTCCATGATTCCATGATTCCATGGTTCCATGATTCCATGATTCCATGATTCTATGGTTCCATGATTCCATGATTCCATGATTCCATGATTCCATGATTCCATGGTTCCATGGTTCCATGGTTCTGTGACTGCTTTTCCACCCACACCAACATCCCTCTGCTGCCACTGATGACCCTGGGACTGCTCTGTGTCCCTGCCCCGCTCTGTCCCAGATTTAGCCAAACCTGAGCAGTCCTTGAGCTCCATCCATGAGTGATGGCTCCTGTAGGTGTGTGACCATGTCATAGAGAATCCTGGAATCTTGGAATGGGTTGGGAGGGACCTTAAAGGTCTTCTCAGGGACACCTTCCACTGTCCCAGGCTGCTCCAAGCCCCAATGTCCAGCCTGGCCTTGGGCACTGCCAGGGATCCAGGGGCAGCCCCAGCTGCTCTGGGCACCCTGTGCCAGGGCCTGCCCACCCTGCCAGGGAACAATTCCTTCCCAATATCCAAACTAAATTTACCCTTCTTCAGCTCCAACCCGTCCCCCTTTGTCACGGCTGTGCCTCTGTATCTCCCCTCTCCAACCAGTGACATTTGCACAATGCGGTTTCCATTTCCCAGTCTGACACTTTATTTATCAAAGCAAGAAACCAGAAGATAAAGACTTTCCAGCAACAGCCTGGGATTCTTGGATTCTTCTGAGGTTAGCTCTGGAGCAAGTTTTCCCAGCCTCCCTCCCTCCCTCCTCACAACACCCAGTCAATATTTGAGTTGATAATAAAAATCTATTTTCTTTTCAGCTTCCCTGCCTCAAGAACAACATGTGCCTTGTCTTCCCTTCGCTTTGCTTATCAGATTCCAGCCAAAATGAATGGGCAGAGCTCTTACAAACAGAGAAATTAAATGAAAACAACACCAGTGCCAAGTTCTCTGCAAACACAGGAGTGAAATGAAAAATGCCACTCGCTGGAGATTCACCCAGCACGTTGAATTATTATCTGTCATGCCCTGTTCCTACATTTGTCCTTTCCCTGGGGTTGATAAATAAGACTTCCCACAAGTTCCGAAGCTGTAGCAGGAGCTGGGGAGCGCATTCTGTTCATAAATCTCGGGACTATCTCCCTGACTCTCCTGGCAGCCCCATTGCTCAAAAGTCCTGCACTTCCCATGTCCTGCCTTTTTAATGGATAACTTGGAAATCCTTCTTTCCCTGATCCAGTGGCCAGGTTGATCCAGCTGTGCCCACAAGTCCTGATTTCCAAGAGAAGACCTTTGATGTGCCCCAGTTCTTCAGGCAGATTTTGGGCCTTCGTGGGGTTGGGTTCTGCTGCTGGGGTTGTTTTATGGCTGAGCAGCCCCAGGGGCTGGGAAAAAGGGAAAAGGGAAATTCTCCGTCCTCAGGTGGGCTCAGTCCTGCCAAAAAAAACCCCCAAATCCCATTTCTCGTGGAGGCCAGGCCTTGGAGGCACCTGAGTCCTGCCCTTTGTGCAGGGAGCAGGAAAAATATCCTCCAGCCAGAGGGGAGGGATGGGGCACAGGGATCACCCTTTGAAAGAGGATTTAGGTGAGGAGATCAGACTTGGGCCATTCATTTATGGACACTTGAGGTGAAACAAAATCACTGGGATAAAAAAAAAGGTAAAACCCCCAAGGAAAATCCAATCTAAATGAGGTTTATCAAGATTTGTCACAGGAATTTTTTGTTTGGGAGCAGAGCCCTGCAGGACGGGGCTCAGGGCCCTGGTCTGGAGGTGAGGAACATTTTTGCTCAGGAGTTTCCAGCCCATGAGCCCCTCCCTTCCACTGATTTTCTCCCTGCTGCTCCCTCTGCCCCATTTCCAAAGGAATATGAGGATTCCAGCTGAAGTCTCCTCAGTTCCTCCTCACGGAACAGCTGTTCCTGCTGTCTCATGGGATGAACTGGGACCTGTTCCGACCTTTTCCTTGTCTGCTGGGCCCCACCTGTTTTACATTTGGCTTGGAATATGCCAGATCCCTTCTCCCTTATTTTTGGGTGTCCCTGGGGGCACTGGCCACCCTCCTGCTCCAGGGTTTTCCCGTGTTCAGGGACCTCTTGGGCCAGAACCTCAGGATTTGTGGCTTCCTTGTGGAAAAAATTGCTTTATGCATAAGTTCCGTTTTTAAAATTGTGCTTGAAATAATTCCTGTTTCTCCCACTTGCTGGTGTTGTGGGAAATATGACAGAATCATGGAATGGTTTGGGTTGCAAGGAAGGTTAAAAATCTTCCAGTGCCACCCCTGCCATGGCAGGGACACCTCCCACTGTCCCAGGCTGCTCCAAACCTGTCCAGCCTGGCCTTGGGCACTGCCAGGGATCCAGGGGCAGCCCCAGCTGCTCTGGGAAGCCTTTTCCAGTGAGATCCCAGCTGGTTCTGCATCCCAGTATGTGCTGGACTGGTCACTGGTGCCACAGCAAGGCTGAGCAATGCTTTGTGTTGGCAGATCCTTCAGAAAACTGCCCATGGATGAGCTGGACTCACTGGGAAAATCTCTGCCCAGGTAATCCCAGATGCCTGAGCTGTTCCCAGTGTGGCTGTGTCACCTGGAAAATCAGTGCCATGGAACAGAATGGGCATTTGAATTCCTTCTGGAATGTCTGGTGGCCTCAGGTGTCTGTGGCCGTGTCCTGTGCTGTGACAGCTGTGCCTTGGTCTCAGCTCTGCCTGGAGGACACTGAGGACAACCCCGAGAACATTCCTGTCTTCCAAGGCAGGATCTGTTCCAAGGGCAGTTTAACACTCTGTGGAGTCAGGGATATTTGTCTGGAACTAGACTTGCTTCTCCAAACCACTTTTACCTCAGAGGTGAAATTACATACCCAACAATTTCCTTTAAATAGGGGAACTTTTCCACTTCCAAAGTTCCATGTGGCTGCTGGAGTTTTGCCCTCCAATGTAAGTATTTATTCCCCTATTCCTGCTTTTTTGTTTTGAATTGAAAATAGTCTCCATCTCCTGTCTGCTCCTGGCTGGAGCTGCATTGTTCATCAGACATTTATTAGCTTGTCTGGTGCCTTGGCTATTATTCCTCCCTGAGATTTCTCACTTCCTCAAGTTTTTGTTCCTTGACAAAATAACAAAAGCCTCCCTTTCCCTGGCTCATTTTTATCCCTTCTCAGCTTCTCCTTATCGCACTCTTTTCTTGTTTCTATTACCAACACGCTCGGGCAGGGCCTTCTGTCTGCACACCCCGAGTCTGTCTGGCTGCACAGCAGGGCTGGGCTCCTGCCAGCTGGAATTTCACTTTCTTCTCATTTCTCCAAGCTGCTCTTGCTGGACTCTGGTGCCCAAGTCCATGCACTGCTGCCCACTGAGAGTAGGAACAGATTCCCCATTTCAAATAATCTGTGCATTAAATTCTTCTTGGAAACAGAGAACAGCACAGCTCTGGATAAACTGGAGCCTTAGAGGGATCCCCATTTCCTTCAGCTTCATTGTTTTAGAATAATGGAATATCCTGAATTGGGAGGGACCCACCAGGATCACCCAGCCCAGCCCTGTCCCTGCCCAGACCCCCCAACATCCCACCCTGGGCACCCCTGGAGCTCTGGCAGCCTCGGGGCCGTGCCCATTCCCTGGGGAGCCTGGGCAGTGCCAGCACCTCTGGGGGAAGAACCTTGCCCTGCTCTGCAGCCTGAGCCTGCCCTGGCCCAGCTCCAGCCCTTCCCTGGGTGCTGGCCCAGGGCTGAGATTGGAGCTGCCCCTGATGAGTCTCTCCTCAGTTTCCTCTTCTGCAGCTGAACATTCCACGTGATCTCATCCTCAGCTTCCCCTGGAGACCCTTCCCCATCCTCCTGCCCCTCCTTCCCCTCCTAGAACATTCTCCAGCAGCTTTAAATCTTTCTTACCCAGTGGCACCCAAACTTTTCATCCCATTGCCAGCAGGGACAGGACCTGAGCTCCACCTTGCAGGTCACCAACCCTCCAGAGATGTCAGGAGCAGGACAGGCTGAGCCCTTGGGGGGCCTTTCCCAGTGCCAGGCAGAGCCTGGGACTGAGCACTGAACGGCTTTGGGCTGAAATGGTCCCAGTTGCCAGCTCATGTCTGGCTCAATATAGCAAGACACACATGTCACATCCACATTTATCCCCAAAATGTTCGTGTTCCGGGCACTTTGGGTGGTATTTTCCCTCATTCTAAAATAAAGGAGACAATCACATCTTGCCCTATTTTTTTTTTTATGGGAAGCATTGCGCAGTTTGGCTCCCAAAATAGCGTGTTCTGTATTCCCACATGCATCACCTGATGGAGAAATCTGGAAGAGCTGGATATCCCTGTTCTTTAATTAAATGGTCAAATTGATGGGAACTTGGGAATACTTTGAGTACTGGCAGGTAACTGAACTCCCCTCATGCTGTTCCTGCTCTCCTGATCTGTGGCAGCTGATCCTGAAACCACCAGAGCAGTGTGAGGGTGACACATCCAGCCAGGCATGGGGACACTTCTAACACAGGAAAAATCCATCCTCAGTCCTCTGGCCAAGGGCTGAGTGGGTTGGGAAAGACAGGACCTCCCCAGGGGGCTCAGGGAGGGTGACCAGGAGTCTCAATGGCTCATGGAGGGAATGGTTTTGTCCCCATTTGGGCACTAAAGTCACGACTCTCTCTACACAAAACTCGCTTGGATTCCTGCGCATAAAAACAAAGGAGATTTATCCCACTCTAAGAAGGTTCTGCCTGCAGGAGCCTGTTTATTCCATGGATTTTAAACTGAGCCCCAGGGAGCTGCTCCAAACCCTGTGCCCTGCTCTTCATCCTGTGATGGGGGGGGCAGGATCCAGCCAGGATCTTCAGGAATTTCACAGCACGGCAAAGGTTCCTTTGCCTCCTGCCTGGAACCTCGGGGACAATCCCTGAGCATCTCCCAGTCCCCTCTCTGCTCCCTGGCCAGCCGAGGGTGGCAGGAGCCTGGATCCCCTCCTTGTGTGGGGATCCCAAAGGGATCAGGGACAGATCCGAGCTCCCAGTGCATCCCTGGAACAGGAGCCTCACACTGGCCCCAGGACTGAGGAATTGTCCCCCTGAGGCAGCTCTGCCCCAATTCTGAGTTCCAAAGCTCTGCAGTCACCTCCTGCTCCCAGAATCTCTTCTGGGCTTTCATTCCTTAAACTCCTCTGGGAAGGGACCAAAACTCCAAGCAGAAGAGCAAAGCAGGGAGGAACTGAACTCCCAAATCTCCTGCTGTGAGAGTCACACTCCAGGCCCTGCTGTGGGCAAAAGGGAACAGGCAGCACATCTGGAGCTAAAAACACCCTGGGACTGTAATTCATGTTTTGACAGCCTGATAGTGCAAATGATCTGATAATTACAGACCAGCCTCATTAACAGAATGATCAAAATCATTGTATGTAAACATCTCTCAGTGTGAGCTTCCAGCCCCAAATGCTGTGACAGCAGCAGTGTCTGGGATCCTTCCTTGCAATGACTCTGATATCCAGTACTGGGTATTTTAATACATTTCTTCTGTTTCCCCATCATTCCATCCCAGCTGAAATTCCCAAGCTGCACTCAGCATTAAGGACTCTTCCCTTATGCCAGAACGCTTGGATTGAGTTCCATGGGATGTGACATTCCCAGGAGTTCTGCAAGACTCCCTTTGACCCCTCAAAAATTGTTAGCACAGCTACAACTAACCCCCTCACATCCAGCAATCCCTGGGATCTTCCCTGTTGCCACATCCAAATATTTCAACTATTTTTAGGACTTTAGGAAGAGCACAAGGATAGAACCCAGAATCAGCATTTGGGAAAATGAATCCTCAGCAAAGCACTGGGACCTGAGGAGCTCATTAGGAGTTTGCAGGTGCATTTTCAGCTCATCAGGTGGACCATGAACACTCCTAACACCTGGAATTAGTGCTTGGAAGAGAAGCTTTTCTGTATTCAAGGCAAGTTTCTTTGACAACTCCCTTGGTTTAGAGAAAATTTGGATCTTCTTTATTCTGTGAAACCTGAAGACCTTTAAGGATACAGGAGAGAACAAGGTAAAAAAAATTAAGACCGAATGTCCTGGAAAAAATGTGATTTGTGTGCCAGGCACCTTGAAAGAGGTGTTGATTTTTTTAGGTGAGGGTTTTACTGCCAATCTCCTCAGTCAGAGTTCTGTGACGAAACATGGGGGACACCTGAGGGGATGGGAGGATCAACTGCTTAAAAATGATAAATGTCATCAAATGAGAAGATAAAAATTCACCTGAATTTAACCAGTACAGTCAGGGTTCCACACCATGGGCAGCCCAGAGCGGGGCACCTGCCAGGTGAAGTTTGTGCTCTGGAACACCTCACACTTCAAGGATTGGTGTTGGAAAGGAATCAATTTTATAAAAGAACCTCTCTGAACAGGCCCTGGATGGAGCCACAAGGATTGGAGCTCTCCTGGCTGAAGTCTGAGCTGGGATCTCCTTTCACCTGAGCGAGTCACCAAGGGGCTCTGACCTTCCCTGGGGCTCGGCTGTCCCTGTCAGAGTGGGATGAGACCTTGGAGAGGCCTTGGAGGGGCTGCCCTCACTGCCAAGGGTGGGATGAGACCTTGGAGGAGCCCTGGCAGGGTTTCCCTCACTGCCAAGGGTGGGATGAGACCTTGGAGGAGCCCTGGCAGGGTTTCCCTCACTGCCAAGGGTGGGATGAGACCATGGAGGAGCCCTGGCAGGGCTGCCCTCACTGATGCTGCTCCAGACCCTCCTGTGCTCGCTGCCCTGACCAGGGATTTGTGCCTCCCAGGAAAAGCCTGAGGCAGAGCCAGGATCTTGGTCAGGCAAATTCCAAATGGAGGTTTCATGGATGTGTCACTGCAGAATTTTTTGGGCTTTTGGGTGATCCTGGTTACTGTCACTGGGCCTGCTCTGGTGGCTCAGGTGGGAGTGCATCCATTGCCAGTGAGGACATTGCCTCTCCCTGCCTCCACACCTTTGGCTCCTGGATCCCTGGGAAGATTTAAAACCAGATTCTTTGAGCTCCTCTATTCCCAGGCTCCATCATGCCCTGATTAAATAGCTGCAAGCGATTCCATAGCAAATCCCAGCCCGCTGCTGAAAGCTTACATCCAGTCTGTCCCATTTACAACATGGAACAGGGCCAGGATCAATGTTCTTCCCATAAAAAGGAACAGATTTAAGGGATAGCGGGAGTGGGCCTGCCTCCATTTCCAGGAGGGAAGAAGGAGTGGGGAATATGTGATTTATTGTGACCCTTTAGGAGATGGAAAATCAGCCCCAATGCTCTGGAAGGAAGCAGTTTTCTGGGAATCATGAGTCCCAGGTGAAGGGTTTAATTCCAGGTTGGCAGGAGGGGTGAAATGGGGCAGGGACTGCTGGAAGAGTCAGATGTGGGATTTAGGGAGGAAAATGCAGTACTCCAGCTGGATCCACAGCTCCAGGCTCTCCAGCTGATGCAATTTGTTGAATCACCATCCCTGGAGGGGTTTAACAGCCCTGATGTGGCACCTGGGGACATTGGGGTGGCCTTGGCTGTGCTGGGGAACTGTTGGACTCTTAAAGGCCTTTGCCAACTTTAACAATTCCATGATTCCATGGTGGGGGAAGGAGGCAGGAGCAAAACTGGGCTCTTCAGGATGGGGAAAGGGGTAGAAATTCCTTGGTTGTGAATAGGAGCCACTGAAGGATTTGCATGATCCAAAGAGAAATCACAGAATATGATATATGCTGGGAATTCAGCCCCAACGATCTGGGAGGAAGCAGTTTTCTGGGAATCACAAGTCCCATGTGACGGGTTTCAAGAGGAGTCCAGATTAGGAGGAAGGACTGAAATGGGACAATGACTGCTGGAAGTGTCAGGTGTGGGATTTAGGGAGGAAAATGCAGTATTCCACTTTGATCTGCTACTCCAGACTCCCACACCGATATAATTTGGATGAGTTCCCATACCTGGAGAGGTTTGAAATATGTGGATGTGGCACTTGGGGACATTGTGGTGGCCTTGGCAGTGCTCTTAAAGGTCTTTCCCAAGTTAAACAATTCTGTGATTCGTGGTGGGGGAAGGAGACAGGAGCCAAACTGGGCTCTCCAGGATGGGGAAAGGGGTAGAAATTCCTTGGGAATAAGAGCCAGTGAAGGATTTGCATGTTCCGAGTGGGAGCAGTGATGTGCATCCACATTTATCCATAGGGATGGGAGAGGGGGAGGAGTTGGAGCACTGGATTAAAGCCAGGCAGGATGTTGAGGTCACTCTGTCGGCCTGGGGTGGATGAAAACACAGCCCCGTTTTCCTGCTGTGCTGCTGGATGGGGCAGATCCAATGCCTGGAATCTCCAGGAATCTCCAAATTGGAGCTCCCTGGGACAAAAACAGGTGAGGAATGTTTTTTGGTGAGGAGATCGTCCAGAAATAGCTGAGTTCTGCCTCAGTCCCTGCTCTTGGGAACCTGCACAGCTGGAAACACAGCTGGATCAAGAGCTCCCTGGGGTGGAAGTGAGGGAATGGTGTGGGGAAGGGAAGGGAAGTGCAGGATCAGTCCCTTGGAACATCCAGCAGCATGGACCAGGCTTCCCGCAGCAGGGGAGGGATCTGCAGGAGGGATATTTAAGGGACCATGAACAGAGTGATGAATCACAGAGAGGGGAATTTCTGCCTCCAGGGGTCAGAACAGTTTAATGAGGTCTTGGCTGAGGTTGCAACTGCTCCAGGCTGAACTGGAGCTGTTAGAACATCCCATTGAAAGGTCTCGGCAAGGTGGGCTCAGGAGTGCTCTGGAATAATGGATCTGACACTAAAACTGCTCTTGGAGTGTTCTGGTGGGACCCGGTCACTCCAAACTGGGACAGGGGAGCAAAGCTGCACCTGGGGAACCACCCCAACCTTGTCCCAACCCCCAGCTGCACAGCAGCCACTCCACACTTCCCTGCAACTTGGGAATTGCATTTCTGCCTTCCAGGGAAAGTCTAAGGCCAGAGGCAGGCCATGAGAATCCATGGACGGATGGATGATGGATGGATGGATGATGGATGATGGATGGATGGATGGATGGATGGATGGATGGATGATGGATGGATGATGGATGGATGGATGGATGGATGGATGATGGATGGATGGATGATGGATGGATGATGGATGGATGGATGGATGATGGATGGATGGACAGATGATGGATGGATGATGGATGGATGGATGATGGATGGATGGATGATGGATGGATGATGGATGGATGATGGATGGATGGATGGATGATGGATGGATGGACGGATGATGGATGGATGATGGATGGATGATGGATGGATGATGGATGGATGGATGGATGATGGATGGATGGATGGATGGATGGATGGATGGATGGATGGATGGATGGATGGATGATGGATGGATGATGGATGGATGGATGGATGATGGATGGATGGATGGATGATGGATGGGTGGATGATGGATGGATGATGGATGGATGATGGATGATGGATGATGGATGGATGATGGATGGATGAATGGATGATGGATGGATGGATGATGGATGGATGATGGATGGATGATGGATGGATGGATGGATGATGGATGGATGGATGGATGATGGATGGGTGGATGATGGATGGATGATGGATGGATGATGGATGATGGATGATGGATGGATGATGGATGGATGGATGATGGATGGATGATGGATGGATGGATGATGGATGGATGGATGATGGATGGATAATGGATGGATGGATGGATGGATGGATGGATGATGGATGGATGATGGATGGATGATGGATGGATGATGGATGGATGATGGATGGATGGATGATGGATGGATGATGGATGATGGATGATGGATGGATGATGGATGGATGGATGATGGATGGATGATGGATGGATGGATGGATGGATGATGGATGGATGAATGGATGATGGATGGATGGATGATGGATGATGGATGGATGATGGATGGATAGATGATGGATGATGGATGATGGATGGATGATGGATGGATGATGGATGATGGATGATGGATGGATGGATGGATGGATGATGGATGGATGATGGATGGATGATGGATGGATGATGGATGGATGGATGGATGATGGATGGATGAACAGATGATGAATGGATGAAGGATGGATGTATGATGGATGGATGGATGATGGATGATGGATGATGGATGGATGATGGATGGATGGATGAATGGATGGATGGGATGGATGATGGATGATGGATGGATGATGGATGGATGATGATGGATGGATGATGGATGATGGATGGATGATGGATGGATGGATGGATGGATGGATGATGGATGGATGGATGATGGATGGATGGATGGATGGATGATGGATGATGGATGGATGATGGATGGATGGATGGATGGATGATGGATGGATGGATGATGGATGGATGATGGATGGATGATGGATGGATGGATGATGGATGGATGATGGATGATGGATGGATGATGGATGGATGGATGGATGGATGATGGATGGATGGATGGATGATGGATGATGGATGGATGGATGATGGATGGATGGATGATGGATGGATGGATGGATGGATGATGGATGATGGATGGATGGATGATGGATGGATGATGGATGGATGGATGATGGATGGATGGATGGATGATGGATGATGGATGGATGGATGATGGATGGATGGATGATGGATGGATGATGGATGGATGGATGGATGATGGATGGATGATGGATGGATGATGGATGATGGATGGGTGGATGATGGATGGATGATGGATGGATGATGGATGGATGGATGATGGATGGATGGAAGATGGATGGATGATGGTTGGATGGATGATGGATGGATGATGGATGGATGGATGATGGATGGATGGATGATGGATGGATGATGGATGGATGGATGATGGATGGATGGATGATGGATGGATAA
The DNA here is from genome assembly GCF_049639895.1 of Pseudopodoces humilis. Classification (NCBI taxonomy): domain Eukaryota; kingdom Metazoa; phylum Chordata; class Aves; order Passeriformes; family Paridae; genus Pseudopodoces; species Pseudopodoces humilis. The sequence goes on from NC_142219.1 coordinate 12,916,537, forward strand.
TGGATGGATGGATGGATGGATGGATGATGGATGGATGATGGATGGATGATGGATGGATGATGGATGGATGGATGGATGATGGATGGATGATGGATGATGGATGATGGATGGATGATGGATGGATGGATGATGGATGGATGATGGATGGATGGATGGATGGATGATGGATGGATGAATGGATGATGGATGGATGGATGATGGATGATGGATGATGGATGGATGATGGATGGATAGATGATGGATGATGGATGATGGATGGATGATGGATGGATGATGGATGATGGATGATGGATGGATGGATGGATGGATGATGGATGGATGATGGATGGATGATGGATGGATGATGGATGGATGGATGGATGATGGATGGATGAATGGATGGATGGATGGATGATGGATGGATGATGGATGATGGATGATGGATGGATGATGGATGGATGATGGATGGATGGATGAATGGATGATGGATGGATGATGGATGATGGATGGATGATGGATGGATGATGGATGGATGGATGGATGATGGATGGATGATGGATGGATGGATGGATGATGGATGATGGATGGATGGATGGATGGATGATGGATGGATGGATGATGGATGGATGGATGAATGGATGATGGATGGATGGATGATGGATGGATGGATGGATGGATGATGGATGGATGATGGATGATGGATGGATGATGGATGGATGGATGGATGATGGATGGATGGATGGATGGATGGATGATGGATGGATGGATGATGGATGGATGATGGATGATGGATGGATGGATGATGGATGAAGGATGGATGGATGATGGATGGATGATGGATGGATGGATGATGGATGAAGGATGGATGGATGATGGATGGATGATGGATGGATGGATGATGGATGATGGATGGATGGATGATGGATGGATGGATGATGGATGGATGATGGATGGATGGATGATGGATGGATGATGGATGATGGATGGATGGATGATGGATGGATGATGGATGGATGGATGATGGATGGATGATGGATGATGGATGGATGGATGATGGATGGATGATGGATGATGGATGGATGATGGATGATGGATGGATGATGGATGGATGATGGATGATGGATGGATGATGGATGATGGATGGATGATGGATGGATGGATGATGGATGGATGGATGGATGATGGATGGATGGATGATGGATGGATGATGGATGATGGATGGATGGATGGATGATGGATGGATGGATGATGGATGGATGATGGATGGATGATGGATGATGGATGGATGATGGATGGATGGATGATGGATGGATGGATGGATGATGGATGGATGGATGATGGATGGATGATGGATGATGGATGGATGGATGATGGATGGATGGATGATGGATGGATGATGGATGGATGATGGATGATGGATGGATGATGGATGGATGGATGATGGATGGATGGATGGATGATGGATGGATGGATGATGGATGATGGATGGATGATGGATGGATGGATGGATGGATGATGGATGATGGATGATGGATGGATGGATGATGGATGGATGATGGATGATGGATGGATGGATGGATGGATGGCTCTACCTCTGTACAGATTTTACAATTTTTTGCAGTTTTTTAGCTTTGCCTCTGAAGCAGCTCACACTGGACACACCCAATGCAGGAATGATTATTCCAACACCAATGTAGGAACCTGTTCCTCTGAGAGAGTGGGCTCCAGAATTCCTTCTCCACCCAGGTCCAGCATCCCCTTCCATGTGGATGCTCAAATCCAAAAAATCTGGGCAGTGTTCTCCTTTGCTTGGCCATACTCAGTTTTTCCCTCCAGCAGCTCTTGTGGTGCCTTTCTCCCTGATTTCCACTCTGGGACAATATCATTTTTCTGAGAGCTGTTGCATTGGTAACAGGATCCTTATGGATTTCCCTGATTTGACAGGTGTCCTACAGAGCTGCATTATTTTCCATTCCTGTCAGTAGGCACAGCTCAGGTGTGGATCAGGTGCTCACTCAGGTGAGCCAAGTCCCCCCAGCTGCTGCTGGAATGGGGAGAAGGAAATAAATGTCAGATGCTGAAGTGCTGAGAGAGAGGAATAACCATAGGTTAAATCTCCAAAAGAACTGAGGATGGCTCTTGAATGTTGTGGAAGTGTCCAAGGCCAGGTTGGACAGGGCTTGGAGCAGCCTGGGATGGTGGAAGATGTCCATGCCCCTGGCAGGGGGTGGCACTGGATGGGCTTTAAGGCTTCTTCCAATCCAAGCCGATTCTGTGATTCCATGATGATCCTTTCTCTTCCCTAACTCCTAAATGATGACTTGGATGAGCTCCAGACATCTGAAATCATTCCTACCCCGTGTCCATTTCTGGATTTTGGAATCCCAGCACTCAGGGAGGTGCTGTCTGTGTGCTGCTGCTGAAGGAGTGGCACTGCCAAGGGCAAAGGCTGGGAGGGAATTCAGCCAGGGAATGCTCATGGCTTGGGAACAGGAGACAGACCTGGGGATAAAGGATCCGGCACAAGCACCACATCCAGCCAGGAAGGGGAGGGAAATAACTCAGGAATGTGCTGGGCATGACTGAGGAGCCTTCTCTAATAGAAGATTCTTTTTGCTTCCTTTTATTTCTAAGTCAAAGATCTCTTTCCTTCACTCCCTGGGTGGAGATAACCTCATCAAATCCTGGGGTGGTGCTTCCAGGGAATTGTGGCAGGGAAGATGAAGGCCTGTCCCCCTGCTGGAGCAGCACAGTGGGGCTGACAGCAAACAAGAAATTCATTAGGGATGCTTGTGCTGCTTATTTACTTGCTTGTCATCCCTGCTATTGCTGTAGCTTTCTGTTGGCTTCATTTTCCATATTCTTCCCATAATTCACAAGATTTTTTCTTGTTTTCTCTTCCCACAAGGTCCTGGTTTGTGTTGTAACTTCCAGCAAGGCAGAAAAAGAAAGGAGCAGGGAGGAATCCCTGGGAGAGGGAGTTTGAAGGTTATCGTTGGGAAAAAATCTGAAATTGTGGTTCTTTTATATCTTAAAGATACAGAAAATACAGGCAAGGAAAAGGAAACTTTAAAGGATTATTAAAAAGAATAAATATTGAAATGGATCTGGGATTCTTCTCTCGGAATGTGAGATGGTGCAGACACTTGAAGAGTCTCTTTGGGAAAAATACGCTCTCCTTTTAGCTCTGCCTGGTGCTGCTATCAATAAAACCAGGAAATCTGACCTGGGACTGAGTATGTGTCCCAGGAAAGCCTTTTGTTGAGATCTTGCAGGAAAATGGTCAGGGAGAGCTGGGGAGAGGCAATCCCAGGTTAACAGGGGTTAACTCAGAGCTATCACAGCTCAAAAACACCTCCCAACCCACACAGCCCAGCCCTGAGGCCTCTGATGGCACCACATCCCTGCTTCCCTGTCTAAATTCCTGGTTTTCCAGGCTTGTGGCCACTCAGCTGAAGATCTTTGCAGAGGTTTAAAAAAAAAATAAATATGGTTCTTGAAAAGAGAATTCCCAGGGACATTTGTGGAGAGCTGGGAGATGAGATATGGATGGGACAGAGGGAGGGATCAGAGCCAGGAGCCAATGGAAAAATCTGTGGGCACAAAGTCCTTGTGATCCAAGGGCTGGAGCCCCTCTGGAGCCAGGCTGGGAGAGCTGGGGGTGCTCACCTGGAGAGGAGAAGCTCCAGGGACACCTCAGAGCCCCTTCCAGGGCCTAAAGGGGCTCCAGGAGAGCTGGAGAGGGACTGGGGACAAGGGATGGAGGGACAGGACACAGGGAATGGCTCCCACTGCCAGAGGGCAGGGCTGGATGGGATATTGGGCAGGAATTGTTCCCTGGCAGGGTGGGCAGGCCCTGGCACAGGGTGCCCAGAGCAGCTGGGGCTGCCCCTGGATCCCTGGCAGTGCCCAAGGCCAGGCTGGACATTGGGGCTTGGAGCAGCCTGGGACAGTGGGAGGTGTCCCTGCCATGGCAGGGGTGGCACTGGATTCCTGTAAGGTCCCTGATTCCATGATTCTGGGATATATTTCTCCTGTGGAAGCAGCAGGTTCATCCTCTCCAGTTGCTCTGGATTGATCTCCGATCCCTGCTGGTGGAACAATCCCCTCCCACTGAACTCCTTCCTTCCCTCTCAGTTTGGTAAATCCTGAATGAACAGCAAGTGGCAAAGGCTAAACCTGAGCAGGCTCTGGGAATTCCTGGTGCTCCAGCCCCTGCCTGGGCACAGCTCCCTGCCCCTCCTGCCCGGGGAAAGGACACGCTGGCTTTCCATCAATCCCAGACAATCTCCTGCTCCCTTTCCCTCCAAGCTGCTGGCACACATCGATTGCAGCCAGATAAAGGTCACATTCCTGGGCTTGCCTGCTTTGATCCACAGGATTTTGGGAGCAGGGACCACTTGCTGTGCTCCCAGCTCCATCCAGGATTTTATCCCGAGGTGTGTGGATCCCTGCTCTGCTCTTCCAGGACTTGAAGAAAGCACTGCAGCCACGGAAAATCCAGGGATTTTCACTTCCAGCTCCTGCAGTGTGGCCCGGGAGTGAGGAGAATGTGGGACAATGGTGACAAAACTCTTCTGTTCTGTGTCCTGGCAAGACTGTGATAAGTCATTCCCTTTCTCCTGAATTCCTTGCAAATGGTCATTTGGAGGATTTAATGATGTGTGGATAGAAAAACTCTGTAACTCACAGAGCAGTTCTAAGAGCAGGTATGAATTCATTCAGCACTGAGGTGCAGGGGGGATATCTCCTCCACAAAGCATGCACACCTTTTGAGATTTGGCTTTTCTTTTTATCATTTACAAACTAGGGTTGCACAATACACCTCATACATATTCATTTCTTAACTCTGCCTGTCTTCACCTCATATTACAACCAGCTCCAGGTCCCTCTGCAGCAGAGCACTGCTCCTTCTTGGTCAGTTCAGTGCTGGTCTGGGGGTCTTTGGGATGAGATCAGCAATTTTCTCCTTGGCTGAACTTTCACCTTGTCTTTCCACACATGCCTCTTTCAGTCCTTTGATCACCTTTTGGACTCTGATACCATTCCTTCTGGCTTAGGGGTCCAAGGAATCCCCTTACCCTGTGGTGCCTTTGTCTTTGCATCCTGTTTGTGTATTCGAGCTCTTTATCTTGCAGTCTCGCTCCTTATCTTGCAGTCTCGCTCCTTATCTTGCAGTCTCGCTCCTTTCTTGCTCTTGTCAGCTCCCCCTCTCTTCTGGTCAGGCATTTCTTTATGTTTAATTCCTAATTCTTAATTTCTCTGTTTCTAAAGCTTCACCAAAAATCCTGGACTCATCCTGTTTCCAAATGAAATTGCCCAGCAGAGGAGGAGTCTCCATCACCCACTCCCGCTGTCCCCTCAGTGCACAGGGAGGTTTTCCTGCTTTTTCCCTGGCAGAGGGATCAACAGGAGGGAAATTATCCGGAGATGGGGTTCAGCTTCCCTCCCTCAAGGGAATTGATAACAGCTCCATAGGGATCCACAAAAATTTTGGCTCTACCACATCCATGTTGTGCTTCCTCCCAGAAATCTCTGTGTCCTGAGAGAAATCTTTCGGTGGTTTGTTTCCTCCCCACCCTCTCTGGATAGCGAAATCCAGGCGGGAATAAAAGCGCTTTGTACACGGAAACACAACACCGAGCTCTGGGGGGATCCTGCGGGATAAAGGCAGTGGAGAAATGTAAATGTATTCCTTGGATGAGCCCTCTGGATTAGCTGGGAATTTTTAATGGCCGAGCCCTGAGCTGAGGCTCTCTGCTGATGATAATTCCCAGTAATTCCCAGTAATTCCCAGTAATTCCCAGGTAATCTCTGACAGACTGGGAGAGCCCCCCTGAGCCTGGATGCTCCCAGCTCTGCTCACTCCAGCAGCACCTGGAGCAGGGCAGGGAAGAATAACGGGAAGATCTCCCTCTGCTCCGTGCTGCCCTCGGATCATTTGGGGGAAAAAAGGACAATTTTCTGTTTGTTCCCACATCGAAGTGAAGCAAACAAAGCTGGGTGTTGTGTGATCTGCTCTTTCCCAGCTTCTGCGTTCCGGGATGCGCATCTCGGGAAGGCTTTGTTTGCACAAACTGGGGCACTCCCAACCCTGACAGCAATTCCAGGGTGAGGGGAATGGGATGGGATGGAATGGGATGGAATGGGATGGAATGGAATGGAATGGAATGGAATGGAATGGAATGGGGTGGGATGGAATGGGATGGAATGGAATGGAATGGGATGGAATGGAATGGGATGGAATGGAATGGGATGGAATGGGATGGAATGGAATGGGATGGAATGGAATGGGATGGAATGGGATGGAATGGGATGGAATGGAATGGAATGGGATGGAATGGAATGGAATGGGATGGAATGGAATGGGATGGAATGGGATGGAATGGAATGGAATGGGATGGAATGGAATGGAATGGGATGTAATGGGATGTAATGGGATGTAATGGAATGGAATGGAATGGAATGGAATGGAATGGAATGGAATGGGATGGAATGGAATGGGATGTAATGGGATGTAATGGAATGGAATGGAATGGAATGGAATGGGATGGAATGGGATGGAATGGAATGGAATGGGATGTAATGGGATGGGATGGAATGGAATGGAATGGGATGGAATGGGATGGAATGGGATGGAATGGAATGGAATGGAATGGGATGGAATGGAATGGAATGGAATGGAATGGAATGGAATGGAATGGAATGGAATGGAATGGGATGTAATGGGATGGAATGGGATGGGATGGAATGGAATGGAATGGAATGGAATGGAATGGGATGGAATGGAATGGAATGGAATGGAATGGGATGGAATGGAATGGAATGGGATGGGATGGAATGGAATGGAATGGAATGGAATGGAATGGAATGGAATGGAATGGAATGGGATGTAATGGGATGGAATGGAATGGGATGGAATGGAATGGAATGGGATGGAATGGAATGGGATGGAATGGAATGGAATGGAATGGAATGGGATGGAATGGAATGGAATGGAATGGAATGGGATGGAATGGAATGGGATGGAATGGAATGGGATGGAATGGAATGGAATGGGATGGGATGGAATGGAATGGAATGGAATGGAATGGAATGGAATGGAATGGAATGGAATGGAATGGAATGGAATGGGATGTAATGGGATGGGATGGAATGGAATGGACACCAGGATGGGGAGAGACTGGTCCCAAGAAGATTCCTCATCCCAGGAGATTTCCATGGTTTCCAGGCTCTCAATCTCCTAAAGGTTATTGCTCAGTAAAAAAATCTGCTGGAAAAGGCTCCGATCTCAGCCCTGGGACAGGGCCAGCAGCCAGGGAAGGGCTGGAGCTGGGCCAGGGCAGGCTCAGGCTGCAGATCAGGGCAAGGTTCTTCCCCCAGAGGTGCTGGCACTGCCCAGGCTCCCCAGGGAATGGGCACGGCCCCGAGGCTGCCAGAGCTCCAGGGGTGCCCAGGGTGGGATGTTGGGGGGTCTGGGCAGGGCAGGGTTGGGGCTGGATGATCCCTGTGGGTCCCTCCAGCTCAGGATATTCCATGATTCCATGATTCCATGTTTAAACTAAAGCTCCAGTTCTTCCTCCACACAAGGTGCTTGGAGCAGCTGCCTTGTCTGAGCTTCCACCCTCAACAGGATTAACCCCGGGGTCCCATGGATAAAAGTGACAGTGTCACTCTGACTATAAAATTAAAATATCCAGTTCTCCATCCTCTGCTAGCTTCAGCCCCACTGGAATTACTTTGGATAACTTTTCAAGGGATCCTGCTTCAGACAGAGTCTTGTCCTATTTTGCATTTTCCATCTTTGCTCCAGGAGCTGGTATCAGCTTGCAAAGTCATTTTCCTTTTAACCGGCACCCTGTTCCACCTTCTCTGTAATTGTATAATTAACAACTTAATCCATCACCTTTATATCCTCCATCCATCACGGGTTAAGCTGAGCACAGCCTTGCACAGGAGCTCTGCGAGGATCAGCCGCTGCTGATGGAAGGCAAATGAATCTCCAGCTGGGAGAGGTGGATGCAGGAAAACCTGGAGCACGTGGAGCTGCCATGGGACTGTTTCCTGCACTTCATTACCCTGGAGATGATTGTACCCATTTCCCAAACTGAGCTGAGTTCTCCCCTGTGGATGTCTGTCTCTATCCAAACTGAGTGGGGGATTTAGGTGGGTGTTCAGGAGAACTTCCTCTCTGGCAGGGTGGGCAGGCCCTGGCACAGGGTGCCCAGAGCAGCTGGGGCTGCCCCTGGATCCCTGGCAGTGCCCAAGGCCAGGCTGGACATTGGGGCTTGGAGCAGCCTGGGACAGTGGGAGGTGTCCCTGCCATGGCAGGGGTGGCACTGATGATTTTCATGTCCCTTCCACTCTGTGATTCTGTGTTTCAATCATTTTATTCCAAAGATAAGTCCAATTTCTACCTGCTGAAACGAATCTGTTTACAAGACACTTCAATGACCTTAATCCTGCCCTGCTGTGATATCGAGCCACACATCTGGAGCTGTGATTAACCCTGTTCAGTGCCTGTGCTACCAAAGGAAAGGAAATAAACCCCTTTTCATCCTGTACTGCTCAGTTGGATTAAAAATCACTCCCAGGCTGTCTGCTGTCCCTGGGGAATGTCCATTCCATCCTCGCCCCCAGGAAGAGGAGCAGAGATGGAATTCGAGCTCTGCCATCCCTGGGACAAGGAACTCAGAGACCCCGACCGGCCTTACAGCTCCAGCACTGAGGGATGTTTACATACAATGATTTTGATCATTCTGTTAATGAGGCTGGTCTGTAATTATCAGATCATTTGCACTATCAGGCTGTCAAAACATGAATTACAGTCCCAGGGTGTTTTTAGCTCCAGATGTGCTGCCTGTTCCCTTTTGCCCACAGCAGGGCCTGGAGTGTGACTCTCACAGCAGGAGATTTGGGAGTTCAGTTCCTCCCTGCTTTGCTCTTCTGCTTGGAGTTTTGGTCCCTTCCCAGAGGAGTTTAAGGAATGAAAGCCCAGAAGAGATTCTGGGAGCAGGAGGTGACTGCAGAGCTTTGGAACTCAGAATTGGGGCAGAGCTGCCTCAGGGGGACAATTCCTCAGTCCTGGGGCCAGTGTGAGGCTCCTGTTCCAGGGATGCACTGGGAGCTCGGATCTGTCCCTGATCCCTTTGGGATCCCCACACAAGGAGGGGATCCAGGCTCCTGCCACCCTCGGCTGGCCAGGGAGCAGAGAGGGGACTGGGAGATGCTCAGGGATTGTCCCCGAGGTTCCAGGCAGGAGGCAAAGGAACCTTTGCCGTGCTGTGAAATTCCTGAAGATCCTGGCTGGATCCTGCCCCCCCCATCACAGGATGAAGAGCAGGGCACAGGGTTTGGAGCAGCTCCCTGGGGCTCAGTTTAAAATCCATGGAATAAACAGGCTCCTGCAGGCAGAACCTTCTGAGAGTGGGATAAATCTCCTTTGTTTTTATGCGCAGGAATCCAAGCGAGTTTTGTGTAGAGAGAGTCGTGACTTTAGTGCCCAAATGGGGACAAAACCATTCCCTCCATGAGCCATTGAGACTCCTGGTCACCCTCCCTGAGCCCCCTGGGGAGGTCCTGACTTGTGAAATTCCTGACCAAACCTGGGGTTATTCTTGTCTGTTTTTCCTCACACTTGGACCATGTCATGTTGTGTGGGCACTGAGAGCTGTAAGACCAATATTGGCATTGAGAATTTGAATTCTGACTTTCCAGAGCCTGGGTGTTGTTCTCCCAGCCTGGAATGAGAGCCCGGACAGCCTCTGGCCCAAAGACCTCGCTTATCCCATTCCAGGACAGATCCAACAGCAGCTCCCCCCTCCCAGGGAGTGCTTTTCTAGCACGTCCCTATTCCAAAATGATGGATGAAAATGGGATCTTGCAAAAAGTCCATTTACATGCTTCATCAAACTCCCAGCTCTGCCAAAAGTCCCCAGAGCAATGATGTACAGCCAAGCCTGCAGACTCCACCACATCTGCTCCAAGAAGAATTAGCAAGGCCTCCCCAAGCTGGGGATGATTTTCAGTGCATCAGACACTCTCCCAGGAAATCCATCACCTTTATGGACAAGTTCTTGAGACACTTCAGAGGAACTTATTACAATAAAAGAGGAAGTTCCCAGCCCTCCAAGTGCACATCTCCCTTTCACTCTCACAATCCAAGATGAAAAATGATGGGATGAGGTGGATGTGTATGGCTGGAAGCAGTTACAGCCTATTCCAAGGGAAGGTTATGCCACAAAATTATTTTTCCCAGGCTTTCCTCCTGTGTTTCAAATTAAATCCTCCCCTCTGCCTGGGACCAAACTTGCTGTAGACCAACAAATATGGAGTGGCACTGGGTTGGTTGATGCAGTAAATGTAAAATACAAGAAATCTATCAAAGATGAATTCCCGAGGGTCCTGCACATTCAAGTGTCAAAAGTGATGGGCTTCATCTTTGGGAGCATCTCTCCCAAAAGCTCTCGGGCTGAGGTCACCCAGTGCCCACCACAATGAGCTCACACAATCTCCTAAGCCCAGGTTAAGGCAGTTATTACTGAGAGAATATTCCTCACAAAATGCCTCCTCCACCCTTGAGCTCTGTGTCCCAGTCCCTAGAGGAGACCAAAACCTTCACAAGGAGAATGTGGGAGCTGGAATTTTACAGCTCTGCTGGAAATCAGGGATGCTGGGGAGACACTGCATTTCCAGCTGGTTCCTGTTGACCCTTTCCTGTAATACAAATGCCAAGTACTCGTCTCTCTCCTCTCTCCTCCCTCCTCTCTCCTCCCTCCTCTCTCCTCCCTCCTCTCTCCTCTCTCCCCTCTCCCCTCTCCCCTCTCCCCTCTCCCCTCTCCTCTCTCCTCTCTCCTCCCTCCTCCCTCCTCTCTCCTCCCTCCTCTCTCCCCTCTCCTCTCCCCTCTCTCCACTCTCCTCTCTCCTCCCTCTCCCTCCTCTCTCCTCCCTCCTCTCTCCCCTCTCCTCTCCCCTCTCTCCTCTCTCCTCCCTCCTCTCTCCTCTCTCCTCTCTCCTCCCTCCTCCCTCCTCTCTCCTCCCTCCTCTCTCCCCTCTCCTCTCCCCTCTCTCCTCTCTCCTCCCTCCTCTCTCCTCTCTCCTCTCTCCCCTCTCCCCTCTCTCCTCTCCCCTCTCTCCTCTCTCCTCCCTCCTCTCTCCTCTCTCCTCTCTCCCCTCTCCTCTCTCCTCTCTCCTCTCTCCTCTCTCCTCCCTCCTCCCTCCTCTCTCCTCCCTCCTCTCTCCCCTCTCCTCTCCCCTCTCTCCTCTCTCCTCTCCCCTCCCTCCCCTCTCCTCTCTCTCCCTCCTCTCTCCCTCTCCTCTCCCCTCTCTCCTCTCTCCCCTCTCCTCTCCCCTCTCTCCTCTCTCCTCCCTCCTCTCTCCTCCCTCCTCTCTCCCCTCTCCTCTCCCCTCTCTCCTCTCTCCTCTCCCCTCTCTCCTCTCTCCTCTCCCCTCTCCCCTCTCTCCTCTCTCCTCCCTCCTCTCTCCTCCTCTGCTCTGCAGACACAAACGTGCTGTGACATTTTCCCCTGCTCTCTGCAGGGATCACCTCCCCTTTCACCTCAGCACTTTCCAAACCTTCCCCTGCCACAGCTCCCCATCCTCTCTCATTCTCCACCCTCACCTTGAGTACTTGGGGGAAGCTTGAGGCAGAAGAAGGATATAAAAGTATTAGAGAGCATCCTAAGAGGGACACAAAGGTGGGAAAGGATCTAGAGGGTGAGGGCACTGGGTTTGCTCAGCTGGAGTGAAGTAAACTGAGCTCAGACCTCCCCAGGGGCTGCAGCTCCTCCCCAGGGGCAGCTCTGATCTCAGCCCTGGGACAGCAGCCAGGGAAGGGCTGGGGCTGGGCCAGGGCAGGCTCAGGCTGCAGAGCAGGGCAAGGTTCTTCCCCCAGAGGTGCTGGCACTGCCCAGGCTCCCCAGGGAATGGGCACGGCCCCGAGGCTGCCAGAGCTCCAGGAGCGTTTGGACAGCGCTGCCAGGGGTGCCCAGGGTGGGATGTTGGGGGCTCTGGGCAGGGCCTGGGGTTGAGCTGGATGATCCTGTGGGTCCCTTCCAGCTCAGAATATTCCCTCTGCACACCCAGCCTTGCTCAATAATTCCATTCCAAATCCAACAGTGAATCCCTGTTTCTTCTCTCCCCTCTCCAGTCCTTGCTGTCCGTGGCACTCCTGGGCTCAGCAGTGGCTCTGCTGTTCCTGCAATCCAGGTGCTGCCTTTTACACACCTTCATCAGAATCCCACCTGAGGGATTTTTTCTTTCCTCTTTGCAATCTGATTTTGTCACCAAGTTGTTCACTCCCTCCTCACTCTTATATAAAATCCTATATAAAAAGCAGGGAAAATGTTGTTGTGTCCTCGCACTTTGCTGGCCAAGCACAACTAAATGAACTTGAAAAAATATTTACATTCAGGTTATTGTGGAACTATTTTTAGGGGGGTTGGTTGGGTTGGCACTGCTTTGTTTTTTCTCCTACAAAATAAACTCTTTTCTTCTTTTGTTGGTGCCATTTTTCAGGCCGACCATGACATTTCTTCTTGAACAGAAAGTAAAAAAGGTCGACTTTCAGCTCTTCAGGGTCTCCACTGGACCTCTGGGGATTCTGCTTCCATTTTCCCCAGTTCCTGTCAGACAGGGAGGATTTTTCACTGCATTTCTTCCACTCCAGGTCTGTGCTGCAAAATCCTCCCTCAGCCACTCTCCCAGGTCTGGGTAATGATATTTATTCCAGCTGAGCAATCCCAGGAGGAGAAAATGATGGACTTAAATTGAGGTCATATTTTGCCCATCTCCATGTCCTAAATTCTTTGTAATGACAGGAATCCATTGGAGCTGGGAGATCATGGGATCATCATTAACAAAACTCCGGGGTGGAAAGGCTGAGTTAGTCCTCAAGAAAATGGCCAGGGATAAGAGCCAGAATCCCTGTCAGGATCATGTGAGGAATGGGAGGGGAAAGGGATAACTGAGGTTGATTTGGGATGAGGACACACAAATTCCTGGGAAGGGGCTCTCTTGCAGTGGAAGTACCCCAATGTCTCCATCCCTGATTGGAAGATGAGGAAAACTGGTGTCTGATGGAATTCTGGTTAAGAATTGTCATTCAATGGCTGGGAAAAGCAAACCTGAGTCTTGCTGAGGCTTGATGAGACTCCTACATCCACAAATGCCTGGCAGAGGGGAGATGGTTACAGGACCCTGCTGCAGCTCTCGGCTCAGGGAGGAGCAGCCACCTGTGAGGACTTTTAGCAACTTCTGGGTTTGGGAAGGGACTGGCAGAGTTGACTTCAACTCCCAGAGTTGCTGACTTGATTAAAAACCTGGCAGGACCCTGCTAAAATGGGATTTTTCATCAATCCCTCAGCATTTGGCAGTGCTGGGAGCAGGGGGCCCAGCCTGTCCCCTGAGCCTGAGTGTGCAGGAGAAGGCAGAGGTTGCTAAGCCATCTCCTGGTCCATGCAATGAGCGAAGCACGTTCCTGGAGCAGCTCATTTCGGGTGAGTTTTGTGTTCTGCTGGCACCTTATCCCTGATTAGGGAATGGGAGCTCCAATCTGGCACAGCCACACCTGGGGAACACTTCAGGGACACTGGAATTTGATCCTTGACCTGCCCCAGGACCATTTCCAGTTTGATTGAGGTTCTCCTTTTATTCATGGATAGTGACTGTAAGCTGTTCCTGTGGCACTTTTAATGCCCCTGCCCTTTAGGGGTTGGGATATCTCAGGTTTGGACCTGTCCCAAACCCCACATTATTTAAACCAAGAGACATCAACCTGAGCTGGGCTCCCAGCAGAGCCTCTCCCCTGCCCTGCAGCTGTCCCAGCCCAAACCCAACCTCAGAGCTGCTGTGGGAGAGCTCTGCCTTTTCCAACAGATCCCCAGCCCTCCTGAACCTTAAACCGCATCTTGGGAATGATCCCTGAATCATTCCCACTCCCAACCATGCTGGAGATTGGTTTGGGTAGTGCAAAACATCCCAACTGTCCCAGCCCTGTGTGCTCCTGTGGATCTTCCTTAAAGAGCAGGAATATGTGACCAATCCCTCCCCAAAATTAATTCATGGGTGTTTTTCCCAGATTTCTCAAAGGGGGAAATTATTTATCCCTAAACTTGAGACTGATCCTTATTTTTAGCAGGCAGAATGGCTTCTGGGGCTCTCAAACCCAGAGCAGAGCCAAAACCCCACTCAAAGACTTTAAAAATAAGAAAGGTCTTGTGTCTTCCTACAGCTGGAGACAATGTGGAAATATCCATGAAAAATAGAAAACTCTAAGCAACTTCTCCCTGGAACTCATCCTGGACTTGTGCTCCCTTAGGGAGAGTGGATTCCCAGTAGAAAACCAGATTCAATGGGTGATAGGAATTAACCTCTTTTGGAGAGGCAGAGCCATTCCATGTCAGACCTGACATCAGGTCGTGTTCAGATTGTCACCATTGTGATTCCCGACACTGAAGCATGGCAGGAATTTGCATAAACATGAGATGTTAATATTTAAATTCATCAAGGGAGGACCCAGTCCTGGTTTTCAGCCCACTCCAGCCCAGTAGGGCAGGTCTGTGGGCACAGTTCTCCCAATCCCATGTCCAACATTCCCAATTATCCCATGTCCAACATTCCTAATTATCCATTTGCAAGGACAATGACTCCATTTGCATGGCTATGAATATTAAACAGCCGCTTTGCACCTGGGTTTGCACATTTGGGGTGGGATTTTTAGTCCTCAGCACAAAGTTGGAGTCTCCTGTTTTACTGTGCATTTTTGTTGGGAAAATGGATCTGTTTGGGAGAACTCCTGAAGAGTGACATCTCTTCTCCCTGTTTTTCCCACCGCCCTGCAGGAAAAGCGGTGGCTGATCCACGGCTGTGGAGATGTCACCAGGTGACACTCCTGCATTGATACTTAATTTTTGTTAATTGACCCTTATTTTTTGTTGTTTATTTGGGTTTTATGGTTGAGCAAATGTTCAGGATGGGAGAGCCACACTCCAGAGTGGAATTCAGCCAGCAGTGTTGGTTCACAGGGGTTTGTTCTGGGTGGTGGAAAACGTGGGAAATTCGGATGTTCTCCAGGAGCTGGCCGTGGTTTTGGGGTGGAATTCCTGGGAGAAGTGGCCCTACAGGCCCCAGAATTTCAGTGTCTGTGTTTCTCTGCTCACTGGCAGCACTCTGAATATAAAATCAAAATTCCATTTCTGATCCCTCCCTGAAATTTGGTGTCACTCTGGGGACATGACACAGGTGACAAAGCAGGCAAATTATATTAGAAAGGGGTCCCTAAACTTCACCAGTGTTACAAAAAAAAAACCAGTGTTACAAAACAAAACAGACTGGAAGTGCAATTTTCCATCCTACTATATAAAAATATGAATTTTGGGTCATAATAAAGGTTTTCTCATTAGTGGAACAATGACTAAATATGAAATATCAAATTCTCATGATGGTTCTTCACCCAGGAACGTTTGGTTTGATTTTTCTTGTCTCAGAGGAGAAGAGTTGGACAGGGATGTGATTCATCTTAGGAATATCCCAGGAGAACCTCCAAAACATATATAAAAAACTATTGTTCTGAAATGAAATAAAATAAAGTAAAATATAGATCAAAAAATATTAGTGATAGCATTCAACATTATGTTCAACAATATTACTGATAACATTCCCAACATGCTGAGAGGAGTTAAAAATGAATCTCCACAGGAGAAGGCAAATCCCACTGTTTGTTTTCTCTCATTGCTCCAAGCAAGCAAAATCCATACTCTGGGATATTGATTCCATAAAATATGGGACCCCCTCACCAAGGAGAAACACCTGAGATTTGGAAAAAAAACACAATAATTGTTTTTAGTAAGATATCATTTATGATGCTAAAATTCCAATGTGGTTCCCATGGCAGGAGCAGCTCTGGGCTTCTCAGACTGTAGGGAATAAACTCTCTTGGCATGGAAAAATTAATTTATTTTCCATTCCAGAGCCTTTATTATTGTTGTTTGCTCCATACAGTAGGGCTGGAGTCACATCTGGCTCTGAGCACCAAACACTTGCACCTGCTCAATCCTCACTATCAAAATACTCCTCAGTGGACATTCTTGTTTAGCTTCATGTTTCCTGCTGAAATCCAGGAGCTCAGAATGCCCCAGAATTCCAATTATGCAGCTCATTAAGTGCCATTAGTATTAATTTAGCACATTCTTGTTGCCACACAAGTGTCCCAGCAGCTCTTGTGCATCTCCTCTTCCCCAGTGAGAGCCGGGGCCTCACAAATCCAGCCCTGACCTTCCAAAAGGCTGGAGAAAGCCAGGGAAGGTTGGAGGAACCGCAGTGATCCAAAAGGAAAACGCTGTGCCCAGAGTGATTCCAGAGCTCAGCCTGGCTCGTTAGGAGCAGGACAGGAGCTGCTGGGACTGCAGCAGACCGATGACCTTGGATGGTTTTCCCATCTCCTAAGGAAAGCCTTTGCCTGGAGAGTGGTTTGGGAGCAGCCCAGGATTTAGCAAGGGCTGTAAAGGAGCAGCTGCTGCAATAAAGCTGCAGTTTTACAGCTCCAGGCAGGCTGGGATCACCACTTGGAGCTGCTCAGGAGGGTGGGAGGGCTCCAGAGGCAAGGAGAGCTTTGCTGATCCCCGGGGCAGGCAGGTCCCACAGGAAGGAGAGCCCCAGGGATCCAGGGAAATGGTGCTGTCCCCTCAGTCCTGGACCCTCGGGGGGTTTGGATTCAGCTCCTCAGGAGCAGAATTCCTGGTGTCCAGTCCGGGGGCTCTTGGTCCCTGCCAGGATCACGGGGCAGAGGTGTGAGCTGGGGACATCCCAGTGTGGTAACACCAAGAGATCTTGGGATCAAACCATCCCTCCTCCTCTTCCTCTCTTTCCTTCTCCTCCTCCTTCCTTTTCCTTCTTCCTCTCTCCTCCTCCCCCTGCCTGCCCCAGAACAGTGGGAAGAG
The DNA here is from genome assembly GCF_049639895.1 of Pseudopodoces humilis. Classification (NCBI taxonomy): domain Eukaryota; kingdom Metazoa; phylum Chordata; class Aves; order Passeriformes; family Paridae; genus Pseudopodoces; species Pseudopodoces humilis. Next base: position 12,933,453 of record NC_142219.1, read on the forward strand.
CCTGGTGCAGTCCAGTGACCTTCCCAGTTGGGAATGTGGGAGCTGCAGGATGCATCTGGCTGCTCATGGAAACCCCAAACCATTCCGGCTGGAAAAGCCCTCCAAAATTATCAAACCTAAAAGTGCCCAGGCCACCAGTGCCCCAAGTGGCACACCCAGATGGCTCCAGCACTGCCCTGGGCAGCTGTGCCAGTGCCTGACCACCCTTTCCATGGATCCACTCCAAAAACCTGATATCCAAAATCCACTTATCCTTCTTTTTGGCTGCATTTGGTGCATTTTCCATAACTAAAGCACCCCAAAGCCTGAGCTCTTGCTCTGCTGTCAGGCTGGATGAGTTCTTGGAAGAAAAGCCTTCCCAGCTTATTATGGATTCAGACATCTCTTCATCTGGAGTTGCCTGAGGTCCTGGAAATAATCGTGTCTTTCAGGAAGAACATCATTCTGAGGTGAATAAAAATCACTCAGCACTTTAATGAGACCATTACATTTCACTGCAAGTGTCTTTCCCTCTTCCACAAGGTCTTCCAGGAGAAACAGCTCAGATCCACCTGCTCATGGAAACATGTCCATGAGTCAGGGATTTATCTCATTTGGGATCCTCCCCCACCTCTCCAAATTCTGCATCTCCACCCTCACCCTACCCCTGGTTCCCCTGAGTGAGCTTTGAGCCTCTCCTTTTCCTGGACCCCTCTCCTGGGACAGCCCTTTCTCAGGAGGGTTTGGATCCTGAAAGATTGTGGAGCAGGAATCCCACCAAAACCTCACTCTCCCTGAGAAAATTAAATACAATTCTGGGAAAAAATATATTCCTAAAAAAAAAAAAGATTAATTTAAATTACACTTCCAAAGAGGGAACTTGGAGCAGCTCTTCCCAGGGGGATGCCCCACAGAAGGACCAGCTGGAAGTGTCTGAGCCAGGAATGTGCCTGGAGAGAGGAGGAGGAGGAGGATGGAGCTTGGAAGCCCCAATTAACCCTTTGGAGACCCCAGTTCATTTACAGGTGATTCCTGATAATCAGATTATTTTCCATGCAGAAATTTAATCCTATTACTTCTAATTATGCCCCAATGTGCAAAGCTAGACAAATCCCATTTTTTGTTCTCCATGCCCTCCAAGAAAGTGATTATATTCCATCTCGAGTCATTATCCATAAGCATTTCTTTTAATCATTTCTGCATTCAGCCCCTCCAGACCTCAATTATTTCTGCTCCCTCTTCATGTCTTGCAATGATTTTGCTGCTACAAACTCCTACAACTCCTTCCCTGGTCTTACAGACCCTAAAGAGATACCCAGGGGTCATGACATATTTTTGAGGTACAGTTTACAAGCAATATTTTAATTTTTTCATGTGTCCAAACAGCAATTTCTTTGGAAAAGTGGAAGATTTTAGTAAGAAGCAGCAAAGCTCAATGTGATAATTATTGGCAGAATTATTTTTGTTGTTCTTATCAGCATTTTGTCCCTGCAATTTGCATAATTGCTGGGTCTTGATTAGAAAAGTCCCATTTTTCTGCTAAAGGTTTTGGCAGGAGCCAATCATTTCAGTGTTCCTCACAGAACAGAGCTCCTTAGGGAATACAGAAGGGAAGGGAAGGAGCAGTCCTGAGCCACTTTTCCTTGGGAGGATGATGGAAATGATTCCCTGGTGGAGGACAGGGAGCTGCCCTTTAGCTGAAGATTTCAGCTCCACTCTTACAGAGATGGGGAAATTCTGCTGAGCTGGGAGGCGCTAAATCACGGAATCACACAATTCCAGGCTGCTTTGGGCTGGGAGGGACCTTCAATCCCATCTCATTCCACTATCCCAGGGTGCTGCACCCTGTCCAACCTGGCTGTGGATGTTTGTGGGGATGGGGATGGGCACCACTCCCTGTGCCCAGCGCCCGCAAGGAGACAGCTCTGGAGCACAGCACTGACAGAAACGCTCCCAAAGCCCCTGAAGCTGGCAGGAGCAGGGTGTGAGTACACACAACACACCCACGAGGCTGCAGGGAAGAGATGTTTGCCCAATTTTTGCCGAGAATTCCCAGGATTTCACATTTCAGAACAGGATTATTATTTATTTATTTATTTTTAACCACGAACTGTCTCCAGAAGCTCTTTGAGTCCCTGCACACCAGCACTTGTGTCACCCCCTAAAGGACACGTCTGGCTGCGTGTCCCTGCCGCCTTTGTCACCTGCTGGGTGTGGCATCACTGCCACGATGCCACCTGGAGCAGCTGGAGGTCATTTTCCATGGCGTTTCCCAGGGATGTGATGCCAGCTGTGTGTCAGCACAGGGGCAGAGCAGGAGCAGGGCACAGTCCGAGGGACTCAACAACTGCCCCAGGTGTGCTCAGCAGACAGAACTATGGAAAAATATCTGGGAGTCTCCAAGAATGCACAGCAGCTTTCCTCTCTTGCCCAGAGACAATTCCCTGGCGTCAGGGAGTTATCCCAGTAAAGCAAAAGGAGGGGAAAATCTCTTCTAATTGGATCTCCATGCTTGGACCTGCCATTCCAGGGGGAACTGAGTCTGTCACAGGGGAGGGCTGGGAGTCAGAGCAAATTCTGCCCTCATCAGCTTTGAGAACCTTTGGAATTCTCCTGAGCTCCTCTTCCCAGTGCTGGGAACCCTTTGGCATCACAGCCACAGCTGTCTTGGATTCTCCTGAGCTCCATCTCTAAGAGCCAGGAACCCTTTGGCATCACCTCTGCAGCCTCTGGAATTCTCTTGAGCTCCTCTTCCCAGTGCTGGGAACCCTTTGACATCACCTTTGCAGCCTCTGGAATTCTCTTGAGCTCCTCTTCCCAGTGCTGGGAACCCTTTGACATCACCTTTGCAGCCTCTGGAATTCTCTTGAGCTCCTCTTCCCAGTGCTGGGAACCCTTTGACATCACATCCACAGCGTTTGGGATTCTCCTGAGCTCCTCTTCCCAGTGCCAGGAACCCTTTGGCTTCACCTCCACAGCCCAAATGTGGGATTTGTGGGTGGAATATCCAAGGAATTCACTCACACAGGGTTGGAGCAGGTGACACCCCAGAGCTGTATTTGCTGCCTGGCAGAAGCACCTGAATTCCAGGATGTTTTTTCCCTGGAAAACATGGCCCTGGTGTATTTCCCTAGCAATGGCCTTTCCCTAGCCAAGAGCCAAAATTGCCCTCGGATTGTTGTCCTGGTTTTCCACATCAAGGGCCCACGGATCCTCCTCAATTCCCACACAGAACATTTTCTCCCTGATTTTATCTGAGCTCTCCCAGACTGTCCCTGTCCTTGATGGGACAGATATGGAAGCATGGAAAAATTGTTTGGAAAAGACCACTGGGGCCTCCATTCCAGCTTCTCAGTCTAAAGATCCTCCTTTCCCAAATCCCAGATCATCCTTACCCTACTTCCAACCAGCAGGTCAAGAGCTGAGGTGTTTCCACCCACTGGGACACACACCCAGCTAAAGGTTTTCCTAAAATCCAAATGAAAATTTCCAATCTGGGGATGTTAATTCAGCACTGCTGGGTTTAGAACCATGGAATCATTAAAGCTGGAAAAGACCTTTAAGGATATCAAGTCCAACCATCAGCCATGGGTTTTGTGTCTTTTCAGTGACAATAATGCAATGTAAACCAGTCATTTTTTGCATTTCTCCCCAGGATTTCTGGAATGTGAAGTGGAGAGAGAAATTCCTGGTCTCCCTCATTAAGAGGCATTTTGTGTAAAAAATACTAATGATTCCTAAATTAGAACATGTCATTGAGACACTTCCAGAGTCCGTCATTGCAACTTAAGCTGTGGATTGTCACATCCCCAGTCTTGTCCTCCCAACAAGGCCCAATCCAGTGCCAAATTTATTCCTTTCCCTGGGGATTCCTTGGTGCTCCAAGATTTCTCTGGATGCTGCATTTCTTCTGAAAAAGAAAACAAAAAGAAGAAAAAAAAAGAGAAAAAAAGAAGAAGAAAGAAAATAAAATACTTTAAAGTCACTTTGATTTGTTAGAATTGAAATAAGGCTTGATTTGTTTTGAGCTGAGCTCAGTGGAAGAGTCGATTACAAAATTAGGAGCAAAAGGAAACATCAGAATTGCAATTCCATCGTGAAAGAAGTTCTTGGAAGGACGATGCTGAGCTCTGCTGTCACAGGACTGAAACCAGGATTGAGTTGTGTCCCTACAGAACTGTAGAGCCAACAGAAACTTCAGAAAGGGGGGGATTTTTGGAGCAAATTATTGTCATTGTTGGATAAACAGCTTGAACAGGAATTTGATCTTCCATAAGAAATATGAAAAGCTTTGGATTGCTTCCCTCTTCACAAAGGGAAATTTCAGAAAATTCCTTTCTCTGGAGTTGTTTTTTTACACTTCTCACTGAGTAGGGAGGCAGAATTTGGATTTATTAGGGAAAAAAAAAAAACAAAACAGTGTATTTAATGAAAATCTTCCAACCATACTTGTTAATACTGCTACAGCAACAGAGTGCTTGATGAAATGTTTCCCTGGAATAAATCTGCCATTGTTCCTTGATTTTATTCATATGCCTGGAAAGAATTTTAACAATTCCAGGTAATATTGAGGTAATGGCTACCAAAAACCCAGGTGTGGTGGCCACCCCTGACAGCATGAAATCATCCATTCCCAAATTATCCCCACCCAAATCAGCCCTTCCCAAACCTTCTTTATCCAAAATCTCCATATCCAAACCATCCCTTTCCAGATATTCCCCACCCTAATCATCCCTTCCCAAGGGATCCCTCCCTACCCAAACATTCCCTTCCCAAACCTCCCTTTCCCAAATAATTTCTTTCCAGATCATCCCCACCCAAACCATCCTTTCTCAAATTATCCCCTCCAAAATCAGCTCTATCCAATTCAATCATTCCTAAATCATCCAAGTCCAAAATTTCCCTTCCCAAATTATCCCCACCAAAGGAGATCCTTCCAAATCCTCCCTACCCAATCATCCCCATCCAAACAGCCCTTCCCAAAACAGCCCTTCCCAAATCCTCCCTACCCAACTCTTCCCTTCCCAAATCTTCCCTTCCTAGATCTTTCCCACTCAAATCATCCCTATTCAGATCTTCCCTTCCCAAATGTATCACTTTCCCAAATCATTCCCACTCAAATCATCCCTTCTCAAATATTCCCTTCTCAAAACTTCCCAAATCCTCCCCACCCAAAACTTCTTCTCACAAACCCTCCTTCCCCAAATCCTCTTTTCCCATAACATTTTTTCCCAGATCACGCCCTCCCAGCTCATCCTTTCCCAGCTCATCCCTCCCGTGCGGGTTTCCCGAGGGCCAGCAGAGCCCGTGCTGCTCCTTCTCACCGCCCACAGCCTGGAACTTTCCATGGGCATCATTTGCTCCTTTTTCCTGAGCTGCCCTTGAAGAGGGGAGAAATTGGGATGTTTCAATCATGGAATCATGGGAAGCTTGTGTGGGAAGGGACCTTAAAATTCATCCAGTTCCACCCCTGCCATGGCAGGGACACCTCCCACTGTCCCAGGCTGCTCCCAGCCCTGTCCAGCCTGGCCTTGGACACCTCCTCAAGCATCTCCTTGTCTGTCCAAACTGCCTTGAGCCTCCATGGAACACAGAGGGGGCTGGATAAGTGGATAAATTCTGTTGTTTCCCCCTGGAATGTTATCCCTGGCTGCAGCTGCAGCCCCTCTGCTTCTGTGCCTGTGGGAACCCAGCTGGAAACCCAGTGCTCCTCATCCTCCTTCCTGCTCTGGAACCTTCTCAAAGAATAACTGGGAGAAAGGGTTCAAAATCTCTCCAAAAATTTCCCAAACCCTGAAAGTTTTAAAATCACTACATGAGATTTAGGAGGAATAATGAAAATAATTTAAAACTTCATCCTTCTCATTGTTTGAAAAGTTTCTTATTTTGATATTAGTAATTGCTAATAAGTTTATTACTAATTTTGCTTATTAGTATTTAGTAGCAGTTGCAAAGCCTTTCTCAGGTGGAAAACTGCTTTTCCAGGGAAGTTCAAGAGCAGGAACAGTAATAACAGACCATGAAAAATTTTTAGAGCAGGAACTCTGCTTGTGGAGAAGCTCTCAATGAATTGACCCAATCCCAGGTTTGTGAAGGCTCAGCTGTCAAAATCCTGGGATTTAAAGTGCCAGTCAGAAGGCCTGAAAGTGGATGGTTCTCCCTAATCTAAATGGCAATTTTTAACTGGGGATGAGCAGTGGGAAATGCAGGAGACTCCCTAGACTGACACAATACTCCAGGTCTCACCCTCTTCCATCCTTTTCCTCAGCGAAGTTTCCAGTTGCCTCCACCTCCCCCTTCCAAGGAAATGCTGTTCATATTCCTCACAAATGCTGAGTTTTTCTATTCCCTGTTCAGAACAAGTTTTCCCAGGATGTTTGGCACCATTTCACCCTCGTACCTCCGGAAGATTCCCTGCCTGGGAATCCAGTAATCACCAAAATCCCTTGTTTCCCATAAAACTCCCTCAGACAATTCATCCCAATCTGCAAACAACACAAACAACTCCAGGGCTCCGGGCAGCTGTGCTGACTCCACTGGCTTTGGAATCAGGGCCCGGTGTTGGTTTAAGAACTCGGCACTGGATTGTGGAGAAAGGAATGAGCCAGAGCCAAACCCAAGGAAAACCTTGGGAATTAAGGACCACAGCAGGGTGATGGGCAGAGAACTGTTAAGAAGAGAACGGGGAAATGCAGATCCTGCACCTGGGGAGGAACAACCAGCACAGGCTGGAGTGACCTGCTGGAGCAGCTCTGTGAGGAGGGACCTGGGGACAACGAGGTGTCCCTGAGCCAGGAGAGTGACCTGGGGCCCAGTGGGATCCTGGGGACATCAGGAAGAGCATTCCCAGCGGGTCAGGGGTGATCCTGGCCCTCTGCCCAGCCCTGCAGGCACCTCTGGGGTGCTGTGTCCAGCTCTGGATCCTCAGCACAGCAGGGACAGGAGCTCCTGGAGCTGAGGAAGGGCCTGGAGCATCTCTGGGAGAGGCTGAGGGAGCTGGGGCTGCTCAGCCTGGAGAGGAGCCCCAGCTGAGAGGGGACCTCAGCTCTGGGTGTCCCTGAGTGTCCCTGAGTGTCCCTGTGTGTCCCTGTGTGTCCCTGTGTGTCCCTGTGTGTCCCTGGGTGTCCCTGGTTGTCCCTGTGTGTCCCTGTGTGTCCCTGTGTGTCCCTGGGTGTCCCTGTGTGTCCCTGTGTGTCCCTGTGTGTCCCTGGCTGTCCCTGTGTGTCCCTGGCTGTCCCTGTGTGTCCCTGTGTGTCCCTGGGTGTCCCTGTGTGTCCCTGGCTGTCCCTGTGTGTCCCTGGGTGTCCCTGGCTGTCCCTGGGTGTCCCTGGGTGTCCCTGGGTGTCCCTGGCTGTCCCTGGGTGCAGGAGGGGCAGAGCAGGCCCAGGCTCTGCTCCAGGCCCAGCAATGGCAGCAGAGCCATGGGCAGGGGCTGAGCCCAGGCCCTGCCCTGCACAGGAGGCAGAACTTGTGCCCTGGGCAGTGGGCAGCCCTGAGCAGAGCCCAGAGAGGCTGTGGGGTCTCCTCCCTGGGGATATTGCAGAGCTGTGTGCACACAATGCTGTGCCCCGTGCTCTGGGATGGCCCTGCTGGAGCAGGGAGGTGGCACCAGTGACCCTCTGAGCTCCCTGCCGGGCTGGCCCTTCCTGCGTCCTTCTCCCATTCCAGGAGTGCAGCAGAGCCTGTGCTGACCCTGGAGCCATCGGAGCCGTGCTGCATTCCCTCACCTCCTGCAAGGAGAGAACAGCTGTGTTTTCCTGCCATCTCTTGGGGCTCTTCCATACCTCACCAAATATCGTTGCAGAGACACATTACTGTGTTTACAGCTCTCTGTTTACAGAAGATGCTCTCGATTTAGGGTTTTTATTATGATATTTTATTTTTATGGCTCTCTGCATGATCTGTTTGTTTGCATTAACCTGAGTCGAAGGTTTCATAATCTGATTATGGGGAGCAGGGCTCGGGATGAAGTTATAAAACACTCTGAGTGCAGCGATGCACCTGCATTCCTGAGCACCAGCTGCATTTGCTCTTTGATCCTCAACTTCTTTCCCAGGGCTTTGTCTGGGGATGAAGGATTCTGATGGATTTGTGGCCAGGAGAAGGGACAGAAAGGTAACACAAGAAGGAATTTGAGGACTTGTTCCTTAATTTGCAAGGTGCTTCCTGGCCATGCCCAGTGACCCAGGAGCTGCCTGTCCATGAGTTTAACAGGGCCATGGGTTTGATGGGAGTGGGAAATGGCTCTGCCTGACTGTGAGGGACAGAGATGGCCCCATGTGTTTCTGACCCCCTGAGCCATGGTTTGTGTTGGACAGAACATTTAGTTAACAGGTTTCTTTCTTTGCAATGGATCCATGGAATGGATTCATGTCACCTATTCTTCTTTAAAAGAGGAGAATTTAATGTTTAAAGCAGCTTCTGTTCCAGAAAGTGCAGCTTCTGGTTCAGTTTTGGGTTCCACAATGTAGGACAGATCTAAAGCCATGAGAGAGCACCCAAAGGAGGCTGTGGGGATGGTGGAGGGTCTCGAGGGGAATCTGAGCTGAGGGCACTTGGAATGTTCAGCTGGAGGAGAGCTGAGCTGAGCCCAGACCTCACCAGGGGCTGCAGCTCCTCACGAGGGGCAGCTCTGATCTCAGCCCTGGGACAGGGCCAGCAGCCAGGGAAGGGCTGGAGCTGGGCCAGGGCAGGCTCAGGCTGCAGAGCAGGGCAAGGTTCTTCCCCCAGAGGTGCTGGCACTGCCCAGGCTCCCCAGGGAATGGGCACGGCCCCGAGGCTGCCAGAGCTCCAGGGGTGCCCAGGGTGGGGATGTTGGGGGGTCTGGGCAGGGCAGGGGTGGGACTGGATGATCCTGGTGGCCCCTCCAGCCCAGGACATTCCAGGATCCTATGACCCCATGCCATCCCCAGCTGCTGATGGAGGTATCCCAGGTCAGTACTTATCCTTCTTTGGTCCCCCCAAGTGTTTGTGTAGGGAGAGAAGGTTCTGGAGCGGGTGACCTCAGGCCAGTTGTGTTCCCAACACCTCAGTGCCACCCCCTGCCCTGAACTGTGGCTGGAAGGATCTGGCAGAGAGGAAACATTTACATCTTTCCTGAGTGCATCACATTTACCTCCAGCAACTTTTCTTTGACTAATTGGATCCAAGCAGAGAAAGAGCTCAATAATTCTCTTTTTCCCTCCTGCCAGCAACTGGCAAATTGCAGGAAAGATGAGCCTGGAGCCAGATGTTGGCCAGGAAATAAATTTGCCCTTGAGCAAAGGGACTTCCAGCCATCATGTTCCACTCTGAACATGCATCAGAATGATGCAGGAATTAAAGTCAGGAGAGCTTTTTCTGGCAATTTCTTCCAAAAAAAATCAAGGGAGGGCTTGACCGAGATCTCAGATATCCCAGGGCTTTTTATTCCAAATCACAAGACTTGCAAATTTCCAAGGGAACCTTGGGAATGAGCTGTCCCAGGGCCAACTGATTTAGGGCTTCAGCCTCCATCTGCTGGGGAATTTCAAAGGAATGGAGATGCCTAAAAAAGCAGATCTAGGATGGGGTTTCTATAAGCTCCGAAGCCTCTGTAACCCAGAAAAGTGCCTGGCAGAGTTGATGGGAACAGAAGTTCCTGAGGGATGGAAGAGGAGGTTTTTTACCGTTTTCAGAGCTGCAGGAGCTTGTGGTAGAACAGCTGTTCTGCACCCCAGGAAATATTTGTCTCCCAGACATCACACTTTTCTCTCCAAGAAGACCCAAAGTGGAAGCTGTGATTCTTTCAGGTAAATAGAACTCTCCAAAGGCATCTGGTTCTGCTGGCCAAGGGCAGGGATTGTCCTGCTCTGCTCTGGGCTGGGGCGGCCTCACCTCCAGTCCTGGGGGTTGTTTTGGGTGCCCCAATATCAGGAAGATCTTAAGGTGTGGGAAAGCATTTAAAGGAGGGATATAGGGATGGGAAAGAGTTTGGAGAAGCCATGGGAGGAGCAGCTGAGGCCACTTGGAATGTTCAGCTGGAGGTCACTGAAGGCAGAACTTAACCAGGGGCTGCAGCTCCTCCCCAGGGGCAGCTCCGATCTCAGCCCTGGGACAGGGCCAGCAGCCAGGGAAGGGCTGGAGCTGGGCCAGGGCAGGCTCAGGCTGCAGAGCAGGGCAAGGTTCTTCCCCCAGAGGTGCTGGCACTGCCCAGGCTCCCCAGGGAATGGGCACGGCCCCGAGGCTGCCAGAGCTCCAGGAGCGTTTGGACAGCGCTGCCAGGGATGCCCAGGGTGGGATGTTGGGGGCTCTGGGCAGGGCAGGGGTGGGACTGGGTGATCCCTGTGGGTCCCTTCCAGCCCAGGATATTCCATAATTCCTTCATTACAAGGTCGAGGGCTGCAGCTTTGTGCTCTGCCCAGGACATTCCAACCCTGCTTTCCTGCAGCTCACACCCAGTTTAGAGCTGGGCCAGTGCAGGGAATCTGCTGAGCACAGGAACACCATGGATTGTCCCTCTTCAGTCTGCCCCGTGTCCTCAGACTTGCTGACGTGGCTGTGCCATGAGGGAATCTGCATCTCCTGCAAAATGGAGGGAAATTGGGGATGGAGAGGTTAAACGCCATAAAACAGAGGAGCTCTGGGAATCTCCATCCTTGGAATGTGACAACATTGACTGGGCCTGACCCTGAGCAACCCCAAGGGGCTTTCAAAATGACCCTGCCCTGACTGAGGGTCAGACCAGGAAACCTCCAGAGGTCCCTTCCCACAGGAAGGAATTATTCTCTTTTATGGAAAGCGCTAAGCAGAATCCAGGCAGGTGCCCTGCTCCAGCAGCAGAGGCAGAAACCTCACTGCAATTTTCATTTGGTATCAACCTGCTCGTGTGGAACTGGGGATAAAGACCCTCAAAAGCACCAGGAAGAGGGAGCAGCCAGCACAGAAGTGCTGCCAGAGCACAAAGGAGCTGATCAAAGCAGCCAGCTCAGAAAGTCAGCCCCTCTCTTTCTCCAGGGGGCAGATGGAGCATCCCTGTACTTAACCCTGCACATCCCTCTGAACCTCCCTGCTGGAAGTGCTGCCTCCATCCTCATTTTCCTTCTAATTGTTTCAATCCCTGCTAATTGCAGGGACAGCTGCTTCCAGCAGAGGATGAACAGACAAGTTCCAAAGGCAGCCTGCTTGGTGCCAGCAGCAGCTGCTGGACAAACAACAGATCCCAACTTCATCCCCTGCCTGTTCCCACTGGAGAAATGTCATTCCCTGCTCACCAAGCACTGGAGGCTGTTGCCAAATCAGTTGTTTGATCCTGGGTCAGGCTTAAATATGAACTTCTCCAGCACCTCCAAAAGCCTTTCCCACCTGAATTATCACATCCCTTTCTCCCTTAGAACAGGTGAACTCAGTCAAGGCTAGAGCATCCTGTCCAAATCCAGGTTTGCAGGGCCAACACACAAATTTTCCTTTCTTTATTATCAGAGCCTACTAAAGCATGAAATAAAGCTTTTTGTTAAAAAAGAAACCCAAAAAATAAAAATATTTTGGAGGGAAAACACACTACAAATTGTGCACTTTTTAAGTAAGTTTTTTTATCCCACTTTACTGTCTCGTAACAAAACTGCAATTTTTGTGTACACACACCTTATTTTAAGCAGAAAAGAGGATTTTCCCCCATTTTGTGCAGAACTCGTGGTGAGATTGATGTAGAATTCCAGTGGCAGATGTGATGAGCACAGCAATGAGCTCTGGTTTGAGCACTGCAGAATGGAGACAGAGTCAGCATTCCATATTCCTTGGCTGGAATGTTTTGTTGCATTTATCAGGAAGTGAGAGCAGGTGGATCCACAGCAGCCTGTGCATCCCATGGAATGCTGAGGATGGAATAATTCTGCTGATTTTGGGGTTCCTCTCCTTGGGATGTGCACCATGATGAGCTATGGATGCTTCTGGGGGTGTTGGAGTGGGTTCAGAGTCGAGCCCTGGGGAGTTTGGGCTTCTCCAGGGCAGAACCTGTAGCTGGGACGTATCAATAGGAACAATCCCAGTAAAATCAGTTAATTTTTAATAAATGCTTGCAGGAAGCCACCTGAAACTCCAGAGGGTCTGATGAAATGGCTTCAAGTGACCCTCAGACTGCTGCCAGTCCCATCTCAGTCACTTTTACACATCCAGGGATGGGGACTCCACCCCTGCCCTGTGCCAGTGCCTCAGTTCCCTCTCCAGGCAGAAATTTTCCCTTCCCCAGCTCCGTTCCCTGCCCTGGACACGCTGCAGCCCCTCCGTGTGGCACCTGGGGACTTGGGTTAGTGGTGGACCTGGCAGTGCTGGACTGGATGATCTTAAAGGCATTTCCCAACATTAAGGACTCTGTGCTTCCCTGATCCAGAGCTCCAGCAGTGGCTCTGGGCAGGCTACAGAAGGAGCTGGCACCATTTCACCACACCAATGGTCCCAGGTGGTTACTGGGATGCAAAAATGACCACAATCTTCATAATCCCTTTGCACTCCCCTCGAGGTTCCTGATTTTCCTGGGTTTCCTCATCTGAAACATCTCCCCTGCCCCTCCCTGGCCCTGCTCTGGGTGGGGGCTGTAGAAGGAGCTCTGTCATGTTTTCCCTGAGGATTTGTCCCAGAATTGGCACTCCCTTGGCTCTGGTTGTGCTTTGGGATGATGGGATCACATCCCATGGATGTGCAGCTGGGAATGCCCTCCTGCTGCTCCCTGGGACCCTTCACACAGCCAGGACTGGGGGTTTGCAGCCCTCTGCTCCTGCCTGCTCCAGGATTGCTGCTGTCTCCTTCATATCTGGGAAATGAGGGAGAGATCAAGGACCCCTCAGTGCTCAGGATGAAAATAACAAAGCCTTGGCATCAAAATGTGTCTTTTGTGCAATTTTGCTATTTGGAACCACTTTTCCTTCATTTTTGTGGCCTTTTTAAAGTGGAGGGGAGGAGGAGGAGGAAGAGGAGGAGGAGGAAGGGGCTGAGCATTATTGGAAAGCTTTTTAATCCACAGCCACAACTGGTACCAGTCCTAGGCCCTGCTGAGACAGTTCCAGGCAGGTCCTCAGGGCAGCAGTGTCTTTGGCCAGCTCTGCATCTTGTCACACCCAAATCACACATTTTTAGTGTTAAATGGGAAGATTTCTGGCCTAATCTCCAGCAGTTCTCTTGAATAATGCTTAAAACCCTCTCCTAATGTGAAAAACCCAACCCAAACTAAAACCCCCTGCAAACAAACCCTATCAAAATTAAAGGGTTTATTAACTTCCCTTCTTAAGCAACAGGGGGGATCCTTGGGGATGGTCTCAGTCTGGTTATGGTGCCTCATTTACTTAAACCAGGTTTAAGGTAGAACAACTGTCTTCATTCACTTAAACCTGGCCTAAGACAGAGCTTTGCAAACCCTTAGGATATAAAGCATTCCTGGCTCTGCACAGGTCAGGGATTATCAGGCTGATTTTAATTTAAGAATCAAAATATTCCATCCAGTAAAAAGGGAAGGCCCTACTCCTCTCCTGGAGCTCCTCCCAATCCTGAGTATCCAGAAATAAACCACACCCAGCAGGGATTATCATTAGAAAGGAGTTTTGCAAGAAAAAGAGGGAACATTGCTCTGTCAGCCTCAGGCCTGCTTTGGCTGAGTGTTTCCTCCAGAACGTGTTTGTCAGGAATGCTGCACTGGGATGCTGATGGCTGTGGAGAACAATTCGGGAATGCCTTCCCCAGGATCCTGCTGAAATGAGGGATTGCAGTGTTATCTGTAAGAGGAAAATGAGCTTCCATGGCTTGGGAATTGTCTTGCAGTGGGGAAACCTGGAGACCCCGACTGGATTTTCTGGATGAGGCAGGAGCACTCCTCCTCCTCTGGGGGCTCATCAAACAGGAACTTCCCCAAAGTTCCAACTGCACATGGGAAAATCCCCACTCTTCATCTCCCCCTCTGACAGGAGAATGAAAACCTTCCCTGTTTTCTGCCTGGCCCGGAGCATTTCCCAAAGAAACTCTGGATGCCTGAGCCACTGGGATGTGCTCTAAAGAGACATCCAGTGGGACACAGGATATTCCTGCAATATTCCCGTGGATGTTGTTCCAGCACGGGTCCCAGAATCCCTGATGGACACCAGCTACTACAGACATTCTCTGGCCATACCCTTCCCCCACTTTGCAGATGTTTTGTGGCAGGAAATTTCCTTTTAAATGCCTCAGATATCTGGGAAAATTCCCTGCAGAAGCCGCAGTGGCCACTGAACCCTGGCAGCAAAGCTTTGAGCACTTGTCTGGACACTTCACTGAGTTATCCCTGGATTTTTAACCAAAATGTCCCTCTTTGCTGCTGCTGCCACCATGGCTCTGTGTGTTACAATGTTTTGTTCCCTCCATTCATTAATATTTCACTTAATGAAGACAATCCCTGTCTTTACACCTAGTTGTAACTCCAGGGTTGTGTTGGGAGGCTGTGATTGCTTTTCTGACCCGCTGGGAGTGTCTGTGTTGGTTTATGGATTAAATATCCAAGCATATTTCTCCATATTTTCATTCCTGTGCCTATTCCATTCTTGGAGCTCGGTCCCTTCCTCCAGCTCTCCAAGAACATCTTTAATTCCCAAGGGTGGTGCTCAATGAAAGACTTTGCAGCTTAATTTAGTGACAACAGTATTTGTCTTAAGGTTTGGGAGGGAGCAAGATCAAATCCAGGAGGAGTTCCCTTTTTATTAAAAAATAACTCTGGATTCTTATTCTCTGCATGTCAAAGGGATCCCAACAGGAGCACTTCATTATCTTTATCTACTCCTCCACTATTCTCAGCATTATTTAAACAGCTCCTCTTGGAGAGGCAAAACTTCAACTGCAGCAGGTGCTGGAGCACCCAGCCCTGATTTTTAGGAGATGTTGAAAGCTGCATCCCTGGAATCAGCACCTCTGGAATTTTTCTGCCAGTGGGTTTCACTTTCTCTGTGTTTAATCAGCTCCCCACGGGTGCAGTGGGAGCTGTGGGGTTTTTCACCCCCTGCTCTTCACTGAGGATACACAGAGGAGTATCCCAGGAGGAAAATATTCAGCTGCCAAAAGCTTTGGGTTTCTCAGGAAGGGAATACAGGTGTGCTGGGAGAGGATCCTTTCTGTCCCACCAGTCCTGGACTGGACATTCCCAAGTCCAAACAGGGAAGTTTTCACCTTGTGCTGCAGTGGGGAGGGATTTCCCAGCCAATCCTGTGTTTTACCTCCTTCCCAGGTTTTCCTTGTGCAATTCCAGGCTTGTAAACCCTCCAAAGGAGGATGACACAAACCACAGGGGCTCATTGACAGGGAGCTATTGAGTTACAAACATGTTTGTCTGTGCTGGGAATGAATTATGGATGAGGAATGTGGTGTCATTGTCATTGAAACGATGGAAAAACAGAAACTCTCCAACAAAATCTCCTTAAGTGTTCAAAGAATCAGGCATTATTTTATTCTGGCCAGGATGTGCAATAGACATTATTCCATCCACACATGCCTGGGCTGTGCAGTGAAAATCATCCTGTCACACCTGGTATTTTACTAAATTTTTCACAGATTTATACAGACAAAACCCAAATAAATTTTTATTCATGGTCCTAAATGGCACAATTTTTAATATTCAATCTTCTGTTGGTTATTGATCCCTCTTTCTTCAGTGCTAATTTGGTCCTCATTCTGTGGGTCTCTTATTGATCTTTCCCCAGCCCAGGGGTCTCCCACAGCCCCGGGGCTGAGGTTGAGGTTTTTTTATCTCCTCTTCTGCATCTTCTGGCTCTGGGAATTTTCCTTTTGTTGACTGAAGCCCATCAGGCCTCACCCAGCAAAACTCAACCTCCGGTGAAAATCTTTTAAAGAGAAAACTTCAATTCCCTTCCCCCTGGGCAGAGGCGAACAAAGCCCTGACTAAAGTTAAAGATTTTAAAAGCTGGATCATTTCCAGCTGGATGAGGGAGAGGGGAGATCTCTGTGGCTCACACCCCAGCATTCCCACATTCCACAGCTCCAGCACATCCAAGGGATCTGCAGGAGCTGCTCTCACTCCCAGTGCCACTGGTGGTGACACAGCTGCGGGGCAAGAATGAGAATTAATTACTGCGGGTAATTAATCCCCGGGTCAGTCAAGGGGGATGAATTCAACCTTCCAAGTGCTCTGAGCTGGACCTTTCAGGGTCTACCAAAAATCCCTGCGTTTTTCCAGTGAAAGCAGGAATTTCTGTGAAACTTCCATCACCAGGGCTGGTGGTGGGAAAGGAACTTCCCCACAGGGCAAGGAGGGCTTGGAGGGCTTATTGAGGTGGAGGAAGGAGGGGTGAGTTGGAGGGATCAGGGAAATCAATGAGCCACAAAGGATTTCAGAGCCAGCAGATGAGTCTGGGCTGGCTCCAACACCCCGGAGGGAGGAGAATTCCTCTTCTGAACGTGTTCCTGGAGATTTCCAGGGGCAAACCTGGACTGGAACACAGTCCAGGAGAGAGGGGTGAATACATCGATTGATGCAATTACTTTTCCAAACCCACAGGTCTGGGATGGAGGGAGGGTTGAAGAATCATTTCTTGATGAAACAATTTATTTATTTTTTCCCAATATGCTGGTCATGAATTTCAGCCCCAACTGAGCTCTTTCACCTTGACTTGAAGGTGCACAAATTCCCCAGTTCTTTCTGGGAGTTCAGACTTTACGTGGCTTTGCAGGAATATTTTGTGCTCAACCCCCCCCCAGTCCCTTCTCAGCAGAGCTCCTGTAGCTCTTTGCTAGGTACTGCAGAACCAACTGTTTTCCACCAAAAAACCCAACTGTTTTTGCACCAAAACTGTTTCCAGCTCATGACTCTGTCCAAATGTCAAGAAACAGAAAGATTTTTCTCCTGACATCTATAGAAAGACTTAAAAATTGAAGTGTTCTCATTGCAGCAAGAAGCAGCTTTTGGATCCCTGAAATGCTGTCACTTCATCTTCCCAAACCCAAGAAAGAACAGGAAAAAATTTGCCTCCTAATTAAAATCCAGTCACAATTTTTACAGCTTGTTTCTGTAAGAAAGATCCAGTTGAAATTGTCCCCTTCAGTTATTTTTTCCTGTCACCCCCATTCCACTGACGACAACTTTCTTTGCTCAAACAGCCTTGATGCCTTGGGAAGCTTTTGCAGTGGAGCTGGAGGGTTAATTCCCCCTAAATTTAAATCTGTTCTGATATAAAATGTAATCTCCTGCCATCAGCAGCTCCCAGAAATGCTGCTTTGCTAAACTGCCCCGTTTCCAAGCTGTGCTTTGATTTACAGTTTATCCATTCACCGCTCCTTTCGCATTGCTAGTAAAGGCTTTTATTAAGGATGACAGGAATGTTTTATCCACCATCATAAACAGGGTTTTATTAAAAAGAAAAAAAAAACCCAGAAAGAGTTGGAATGAGAAAAATGCAGGTTCCCAGTCCTCTTTTCATAACTTATTGGGGGAGACTTTCCAGCTGAATCAGCTGCTGAGCTGCTGTGTTTTTCTCCAGGAGGATGCAAATTTAAGGGATTCAGGGTTATAACTGTGATACTTTCAGGCTCTGGGGTACCCACAATTACTGCCTGAGGGCTCAGGATTTCGGGATGGAAATAGGCAACTTATGGCATTCATCCTGCTGGGAATGCAGGAGTCCTGCCTGGCACCCCAGCCTTCTTTGGGATACACCACATTTATCCTTTCCACTTGCTTTCTCTCAAAAAAAAAAAAAAAAAAAAAAAAAGAGGATATTTCATATTTTTGATCTCTCCTGTGAATTTGCTCTTTCTGGACTGACATTAATTAAGTGAGGTCTTGCAGCAAAGAGGTCCTGAGATTTTCCAGAAGCCCTTCAAGAAACCAAAGGACAGAGAATTATGGCACATTTCAGGACCAGTCCCTACCAGTGACATTCCCACATCCTGCTGAGCTTTTTCCAGTATTCTTTGCATCAGTCAGAAAACTGCAGGATGGTTAAAGTGGGAAGGGACCTTAAAACTCCTCCAGTCCCACCCCCTGCCATGAACAGGGACAGCTTCCACTATCCCAGCGTGCTCCAAGTCCCATCCAGCCTGGCCATGGACACTGCCAGGGATGGAGACTCCACATTCCTCTGCTCCATCACCTTTCTAGCAAAGAATTTCTTCCTAAAACTTAAATCTGCCCTCCTTCAGTTTAAGGCCACGGAGTTCTGGTGCAGACATTTTTCGGAATTCTTCCAGATGTGCCACAGGGAATATTTGGATGTGTCTCCAAAGAACTGTGCTCATTCTGGCTCTTCACTGGATGAAATTGCTGCTGTTCTTTAAACTTTAAATTTTAATGCTTTTAAATGTAATGCTTTTAAACTTTGCTGCTGCCCAGTGCCCCTCAGTGTCTTTGGCTGGCTCACTGAAATCTGCTGCAATTCCAAAAAATGCTCAGGAGACCCTGAAGGATCTGAGGGAGCTGCTCACCATGGAGTCTTGGAACCAGCGAGGTGGAGAAAGACCTTGAAGATGACCGAGCCCAACTGTCCCAGTATTCACCATTGGCCCCTGTCCCCAAGTGCCACATCCACGGCTTTCAGGGACACTTCCAGGGATGGGGATCCACCCTGCCCTGGGCAGCTGTGCCAGTGTCTGACTGCCCTTTCCAGGAAGAAATTCTCCCAAAATCCAGCCTGAGCCTCCCCTGGCCCAGCCTGAGGCCGTTCCCTCTGCTCCTGTCCCTGTTCCCTGGGAGCAGAGCCCGACCCTCCCCGGCTGTCCCCTCCTGGCAGGGAGTTGTGCAGAGCCAGAAGGGCCCCCTGAGCCTCCTTTTCTCCAGGCTGAGCCCCTTTCCCAGCTCCCTCAGCCGCTCCTGGGGCTCCAGCCCCTTCCCCAGCTCCGTTCCCTGCCCTGGACACGCTGCAGCCCCTCCAGGGCTCTCTTGTCAGGAGGGTCCCAGAGCTGCCCCAGCACTGGAGGTGCCCCAGCACAGGGGTTGTTCCCTCCTGGTGATGTTCACACAATATCTCAACACCTCAAGAGCCTCCCCAAATCCATCCTCTGCCATGCCACCACCAACTCACCCTCAGGAGAGAGCAATTCCCAAAACACCCCTTCCCTGGAGCCTCTTCCCATTGGGAGGGAGGGATTGAGGAGTTTATGACTCCAGGTGCTTGGACTGGATCCCACCAGAGCCTTTAGCACATGCCCTGCACATCTGTCAAAGCATCACCTTGGGAATCTTCACACTGTGCTCTCCTTTGCACACGGATCCAGCTCCAGCAAATCCCTGGATCTGCTGAGGATGTAAATGTGTGGTGGTTCCTGTCCTGCCAAGGCCATTCCCAGGCTCCTGAGACCCCACAAGTCTCCAGTGAAGAGAAACAAAACAATGTTTGAGAGATGAATTCGTCAGCACGAGAGGACGGTGATGTTTATTGACATCAATGGAATAAATAAACAAGACAATAAATTTGGAATTGCTGCTGGAATTACTCGCTAGTGCTTGATATTGAATTTTACCTGTTTTTATTGTTTGTGGAATGGGCTGCTGGTTTATGCATCATCATCTTTTTGATATACTGATTCTGGAAGATTTGATTGTGTATCCTGGGAAAGAAAGAGGGGAAAAAATATCCCTGCCAAGCCTGAAATGTGCAGATGAACCAAACCAAGGTCCCAGAGATAAAAATGGAATTATTCCATCCCAGTGTGACAGAGTGACCTGGCTCATCCTGGGAAACAATGTAAGAGGAAATGCTCCAGGAGCTTCCAAGGCACAACTTTCCTCCCAAATTTCTGAGCACACAAAGAACTGGAAAATAATAAAATTGTTCCAAATCTTGTGGGCTGTTGCTCTCTGACAGGCCCCGTGTGTGATGGGAGGAGTGGTCCAGGACAATCCAATCTGGAGATTCCTCCCAATAGATTTGATTTTGCAGAACCAAGACATGTTCAAATCCTGCCCAGAGATCTTGGTTTTTCCTGGGAAATTTGAACAATTCTTTAGTTTTACCCCATTTTGATTTTTCTTTGCCTTAAAATCCGTGGGATTTTGCAGCTGTTTTGCCCGAGCTCTTAGGGAATTGCTTTGGCTTAGTGTCCATATTCCCTTGTATCCAAGGAGTTCATGGGAAGAATTGTGATCATTTGGTCCTGGGTACCTCTTACTCTTCCCAAATTTTCTGACTGAAAGTATCAATCAGGGGCACAGGTCCCTGTGGGACCCAGGCAGCCAATCCTGAATCCCTTAAAATCCATACAAAAGGGCTTTAAACCATTGTAAAAGGGCTGAAAACTCATGTCAAGGTGGCATGGGAAGGCCTTCTGTGCTTCCCTTTTCCTGAGGAACACGCTGTGCTCCACGGCTGGCACTGGCACCGACGCCCTCGGATCTCCCACCAGAGCTGACCCTGCTCAGGGATCATGGCAGGGAGTGCCCTGGAGCCCAGGAATGGGCAATTTGAGATGGGCACTTCTGAACCGCCCCAAACCTTCAATGTTCTCATCTGAAAGGAGGACAAGGAGACATTTGGTCCCAAATCAATCTGCGCTGGGCTGGCTGTGACCCCCAGCTGGGCTTCTTGTCCCAAGGAGAAGGAATTAAATCTGGGATTGTCCCTTCCCCAGCAAGAACAGGACACTCTCCTGCTTTCAGTCAGGCCCAAAAAGAGTAAAAAAAGAAATCCAGTGGTCAGCCACCATTGGACCCTGAGGTTCGCCTTAAATCATCTCCTGGTTCTTCCTGCTTTTCCTAAATATGGTTTTTCTTTAAATCAGCTTCTGGTTCTTCCTGATTTTCACAAGAGCTGATCCCACAAGGCTGTGATAGCCCTGGATTCCCCTTGGAGAGCTCCATGGCTCCTGAGCCTCTGTTCCACCCCTTGTGGGGAAATACATCCAGGAATTTAATATTATTTGGAAAGCTGATCCCAGGAATGTATCCCCACACCCCTGCAGTGACACTGGCACTCCTGAGCACAGGAATTCCCTGCCAAGTGCTGTCCCACTGCTCCAGCAGATTTGAAACTCTTCAGCTTTATGGTTTCCTTTTTATTTATTTCTCCCTGAATCTCCCCTCCTTCTTCCCTGGCATCTGTAAAGAAGCTGGAGAGCTCCAGTTCCCAGAGGAGCATCCAGAGTTGGAGCAGCTTCTCCCCTGTCACATGTGTCAGTCAGGAGCTGGATGAGGTCTCTACTTCCCAGCCAGGGGTGGGATTTGATTTCCCAAGCTTTCAGTGTGATTTGTGTTCAAGCCCCTTGATTAAAATCCTGCCTTGCCCGGTGGATCTGAGCGTTCTCTATTTCCAAAGTGACCTCAGTTTGTGTTTGAACAACAGCAGCATTAAAAGGAGCCTTTTTGGTGTTTTTGGTCTTCTGGCTTGAAGGAGAATTTAGGGAGTTTCCATTTCAAGGCTTTGGAAGAGTAAAAGTCCCAGCAAGCCCGGATGTTATTGATGAAAGCTGAGAAATAAAATCCTCCAAAGGCCACAAATCTCCCTGTGAGGAGAGAGAATGATCACAACTATTAATCCTACCTGGGAATGGTTGTGCTGATCGTGCAGTAAGAAGTGGTTTAAAAGAGAAATTAATTAATGAAGGTAAATTGGGGTGTCCAGGACTATTTAGCAGTGACTATTTCTGGTGACCAGGTGAGTGTCACTGTCACCACCTGCACACTTTGGGGTTATTAACCCTCTTTGGGGAATTGGCTGTGAATCCACACAGCTGGCACTTCATCTTTTTAAGAAAGGCGATGTTAATGAGCTTAATTGTCTCCCTGCACCCACAGAGTGATTATCCCACTCCGAGATAAGGGAGGGGAGGACTCAGCACTTCTGAGAGTTCCTCAACCTCATCAAGAGCCTGATCTGGGTTTTTTAATGAGCTTCTGCGGTTCGCCCTGATTCCCCTCCCGTGCTGGGCTGACAGCAGGACAGAGCAGACATTCTCTGAGTGTCAGGTTGTTCGATAATAATCACAGTGCTCACCCACTTAAAACCAAATCCCTCCAAATGAAAACGTCCTGCCTGACACGCTGGATACGGCCCCGTGTGCACGGAAACAAAACACATTCCCAATCTGAAAAATCTGCTTTATATTAGCCTGATGTTTAAGTCATTTGTCTTAGGCTGTAAAAGACACAGTTGGAAGAAGCATAATGTGATGGGGGAAATATTGAAGCCTGTAAAGATCAATTTTAGGAGCAATTATTCTCTTTTCAAAATCAAAATTCAGTGCCGCTGGTCTTTGTACAGAGCCAACAAAAAAGCTCCTCATTCCCCCTGCAGTAAAACTCCAAATGCTGTTTCCTCCAGCTGCTCTCCCACACCCCGGTGCTGACCCAGCAGATGTTTGGGCAGGAAAAGGTGGTAATGAACAGGAATTGGTGCTAATATTAAAATTAGCTGTTTTCATTTCAGCCTCCTACGAGCCTCAGGAACAAAATCAATCCCCGTTTGCCAGCTGAAGGGCAAATTTCCAAAGAGAAAGAAGCGCTCGTTTTCAGGTCTTGCCAATTTTTTGGGAAAGCAGAGAAGGAAAGAAATGCAATCCCAGTGCTTGTTGCAGATTTCTTAAGACGGTGCCTGTCGGGAAGGCTCTGGAATGGTTTTCCATGACAGATGTAAAGGATGTTGCTCTGCAAGAGGTTGGGCTCAGACACAAGGATTTTATGGTCTCACATTTGCCGTACAAAGATGGAGAAGGCTCTGGAGGGTCCATAGGAGGAGCAGCTGAGGGCACTTGGAATGTTCAGCTGGAGGAGGCTGAGCCCAGACCTCACCAGGGGCTGCAGCTCCTCCCAAGGGCAGCTCTGATCTCGGCTCTGGGACAGGGCCAGCAGCCAGGGAAGGGCTGGAGCTGGGCCAGGGCAGGCTCAGGCTGCAGAGCAGGGCAAGGTTCTTCCCCCAGAGGTGCTGGCACTGCCCAGGCTCCCCAGGGAATGGGCACGGCCCCGAGGCTGCCAGAGCTCCAGGAGCGTTTGGACAGCGCTGCCAGGGGTGCCCAGGGTGGGATGTTGGGGGCTCTGGGCAGGGCAGGGGTGGGACTGGATGATCCTGTGGGTAACTTCCAGTTCAGAATATTCCATGATTCTATGATTTACTTAAATCCTTTCCTACTGCAGTTTCCAATGGGAAATGACTCCTGGATGAGTTCTAATGAGCAGCCTGTTGTGGGGAGCAGTGATCTGTTCCCCACAGAGCCCAGCTGGGATCCTCCCCAGTGACCATCCCCGGGGCTCCAAAGGGCAGAGTTCAGTGCTGGGAATGCAGCTGGTACCAGCTTGGAAAAGCACCCAGCTGGGAGAACCTGGGCATGAACCGTTCTGGGGCACCCTCTGCAGTCACCTCCTTGCTCAGGGACTAAAGCAGGACCACAGTGAGGAGTCACCAAGGAGGAAGGAGCAGGGCCTGACCCAGAGGTTTCGGTGTCCTTGGGGAGGAGGTGACACCAGGGAAGGGCAGGATTTGTGCTGGCAGGAATCTGTGCCCAGCCATGCCACCAGGCAGGACAGGGCTGCTGGGGCTTGGCAGCCACCACTTGGTGTGTGTGACAGTGGCACGACTGTGTCACCCAGCCCAGCCCCTCTGGTCCCTGACAACCACAAAAACACAGAGCCCATGGAAGGATTTTGCTTTCTGTTCCCAAGAGGAAAAGGGAGAAACTTTGTATGGGGCTCTGGGTAACCTGAAGTACCTGTTTATTGCAGGGCTTGGGATTAAATGGCCTTTAAAGCTTCCTTCCAAACCAAATATTCTGTAATTCCATGATTTTGTGCCCTCTCCACCTGCTCTTATCCTTTCCTGACACATTTATTGCTTTGGCCATTGCAGCCTCAATTTTTGGAGGTTTCTGATCTTTGTAATCTTCTGATCTTTGGTCTTTTAGACAGCAGCATTTTGTCATCACAGTGTGGGCAATAATCATTCCATAACTGCTTCTGTCTTACAGCAAAGGAAAGTAATTCTGACCTGGACTTAAAGGAAATGTCATGCACCTCAGGCCAATGGGGGAAAATTGATCCTTGTCCTGACAATTGAACAGCCATGGAGATGTTCTTTTGCCACTTGGAAAGGTCATCTTCCCTCTTCCTCACGTCCTCCCAGCCACAGTCTGGCACGTGCCATGGACCGTGACTCCTCAGTGACTTCCCCAAATGCATCTTCCAGGTAATTGTCATGGAATATCCACCAGAATTATGGAATATCCTGGGCTGGAAGGGACCCACAGGATCACCCAGTCCCACCCCTGCCCTGCCCAGACCCCCCAACATCCCACCCTGGGCATCCCTGGCAGCGCTGTCCAAACGCTCCTGGAGCTCTGGCAGCCTCGGGGCCGTGCCCATTCCCTGGGGAGCCTGGGCAGTGCCAGCACCTCTGGGGGAAGAACCTTGCCCTAAAATCCAGCACTAGGACCATGCCATCTCCAGCTGGGTGGTATCTCTAAGCCTCATTCAGGAGCTTCTGGGATCCTGTTTCAGCTTTTCCGAGCTGCAACTTTGCAATATAAAAGCTTGGGATGCTCTTCACCATCTGCCTGATGCACAGTTTGTGTTCCTGTGGCTGTCCCTTCAGTCAGGCTGCAGCAGAGCTGCCAGCACAGAAATTCCTACAGGGAAGCAGCTGTTTTCCCTCTAATCCTGCCCAGGTGTGTCCCAGGGAGAGGCTGTTGCTCTACCTGACAGTGCCCTGCAGAGCAGCCCTGTTCCCACTTCAGCAGCGAAGCATTTTAATTAATTGTCAACAGTTTTTTAATATATAGATTTAGCAGCTCTGCCTGAGTAAATGCTGTTTGAGAGATTAAATTCTGTTTGGATTAATGGCCTCTGACAGCTTTTCCTACTTTGCAAACAAAGTGGGTTTGAAGTGTAATAAAACAGAGTGTGGGATGCATTGAACACGGGGAGCTGCTGGAGCTGGGAGCCGAGGGAAACCTCAGTAGCCTCCATCCAGAGGAGCCCTCAGGGTGGACAAACACAACTTCCAGGCACAGATGGGTTTGTCTGATGTGGTTTGTGCTCTCCCAATGCCTGGTGTCCTGTTTTCCCTCCTCCATCCCCACTCAAGGCACACCCTGGGCTGTTCCTTGTCCTTGGGCCATGTGGAGAGGAGAATAAAGCACATAAATGGGACTTCAATTTCCCAGGAAAGCTCAGAGAAGACAGGATGCAGACCTCAGGATCTGTTGTGGGTTTCCCCTGGTTTTACAGCCAATCCCAGCAGGATTTTAGATGGAGCATGGCAATGATTAGTGAAGCCTTTCCAGCCGGCCATGGCTTCTGTTCCATGCTGAGGTCAGAGACCCAGACCATGGAGAGAGGGGAATGGAGAAACACAATCACCAGGAGGCTGCAGCCAGGCACTGCTGCATGGGCTGAGCCCATCCTACAGGAGGGCTGCAGCCAGCTGGGAATCTCTGTCTCCAAACCTTGGGAAATGCCCTGACAGCCTCCTTGCCATGACAGAACAGATCACTTCCCTCCCATGGTGTAACACAGACGTCCTCTGGGTTGCTGGGAAGAGCAGGAAAGACCTTGGAGACAGTGCCCACGTGTCCAGGGGCAGATCAAGGTTCCTCTATGCCCCAGGTTTATAAACTCCCCCAAGACAGAGAAGAGGCTCAGGAAGCAGGAGCTCTGGAAAGGATGTCCCAGCCAAAATAACCCTGTCATTTGCACACCCTGTCTCCAAGGTAAACCTCTCTCACAAACCCTGAGGTGCCTTCATTGCACATTTCACAGAAATATTTCAGTGGATGGTGAAGTTCTGGTTCCCCATTCCCAGGAAACTCGTGCTGAGTTTGTGCAGCCTTGGTTTGGATCTCAACAGGGACGTTGGTTCAGATACCACCTACCCTGATCTGCCCTGGTCTGGCATCATTTAGAGTTTTAGAGCACCTTGAGCTTCCTCCTCAAGGAATTTGGGACATGGGATGCACAAAACCATCGAGACAAGATCCAGGAGAAGGAGGAGCAGCAAACTCCCTTGAGCTGAGCAGGTGCCCAGCTCCTCCTTTTAATGAACTTGTTGAATTTTGAGTGTTTTAAAGTAGAGCCTGGAGAACTCTTAAATGTGGATATGTTTTATTCATGAAAGTGGAACTTAAAAACATTAAAGCACACGGGTTGTATGACAGTTTTATGAACTTGAAATGAATGATTGTAAGAAAGGACCTCAAACGTATTAGGAAGTAATTATCAAATAACTTGTTAATGGTATCCAGGAGCTCTATAATGTGACAGAGAACTGCTCTGAACTCTAAACCCTCCTGTGACTATTTTGGGGCTGGGAAGGAGCAAACCTCAGCTTCAAAGGCAATGAAAATGTTCATTACAAATAACATTCGATACCTAACAATAATCAGGATTAATGGCACTGTCAATGCTGATTCAGCCAGAAGGCATTTTTTGAAGTTAAAAGCATACCCAAAAATCATTTGAAGCAGAAATTGTTTTCCCGAATCATATTATTTCCTAGCAAAATCATTTCCTTGGACACACACAGACCTCAGTGTGGCTGAACATGGATTGCCTTTCATCCAGGATGGAGGTGGGGGGTGAGAATGATTAGAGATAAGGGGTGTTATCAGCAGTAATTCACTGGGTGTGCTGGATCAATGAGAGTCTTTAAAGCGAAATTGTGGTGTCTCCTCCCTAAAGCTCTGATTTAAATCAGCCCCACGTGGAGGCACAGAACACACAGTGCAAACAAACTCTACTGCTGTCAAACTGGAATTGCCACCTCTCAGAAAACTCCAGGACCCCAAAACGATATTTTACCCTATGTTGATTCACAAAGCAGCTTAGAAAACTCCCCTAAATATTTCATTTTGGCACTGCAAATATTTTGGTTTGGCTAAATTTTTAACACTTTATATCTGGTCTTGTATCCATAGGCAGATTATCCATGTTATAGAATACCTGTGCCCTGAGCACGGGATTGGCCTCAGTGCTTCCATGAAGAAATTCATCCCAATATCCAACCTGAGCCTCCTCTGCTCCTGTCCCTGTTCCCTGGGAGCAGAGCCCGACCCTCCCCGGCTGTCCCCTCCTGGCAGGGAGTTGTGCAGAGCCAGAAGGGCCCCCTGAGCCTCCTTTTCTCCAGGCTGAGCCCCTTTCCCAGCTCCCTCAGCCGCTCCTGGGGCTCCAGCCCCTTCCCCAGCTCCGTTCCCTGCCCTGGACACGCTGCAGCCCCTCCAGGGCTCTCTTGTCAGGAGGGTCCCAGAGCTGCCCCAGCACTGGAGGTGCCCCAGCAGGGCCAGCACAGGGGACGGGCCCTGCCCTGCTCCTGCTGCCCCCCAGGGCTGGGACAGCCCCGCTGCCCTTGGCCACACCTGGGCTCGTGTCCAGCCCCTGGCACCGGCTCCCCCAGGGCTTTTCCAGCTTCCAGCCTGGAGCCTTCCATGGGGTGTTGTGACCCAAGTGCAGGATCTGTCACTTGGCCTTGCTGACCCTCACCCCTCTGTCCTCAGCCCATGAATCCGGCCTGTCCACACCGCTCTGCAGACCCTTCCCACTCTCCAAATTGGTGTCATCCAAATCCACACTCCCCAGATCGGTGTCATCGTGAATTTGCCAAGCGATGAGATATTAAAGAAGAAGTTTTAACCAGGGCTGGCCCAGTTCTGAGCCCTGAGGACACCAGAGAGGAGCTCTCCCAGGCCCCAGAGCAGGAAGCCGTGGCTGCTGTTTCTGACCCATGTCTCTTGTCCCTGGGAAGGATGACTGGGACAGATTTGGAGGACCACAGACCTCCAGATGTGGTGGTTAAGGCAATCAGGGCCCCAGGCTGTGGAGAACATCCAAATTCACTGATGTGACCCTGCAGGAGGATCCCATAAGTCTAGAAATGCTGCACCAGAGCCTCAGTGTGCTGCTCTCATCCTGGCATTGTTATCCAAGGTGTCCTGGTTCCCCAGGGAACAGAGAGCTGGATGAGTCCAGCAGCTGGTTTTGTAGCAGCCAGATAAAAAGGGTCACAAATAATAAATCAGTGACTCAGGCCAGAATAAATAATATTCTTTTCCCTGTGTTCTTGGCAAATGGGCTCAGGATCGCAGCAGAGCCCAGAGGAGATGCTGACGGCTGGGAAGGATTTAGGAATTCAGGAGCCTTTTGTGGATCAGGCAATTATGAAAATAGAAGGACCTGCTTTAATTATTGGTTTGTTTTTCTGGGAGTGCCAAGCAGCCGCTCCTGCTGTAATGAAGGCACTGAACCAAGGGGACTCCTCTGAGCCCGAAGGCGTTTAATCCCCAAAGCTCCAGCTGGGGCCTGAATCTGCCTTTATCTGGAGCCAGGAGCACAGGAAATGGAAACTCTGTGGAAAGATGGCTGTGCCCCACTTGCTGCTGCAGAAGACACTTCACTGCTACTCCCAGAAATATCCCTTAATTCTTTCACCCATGGAAGAAGCAGTTTTGTTGTCCCAGAACCACATCAGGTTATTCTGGCCCAATTTACCGGTGGCAGCCTTTGATCTGTGTAATTCCATTTGCCTTCACTGAACTAGCTTTGATATTTTTCATTCAACCTTTCCTGTAGAGCTTTTAACACTCAGGTCCCAGTAGCAAGCCACAGGCACTCATTTGGGGGTTTTAGATAGAGGTGCTGCACTTGTTACTCAGCAGTCACCCCAAAGCTGATAAATCTGCTGGGTGGATTCTCTGCAGGTGTGGCTTGGCTTGCTGTCATTCCAAATTCTGGATGGAGGTTCTGGAATCCCCTTCTCCTGAGCTCATCCTCCCAGCTTCTCTCCACTGTAATTGTGACCTCTTCTCCCAGCCAGGACTGCTCCTTTGGCAATTCCTGGGCCACTGGAGCACCAAGGACAGGTTTCATTCCAAATGCTGCCTGAGCCTCCCTTAATCTCATCTCTACCCCTCCATTATCACACCTACAGAGCTTTTCTTGCTCTCATTTAAATGGAATTACAGGAAAAGCTCCACCTCTCTGTCCTCAGTACCTTTTAAAAGTCCAACCCTGACACTCCGGGGTTTTTCATTGTATTTCTGCCTTTCCCAATGGCAGGAAATTATTCCCCATTCCTCAAGCCCCACTTCAATGCACTAAACTTTGCTGAACTATTAATTACTTATTAATTGGATGTTGCGAACTATAAACATGCCAGAGTGTCTTACGATCTAAGATTTAGCTCTTTAATAAGGACATCCAGGAGCTGAAAATCTGTGGGTATTAAACCTTTGGAGACAGAGCAAATTATAACTTCAGCTTTCTTTCTCAAACATGTTCTTAATGTTGGAAATTTAAACAGAGGGGAAAAAAAACACCCACATAAAAGCAATTGTGAACAAATTGGTCCTGAATATGAGTAGTTGAGCAAACAAAAAATCCTTAACCAGGAGAGCAATGGCAAATTTCCAAACACTGAACTGAGGGACTGTGAATCCCTTCCCATCCCTTTAAAGAAACTTGATCCCAGCAGGGTGATACGAAGGACTTCACCCAGGAAATATCATCGCATTCCCAGGCAGCTGGGAAGGCCTCAGAGAGAGGAATGACCTGGCCAAATCCCCCAGGTGCTGTTCCTGGGGGTGTCAGGATCTCTCCAGTCAAGGGACTGGAGGATTAATGGCTGTGGGATAGTGCAGGGTGGTGCTCTGGGTGTGCTCAGAGGAGCTGGGAACCCTAAATGCTCTTTATTCTGTCCCATCAGCCTCCCCACACAACTGCAGCGAGGGCAGCAGGTGCAGGAAGGAGCCCTGAGCCTGTGGAAAAGACTCCAGGGCCAGGGATAGATGGTCAGGGATGGATGTTAAATCCTCGGATTCCAGGCGAGCTCAGCCCTGCCCACCCCAGGATAAGGAGTGGAGAGAGACAAAGGGAAATCAAGGTTAGGCTTGTTGGAAATGACACAAAGTTTAACATTTTTTTATGTAACTTTAGTTTTGTTCACCTTTGCCCAGGGGGAAGGGAATTGAAGTTTCTTTTCAAAGGAATGTTCCATCACTTGAGGCCTGATGAGCTGAACATCTCAGCAGAACGGGAACAGCACCAAAGATACACAAAAGATAATGACCATAAACAAACATCAGCTCCAAACATCACCCCTGGCATGGTCTGAGACACCTAGGCTGGGAGAAGAGAGACGACAATAAGAACCTAATTAATGCTAATTAGCATTGGAGGGGAAGGGATTGATAATCAGTAGGAAACCAGATACCAGGAACTGTGTAACTTGGGACCAAGGAACATCCAAGCAGTGAATTTCTCCGGGTTTTGAC
Source organism: Pseudopodoces humilis (assembly GCF_049639895.1). Classification (NCBI taxonomy): domain Eukaryota; kingdom Metazoa; phylum Chordata; class Aves; order Passeriformes; family Paridae; genus Pseudopodoces; species Pseudopodoces humilis. The sequence continues at coordinate 12,963,594 of NC_142219.1, forward strand.
TGAATAAATATGTGAAAAATTGAGTGAAATTCATGTGTGATGGAATGATTTTCTCTGCACAACCTGGGCAAGGTGTGGATGAAATGATTGCTGTTTCTCCTCCTGGCCAGAATAAAACAACTCCTCAATTCTCTGACACAGAAAGTTTTGTTGGAGGGTTTTTGTTCATCTCACTGTTCTGGTGATGGGCTGAAGGCCCCAACCCCCGGGATTCTCCTCTCTCCAGACAGATCCAGGTGGGATTTCAGCCTCCCCAGCACAACCCAAACCCATTTCTGGAGGAGCTGCTCAAGTGCTCTCAGGCTGAGAGACCCAAATCGCTGTTACCTGGCAGTGCACGACTGCTTCCCTCAGACAATGGGGTTTATCCACAGCAGATTTGATGGGTTGTTATAAAATAATATTAAGCACAAGGAAATAATCAGCTGCCACTCTGATTTCTTGTTTTAAAAAAAAAAAGCACCATTAAAGTTGTAAACATCACAACAGCTATTGAAAGGAATGGGTAATAAAGCAGTGATTTTTTTCCAATAAGTATTTTGGAGGTGATGTATTTGGGATGTATCAATTATTTATCTCTCACCACGGCTGAAATGTGCACTTTAATAAAATGTAGAAAGGTTTTTAATTTTTCTGAACAATAAATGCGATTGATTTTGTGCCTAGCATGAAGAATAGATTGACTCTAATGTCTCTTCTTGTAGTATTTTGTGTTGTTTTATGTGGAAATCTGGAGTTTAATAGATTAAAAAAAAAAAAACCTTCACAAAAATGGCCAGAAAGAAGGATAAATCTCATTAACTCCAAATTCCTCATTTTCCATATGCAAATATGGAAAGATTCCCATTATCTTGTCTTTCATCTACATCACAGTGTTTGTCAGGTTGATTTGTCCTGTATTTCCACAAACATTTAGGATTATTAATAATTTAGAAAAGAGGTTTAATTTCAGTGTAATGAATTCATACAGGCAAAATAAACAGGCAGGGGAAGCAGCCAGGGTGTCACAGACATTTAAACACATTTTGCTGTCTGCTCTTATCCCCTGATCCTGGTTTGAACTTGGAGCAGTTTCTCCCTGCAACACCTGAGTGCAAATCCAGGGAGCTGCTGGAGCCAGGGGAGTAAACTCTGATTTATCACTGTGCTTTGATTCCAGCAGCTTTTATTCCATCAGTTTTTATTCCAGCAGCAGGCACAGCTCTGGAGCATGGAAATTACTCCTCATTCCCAGTGCTCTGGGCTGGGAGCGACTCTCACCTGAGAGAATTCAGCTCCTGCAGGGCTACAGGAGCAGGGCAGGCATCTCCTGGGAATTCCTCAGGTGTGGGAAACAGTAAAGGCAGGAAGACTTTCAGAAGGTGTGAAAATAGGGCTCAGAAAAGAAAAAGCAGAGAACTTAGAGCTAGCTGTAAGTGCAAGGCCTGAAAGTAAAGAAGATAAAATAACACAATATGCAAGGACATGAAACAAGAGTTGAGTTTTCAGGCTTGGCCAAGACAGACCTTAAGACAGCAGAAAAATATACTTACCAAGAGAGTAAAAGTGTTAAGCTCAATAACAGAGTATTGCATATTGTGAAGAGAAAGCAAACAAGCATTGTTTGGAGAAGGTGTGTGTGTGTTTCTAGTGACTGGATAGAACAATTACCTGTAAGCTTTAGCAATGTGCTATTGGCTGAAAAACTTTAAAAATGTTCTGTAACAAAGAGACCTCGGGCTGCTCGTGGAGGTGTGAGCTTGGGCCATGTCCTGAGTCTGTACCTGAGACTGCTGCCCGAAATAAAACTTGTGATGGGTCACCCAGAGATTCCCTCCCGTTTGTGAAACACCTCCAACCCCCAGGGAAAAGCCTTTGTCCATGAGGAATTCCCACCTGCTTCCTGGCTTTTCTTCCAAGAGTTTTCAGCTCTGCTGAGGTGGCCTCATCCTGACCCTCAGAACGGTGCAGGTGACACTGCTTCAGGCAAAGCTCAGATCCGTGGAACTCAGCTGTGTCCTGTGCCTGACATTTACAGCTTATGTTCCAAAAGGCTCCACACAAATGACAGAATTAATTAATGATTTAAATTGGAGCCCTGGAATTGCCAACTCTGTATATTTAAGATTTAACTTGGAATTTTCCTTGTCACTGTTGATGTCAAATGACAGCTTGGCCTGAAACCCTGGTTCAGAATTCCCTCTTTTTTCTTTGCATCTAAGTTCAACATCAAAGCTCCAGCTTTCAGTCCCCTCTTGTCACAGCAGTGCCTGAACACCCGTGGCAGTGGGTGACAGCTTTTCTAGGAGTGGTTTCAAGGTTTTCTAGGAGTTGTTTGCTTTGCTATTAAAGCCAAATTCCCTGTTCTCTTCCACATTTCTGGATGCAGAGAATCCATGATGGGAACCAGCAGAGTTTGTCCAGCATTTCCAGTTGTGCTGCTCCTGCCCTGCCTCCACATTCCTGGAGAAGTTCAGTGTTTGGGATGAGGCTGAGGCTGCCTCTCTTCACCCCAATTCCCCAGTTTTCTCCAGCTGGAACAAGGTGTTCAGGCATTGAGACCATTGCTCAGCTCTCCTTCCCTGGAACGATCCAGTCCTGCCCCTCTGGAGCTGCATCCAAGCTGCTTTTGGAGCTCAAGCCCTGCAGGATTTCCCAAAAAGCACTTGAATCAACCAGAGATTTCCTGGATAATTACTGAGTCTGCTTTATTGAGCCTGGTTTATTGAACCTGAATGAAGAGTTTGTCCCATTCAAAATTTCACAGTTTACTACAATTCTCTATTGGCTTAAAATTTCTTCATAATCTCTCATTTCATTGCTTTCTTCTCTAAAATCTGCTCTGGGTACACGAAGCCCTTTCCCTTCCCAAGCTCTTGGACTGCTCAGCTCCAGGAATGTCCTTTCAAACTTCCCCACGAGCGAATTATTATGAGTCTGAAATCTGCTTAACCAAACACCCACAGCAACAATCTAAAGTGATTAAATTGTAGTTTCCTTATCAAGACTCACAAGATTCTGGACTCAGTTTTTTACTGAATAAAGGATTTATTTTTTTTATGGTTTTCTTCAAGCAAGCCTGCAATAATCATGGGGTGTACAAAGGCCAGGCTGTCACCTCCTGTCCCTGAGGCAGAGCACAGGTCACAATCAGCTTGGGGGGATCATCTAAACCTTGGGATGGGGTGAAGCCCCTCCAGGAGGTGCCTGTTCCAGTCCCTGAGGGTTGTGGAGCATCTCCAGACACCTGAGGTTCCCAAAGCCTCGATCCACGGTGTGGGCACATCTCCCACCCTTCGTGCCCAGGGCATTTCCCACCAGCAGCAGGAGCTGAGGTGGGAACACGAAGGGTTGTCCAGAAGAATTCTCAGGGGGAGTGGTTCACACCCAGCACTTCTGCCCTTCCTGCCTGGCCAGAGCTTGGAGTGGGAGGCGTGGGTGAGGTTGTGCTTCAGAGATTTATGGCATTCCAAGGGTTCCTGCTGTGAGGAGAGGGCTGCCAGCACCCTGAGTGGGGGTGACAGCCTTGCCTTCACCCCAGCCCCTGCGAAGGTCCCATCTGGAGAAGCAGGTGATGTCTCCCTGTCCCAGAGCAGGGAATGGCTGCTCATGGAGAGCCACAGCCCTGCGGAGAGCAGGGACAGCCCCAGTGTGGCTGGGCTAGTTGAAGGTTTGCTCCAGCTCTGCTTAGTCCTTGACTGGGGCAGAGGCAGAGAAAAGCAGAGCTCAACAAACCTCATCTATTTCAAAGCAGGCCTTTAGTAAGAAATCTGATGTTTTCTAGAAGGAGGAAGATTCACAGGAGTTGTTCTCCCCACTCCCATGTTGTTCATTGGGCTTCCAATCAAAATGAGGTTCCTGTGCAAACACTTCCACAGCTCCAGAATCCTCTCTCAGCCCATCCTGCTGCCCTGGGCTGGTGTTGGTGGCACTGCCCTTGGCACAGCAGGAGCTGCAGCCTGTGAGGAGCTGCCACTGCAGCCCAGCCTTCCCAGACACCCCAGATCTGGGAATCAGATGTGTCCCTTCCCCAGCTCCTGTGCTGCAGCACCCAGAGCAGGGTGGTGACAGTGACACCCCTGCACTGCTGCTGCCCCTCTCAGCACTGCTGTCACCAGCTGCTCCTGAAAAGGCACTGGTGACTCAGCAGATGAAGCTCTGGAAATTCTCACCAACTCTCTGCCTCAAAGCTGTGGCCAAATCGTGCCCAGCTGGAGCGTCAGGGCCAGGCTGCTCCTGGTGGGAGTGTTCAGACCTGAGCTGAGCTCTGTCCTGCTCTGGGCAGCAGCAGCCACTCCCTGATGTCCCAGGCCAGCCAGGGCTGCCTGCAGTTCAGTGACACTGATCCTACTCCCAGACTCTCCCCTCTTTTCCAAAAGCCATCCTTGCTTTGCTGCAGAAGCTCTTTGGAATGAGCTAATTTTGGGAACAGAGAGGAGCAGCTTAATTGATCGAAATGTCATCTACTTATACACTTGTTTAGCTCCCAGAAATGAGGATGAATATTGTGTTTTGTGCTGAAACACACCATTTAATCCCCAAGCAGTAAGGGCTGAGCACTCAGTGCCCAGCCCAGGGTGTCCATGAGTGGTATTGAGCAGAAGATTGAAGGGAATAACAAACTTGGAGCAGTTGGAATCAATATTGAAGAGGTGTCTCTTCAACTGGAGCTGTTTAACTGCAGCCAGATAGCATCAGGCTGGAGAAAGAAATGGCACTGAGGCAATGAAAAGACACCAGGACATGAATTTTAAAGTCCCTTCATTAGCACAGAGGGAACTTTATCCCGTGGCTGAAGGAATGGCTCCCAGCTGGAGCCGTGCCTGGGCACTGGGCAGGGGCAGCGGTGCATTCCTGCCCCTTGTTCCTGTGCCAGGGGGCAGCCAGGAGCCTCAGCTCCCTTTTCCTGGGCAGACAGACTGTGCAGGTGTCCCTGCAGCCACCCGAGGAGTCACACACAGCCCGGGGCTGCCAGCACTGCCAGGAGTCACAGGAACGTGACCACAGGGTCAGGAGTGCTCGTGTCCATGGATTTCCACCTCTGGATGAGCCATCCTGATCCACAGCACATCCCACCCTTCATCCCAGCAGCTCTGCCATCATTTCCATCACGCAGGGTCAGCTCACGAGTCCTTCACCAAGCCCAGCCTGAAATTCCTCTGCTTTCATTTGGAGCTGATGGACAGATTTGCAATCCAGTTTCAGTGCAGCAGAGGAGACCAAGGACAGATCGAGCAGTGCCAGCAATTCCTTCAGCCTTTAATGTTCCCTGTACTGGCACTCATGACAGGACTTTTAAACCAGGCATCATTTTCCCCTTGAATTTTGGCTGGAGAGCAGATCCTGCTCCTCGCAGTACCTGACTCTGCCTTCTCCCACTGTTCCCATTAGAGCAGCTTCACTGAGCTGGGGCTGGCATTCTGTGCTCTCCCATATTTCCTGGATGGGATAGAAATTCCCTTCTCTCAGGGTCAGCTCGCTCCCCACTCTGCAGCTGCTGGGTTTGGAGAGGCAGCAGGCAGCAGCTCACAGCTTAGGGAATGTCTGGCAGAAGTCCCAGTGCTGCTCCCAAGGTTTGTGTTGTGTGGGATTTGCTCCAGGGAGGTGAGTTTTTAGTGGATCCTCCACTGTTCAACCTTAATGGGAACACAGATAGATGGATTTGACACCAAATTCTCTGTCCTGACTGTCTGGGAGGTCAGAACCTGGTAATTTATCCATAAATGAAGAGGGTTCTTTGGCAGGAAAAGGACCTAGAGCACAAAACAAATAGAAAACACAAACAAGGGTTAAATTTCAAATGCAATGTTCATCATTATCTCACTTGGAAGATGCCATTTGGGATGGAAATGTGGCTGTGGGATCTACCAGAGCTTCCACTAAAAGTACATGCAGCTTTTAACTGGTTCCAGTTCCCAGCTCTTGGATCTTTTGGATGAGTGACCTGGGGACAAAGGTGATTGTTCCTTGAGCGGCTCAGAAATGCACAGGGGCTGCTGCTTGAGGTGCTTTAAGTTGGATAAACAGCTGGAGATGCTGAAAATGGACATTGCTGGGTTTGAAGCCCGGTTACCACAGGAACAGGAATCACAGCCATCCCAGATCCATTCCCCATGGATGCCAGGGTTATTCCCACTGATTTACACTTCTGCTCTTCAGTGTCACAGAGGAATTTCCTTCCAGACATCTTTAAGGTGCCTGTTGTCCTGTCACCTGTCTGGCCTGTGGATCCATCCTCCACATCCTTCCTGTTGGTCAGGAAGGATCACATCAGTTCCAAAGCAGGGAATTTGGGCATTTTGGAAACCAAAAAGCTCCTCTGTGCAGGGCACCAGCAGCCCACAGGGCCAGGAGGGAGCTCTGCTCTCCCTCCACTCCCAGGGGAGGTGGAATGTTCTGCTCCCTGGGACTGGAGAGAAGCCCCACGTTGAACCTGTGCCTATGGAATGGGGAGCTGTGACACTGGGAATCGGTGCAGCCCATCCCACAGGGAAATAAAGAAAAGAAAGGGATATAATCACTGATTATATTGTTAAGGTTGGAAAATACCTCCAAGATCACCAAGTCCAAGTTTTGCCTGAATCACACCATGCCCACTAAACCTGCCACTCCTGCTCATTTCGTGAACACTTCCAGGGATGCTGATTCCACCTATTCCAATGCTTCACTCTTCCAGTGAAGCCATTTTTCCTGATATCCAAGCTGAACCTCCCCTGGATGGAGCTGGAGCACACCAGTGTGAGGAAAAAGACACAACTTTGGGGGTTCAAATAAACTAGGGTGTTTATTAAGGGAAAAGAACAAGGGGAGAAAGGGATAATGGGTGAGGGAGAAAAAAGAAAAGAAATTTAAAAAAGTCCCGGGTCTGAGGATTGAGGAATCCTCTGGCCGAACCGGCGTTTTTGGTCCCAAAGCAAGAACTCAGCGGCACTGCAGTGAATGCAGCTAATCTGCACTCAGATTTATATAAGAAGTCTCTAAAAGAGATGTAGACCGAAGTCTGCAGTGTCGGGTCCTCAGCTGCAGCTAATCCACAGATAAAGGGCACTTCTTCGAACTTCACAGGTCCTTTTATAATCTCTGTCCCCTCAGCTTGTTGCTGGCAGTCCCACCCCTATAGCTGATTGGTGCCGGTAACATCTTCTCCTCCAACAGTTTGCTGTCGTTGGGGTAACTGAGGTTTTGGAGGGAAAGTTCCTCATTAGTATTCACCGTTGCCGTGGTGTCAAGTTACAAGTCTTCTGGGGCAGGTTAAAATTCTTTGTAAGATGCTGCTGGTGAGGGGGTTTGCTTTGAAAACCTTGAAAGTAACTAACTTAAAAGGGATTAGTAAACTTACAAACAATGCATCAATAGCAACAAACAAATGAGTAAGGGTCTACAAAAATAGGGATAATGCTTATTACAGTTAAACATTCAACTGGAACACACAAAAAAACCACAACCAGTACAATTCTGCAATGAACAACTTCTAAACAACAACAACAAACAATTCCACATGCAAAAGCCAATCTAAGGTTTTATAGATGACACCAGGATAACTGTCCTCCCCAAAGGCAGGTATGGATAATCCAGGCCTGGCTGGTTCAGGGAAAGAGCCTCTGGAATCACATTCCATGTGTGGGAATACTTCAAGGGACAGACACAAGGGATTCATTCATTCCTCCTGACTGACCACATCAGCGTCTCCAATGCCTTCATCTTCTTGTGAGCATCACAAGCTCAAAAAGCACCTGAAAAAGGTGATGAGAATTTGGAATGAATCCAGGAGTCCCCAGGATGGAGCAAAGGGGAGCCTGTGTGGGTTTACAGAGAATCCTGGTGCAGGACCTGCAGAAATGAGATTGAGGGAGCAAAAAGCCTCAGGCACATGGGATGAGGTGGGAATGAATCCCTTGGCAATCACAAGGGGATGCTGGAGCTCAGGGATCCTTCACTGCAGAGTGATCCCCATCACTGCCCCTAGAGAGACATCCAAGCAGTGCTGTGGGGCTGCCTGGGGGTGACTCAAAAGGCTTTGACAGGCTCTTCCCTCTCTTCCTGGTGCTTCCCAGAGCAGGAGCTGGAGTGGGAGTGAGAGAGCAGCAGCAGGGGAGAAGGAGCTGGGCTGGCATCAGTCCTTGCATGTTTCCCAGGTTCCATCCACAGGCGAAGGCGGGGTGGGAGCTGCGATGTTCCGGTGGGAGCACATTGTTCCCATCAAGGAATTCAATTTCTACCCCTTCCCTTCCTGCCCCTGCTCTCCCTTTCCTTCCAACGAAACCTTGGGGAGAGGAAGCTCTGGTTCAGTCCTGGGTGGCTCTGGGGACTCCACACAGTGCCCCCAGTGTTCCATTGGGCTTCCCAGTGGAACATTCCCAGCTCATACAAATCCCCCAAAATAAAAGACCCACACCCATAAGGAGCCCCAAACCTGCCAGCAGCACTTTGATCCCTCACCTGCCTGGACAGCAGCTCACCTGGGCCAGGTGCTCTGCAAATTCCATTAACCCAGCAGGTTCAGCAGCTGGCTGATTTTCCAATGCCCCTTTTATTTGGGAATGTGGTGAGGGAGTGGAATAAATCCCCCTGGGCTGTCACTGTGTGGATACACAGTGCACCAAGTCCTGCTGTTGCAGCCCTGTGCCAAGTGGCAGCCGTGCCAGGCAGAGACAACAATGTTTAATTTATGAAGGGCTGAGTTTTAATCAGTTTTTTATTGTTTGTGCCAGCAATAGATCAGTTTAATGGCAGTCCCAAAAATGCACCGGCAGCAAATCTCACCCATGCCACTCTCCTCCCAAGCTTGACATCAGTGCCTGCTGGGAAACAGGCAACCTGTGAAAGGAAGGGTTTAAATAAAGGGACCAGGCTGCAGCTCTCAGGGTGGTGTTGGTGGGTTGGTGGCACTGCTGCAAGAAGGGCAGGTTTGGAGATAAATCTGTGCTCAGCCTCTTCTCACACTGAATCATGAGCTGCCTTTTTATAACCGAGGCAGCAGACACTGAGTGTGCACCTCCCTCGGGCTGCTGGGACTTGTCTTCAGCATTAACTGAGCCCAGCTTTACTGAAATGGACCTTATTGACACACCTGGCCAGTCCTTGTCTGTTCTGTCACGTGTTAAACTCCAAACCTCTCCCAAAGCCCCAAATCCCCATCATCTCCAGTGCAACCCTGGCCTGGCCACCCCCACGTGCTCTGATGAGTCATGATGGGAATAAAATTCCATGACTTGGGCAGAGCTGTGGGGAAGGGAGAGGAGCTCTGTCTGAGGTAATTTATTTTACAGTCAAAGGAAAATACAGGAAACACATTTGGCTGCTCCATTTTCAGCCAGTTAAAGAGGGAAAAGGCTTGGATCTGAATCCAGCCTGAGAGTGAAGGGTTTGGTCCAGTCTAGGTCTGGTTTTTGGGAGGTATTCTCTGAAAATAAGGAATCAGTTCAGTTGAATCTCGTGTGACACCACAGGAAATCCAGGAAAAGTGTTTAAATATTGTTGTTGCTATTGCCGTGAACAGATAACTGAGAGTCAGCATTGCTTTGGTCACTTCTCTTCCACAATTCCTGATTTATTCAATTGTCTTTGGTCCTCAGGGTAATGCTGGAGTGATTTTTCCATGTAGGAAAAGGATATCAGATGCCCAAGCAGTGCCAAGATAAATGCAGAATGAGTATGAAGGGGGTCTGAATATAAAATTAAATATGATTTTACAGTGACTACAACATTTCCCAACAGATTTTTGTTGTGGAAAATGAAGGGCCTTGTTAGACTAAAGGGCATCAGAAGTTTCAGCTCTAAAGGACCCAGCCTCTTTAGGACCACCCATTTTGTTTTCAGAAGGGACTTCATATCCAATTATTAAAGTACTGAGATCTCTGGAGTTGCACTTGGTGCATAAACACTTCTAAAAAAGCCCCAAACCAAACCTGCATGACAGAGCCCGAGAAAACAAATCCAGAGCAATCACCTCCTCCACCCCCCTGACCCAAGGAAAGCTCTGGGGCCTTCAGCAAGGGGGTCTGGAGAAATGTTCCTGCTCCTGGAAGCTTCCAGCAAGAAACTCCACAGCAAATCCTGGAAAAATTGATGGCAGTGTTTAACTGCCCTCACATTGGGAAGACTTTTCTTAATGATGAATCTGAACTTCCCTGAGTGTGATTCAATTACCTCCTCTCCTAAGCAGAATGAACAGGCAGAACAAATTACCCCCATCCTCTTCATGGGAACTGTTTCTGGATCTGCAGCCTGTGAGGTTCTCCTCAAGTCTTCCTTCCCTAAGTCCCACCAATTATCTCAGCCTTTCTTTGCAGGTTGCCTCCAATAATTCTCATTCTCACTGCTCGATGTTTTCATCCAGCCTTGAATTGTGTGGTGAATTTTCCAGGTAATTTCTGGTTTCCCAAGGTCCTCCAGAATTCCATCCCTGCCCTGCCAGGCAGGGATGCTCCTTGCTGCTCCTTGGGTGAGGTGAGAGCAGGGTTGGTACCCCCAGGGTCTCTTGGCAGTCTCTGGTAATGTCCCAGACCCTTGTGAGGAGAAATTTGTCACCCTGGGGATAGTCAGGCATGGCAGAGGCCATCCAGGGGGGCTGTGTCTCCATCCTGGGAGCTTTTCAACACCAGGCTGGAGAAAATCCTGAGAAACCTCAAGTTTGAGGTCTGAGTTGATCCTGCTCTGAGGAGATCAGCCTTTGGTGTAGGTGACTTCCAGTGATTCTCTTCTTATTATTCCCTTCTAATATTTCCCTTGAGTTGTTATCTGGGCCTTTATCATCCCTTTATTCCAGTCCCTCTCCCCTAAAAAGAAAATTTTGATTGGAAAGATGCTCATGCTCCACACCCCTGCCCAGAGTGGGTCCATGGGGCCATGGGACACAGCTCATTAGTGGAGAAACCCCACAGTGTCCTGGATCACCCTGCCAAGGCCACTGGGTCATTCCCAGTGCCTGGAACCACAGAGAATCACGGAATCATTAACTCTGGAAAAGCCCCCAGCCCATGGAGTCCCAGCTGTGCCTGATCCCCACCCAGAGCCCCAAGTGCCACCTCCAGCCCTTCCTTGGGCACCTCCAGGGATGGGGACTCCAAACCCCCCTGGGCAGCCCCTGCCAATCCTGATCCACCTTTCCATGGAGAAATTCCTGCTGGGGCCACCACACACCTGGGGAGCCACAGCAGGACAGGGAAACACAGAGCAGGAACCGAGAGTATTTCTTATTTTGGAAGGGATATTTTAAATCTTTGTTTAAAAGAAAAAGAGTTTTCCCAATGCCTCTGACTCACAGGAATTTAAAACCAACCAACCAACCAACCAATTCGCCCAAAGTCCACTTTGGAAGCAGAAATTTTAAGCTAAGAGTATTGAGAAATTGGAACCCTGCTTGCCAAAGGCTGGAGGGGTAAGAAGGCATTTCCAGGAGTCCAGTAAAGTTCACAAAACTTCCCAGTTTTTTTTCTGCAATAATGAGTTCCAAGAACAGAATAATTGGGGAAGAAACCAAAGTATTTATCAGTTTTTGACATTTTAGGAAAGAGTTGAAGACAACATTTTTTTTACATCCACCACATCCTTTGTCGTGATGGAAAGAGGAGATTTAATTCCAGAATAGCAGCAGGAAAGGGCAGGGAAAGGGAAGATCTCGGGGATCTCATTTCTAAATGCAGCAATGCTTTGGTGATGACAAAAAAAGACTCTGACTTGCTAATTAGCTTTGCATAATGATGACTAAACCCGATTCCAGCATGAACCAGCCAAATATCTTTGGAAGCCCCAGTTGAAAGGGTTTGGTTTGGGTTTGGCTCCCCAGGTGCTTCTGGAGACCAAACAAGTCCCCAGAGGGTGCTCTGAGCTTCGTTGTCTCAGGTGGCTGCAGCAGCAAAGGAACTTCTGAGGAGGAATTTGATAACATCGATTTTATCCCTCATCCAAGAGCGTGTCCCTGATGCTCTGCAACCTCTTGCTCATTTTTCCCCTCCTAAACAGCCAAACAAATGGAGAACAAAGGTTCATTGTCTCTCTATCCATTGCCAGCCGCTGCACAAGTCCTCTCCCTGCTATTTTTCTCTGTTAAGAAGAGCTGAGAGAAAATCTGCCCACAAAACATTCCTGAATTTGTGTGTGGAGGGGGGGACACTTGCAGGGGGGTGACACCTTCCTGAAATGCCACTCACTGTCCCCTCAGGTGAAGGTCACAGAGGTTCCTGCAGGGTCTCCCCATCCCTGTGGCCTCCTGGATGCCCATGGACAGAAATCCCAGTCCCTGTGAAGCCGACCTTGTACCCGTGCAGAGCCCCAGCTGATTCCCCAACCTGGGATTCCCCAGCCTAGATCCCCTTGGATGCCAGCAGAGCCCCAGCAGCAGTTCCTGCCTTTCTCTGCCCCACTTTTCTTGCTCACTCAGCTGCAGAGGGCACCAGGAACCCCCAGCACAGCCAGATCCAGGTCTGGATCACTCCATGATCCCTGGAGTTCCACAGATCTTTTTGGAACTCCGCTCTGGCTGGCACTGGGATCCAGTGTGGGGCTGGGGACTGGTGGGGAGAGATCCAGTGATTCACCCAAGCCTGTCCTTCCTGGGGCTGTGCCAACTCCCACGTTTCGTCCTGTAACTTGGAAACAACACTGAGGAAGGGAGAAACTTTCCTTCCCTGCAGAATTCCCAGAGGGAGGGACCCACTGCGCTCCTCCCCGTGCGCTCTGATTCAGGGTCTGCCCATTTCTGGCTGACAGCTCCTCTGCCTGGAGGATTTTTCCAGGGACATTCAACTTTAGCAGGAGAGCCTTGTCCTGCTTCCAGAACTTTCCAAAGGCAAAGAGGCAAATCCTGGCTTTCCCAACTTCCTCGGTTGCACCAGAGCTGAGCCCCTTCCCGGTGTTCCTGCGTCCGAGCACCAAGGGTCAGCTGGGATGGGAATGGCTGGGCTGGGGGCTGGAATCCAAGCTGGGAAGCAGCAATTCCCCTTGGCCATCAGCAGAGCCCTGGATCCCAGGAGCAGATGCTGTTTGTTCACACCCCCGCCCGTTCCCACAACGCCGGAGACTGCGGCGCTGCCGACGCGGTTCCAGCCCACAGCAGGGATGGGAAAGGCCAGGCTGAGAGGCTTTGCAACTCCTTCAGCTTTTCCTGAGCGTCCCAGTGGCTCCCAGTCTAGCACAGCATTCCTGTGAGAAAACCCCTGGCCCCCAGTTCCGCCCATTCCCAACAGAGGGGTCGTGCAGGACGCACAAAATCAGCCCAGGCTCCCAAAACGCGTCCTGGCGCTTGCGGCTTTCCTACAGCCTGGAAGCCACGGATGAGGCTCTTCCCAAAGAACAGGGGAGTTTCCATAACCCACAGCTCTCCCTGGAGAGCTGTGGCAAGAGGAGGAGCTGGGGAATGATGGAGCCTGAGCTTCTCAGGAATACTGGAGCAAATTACGAACCAATCAATTTATCAGCACCGCGACGAGAGAAGGGAGTGGGAACAGCCAGTGTGGACTTGTCAAGAACAAATCATGTCAGAGTAACTTAATCTCTTCCTTTAATGGGGTCCTTGGCCTATGGACACAGGGAAGTGATAGATTCGATAGACCTTGACTTTCAGGAGGCTTTTGACCCAACCTGACAGGAGAGGCTCCTCCAAGCAGGGAAATGGGATTGAAAGCAAATCATCCAGCGTGGGCACAATTTAAAAAACATTAGACTTTGAATTTCATATCAGAAATCTGTTCAAGAAAGGGATTTAAGTCTGTCAGGCTTCTGTCCTGCGCCCAGCTCATTGGAAAATTTTTTAATCAACAAAGCCAGACCAACACCCACATGGACAACAGACGAGATCTTTCTGGAATTTATGTTAATGCTGTTTTACAAATATAAAATATGCAAACCCCCCATCAATAAAGAATCACACATTCTTTGGCTTCTACAAACACATCTTTATACATGATATTTTAATTTTGATGAATAATAAAATTACTCATTGACATTGCAAGAGTGGGGCTACAAATTTATTGTCTGGTAAATGCCTGTTGTCATTGTAGGTAAAGAACAGATTTCCTGATGCTTCTCAATCTTTTGGTTCTTTCCTGGCTCTCTGACCACAGAAAATTATTCCAGCTGGACAATTTAGCTCATTTTATAGCACCACATTTCCAGGGGAATTGAAGAGCCAGCTATTTGTTCCCATCTTTTTATCACCAGCTTAGCTGATAGAAGGGATCAGACAGAGCTAAAAGCCTAAATGGGGACATCTGTTCCAGTTTGGAGAGCCCAGGGTGTCCCAGCTGGGCTCCAGCTGCTGGTTTGGCAGGGGATTGTTCTCCTGGGATGTTGGAGGCACCATCTTCTCTTGAGACCCCAAGCAGCACCACACAACGATGCTGAGGCAACAAAAAACTTCCCTTCAGCTCTCTGTGGATAAATTTGGATGAGGGCTGATGGTGACAACTCGTGATTCAATTAGAAAATTCTTGTAAAACCAACAAGGTGAAGTGCAGCAAAGGCAGGTGAGAAGTGAGGACAAGGACAGATGAAATGCCCAAAGTTAAGTGTGGTTGGACAAGTGGCAGCACCATTTCAGAGGCTGATCTGGGCTTTCCAGTGGGTCCTGCAAATGGGGAGGACAAAGGTACCCCTGACCCCCACTTGGCAGCAAGAACTGAGGATCCTCAGGGGCTTGGCAAGCACATGATCCCCACGTGGGAATGCACAGTAAGAAAGACAGGAAAAAAGAGAGGTGAACTGAAAAGAGAATGCTCAGAGACTGGAAATTTTATGGGAAAAGATGAGGAATTCAGCCAGGGTGTTTTTCCCAGAGAAGAGTAAAGCTGCCATGATGGTGTCAAATAGGTGTCTGAGTTGTTCTGAAGCAACATCTTGGATCTGAGTAATTAGAAACACAGAATGGAATGGACTGGAAGAGATCTCACAGCTCATCCATTCCCACCCCTGCCATGGCAGGGACACCTCCCACTGTCCCAGGCTGCTCCAAGCCCCAATGTCCAGCCTGGCCTTGGGCACTGCCAGGGATCCAGGGGCAGCCCCAGCTGCTCTGGGCACCCTGTGCCAGGGCCTGCCCACCCTGCCAGGGAACAATTCCTTCTTAGTTGTCAGGGGAATCCCTTTTTCCATGGCTTCAAGGAACAGATCATTGACTCTGTGAACTCCTGTTGATCCAGGACCTGGATCCAGCACTTTGCCCTTTGGAGAGTGGACTGGAAGAAAACATCCGTGTTTCAAAGTGCTCTGTTGGATCAGGAGAGCTTGGGAAACTCCTCTTCAGGATGTGGAGTTCTGTGGAGACAGAGGGGCAAATGGAGAAAGATTGCCAGACTTCAGAGCCTGGAGCTGGAATGTGGACTGGAAATGCAAAGGAAGAGAAAGTCCTGGGGCTGTTTCTGCAGGAGGCACAGGTCACCTGCAACCTCAGGGAGAAACATTCCCTCAGAAACACAGCCAAAGCCCTGGAGAATGACCCAGGGCTCATCCCAGGGGAATGACCCAGGCTCATCCCAGGGGAATGACCCAGGCTCATCCCAGGGGAATGACCCAGGCTCATCCCAGGGGAATGACCCAGGCTCATCCCAGGAGAATGACCCAGGCTCATCCCAGAGGAATGACCCAGGCTCATCCCAGAGGAATGACCCAGGCTCATCCCAGAGGAATGACCCAGGCTCATCCCAGAGGAATGACCCAGGCTCATCCCAGAGGAATGACCCAGGCTCATCCCAGAGGAATGACCCAGGCTCATCCCAGGGGAATGACCCAGGCTCATCCCAGAGCATGCTGGACCTGAGGACCCTCCCCTGAAGGGAAAGACACTGAAACCATCCTGTCAACATTCTCAAACAGAACAGCTCCAGACTCCTTCAGTCCTGCTGTCCTCTCCACAAAGCAAGAGCCAAACCTATTCCTGAGCTTTTTCCTGATCACCACCACAGACCTGGTTGAGGGGAGGCTGAACCCACCTCTTCTGGGAAGCAGCTTCCCAATCCCCATCCGGAGGGGGAGAAGCAGCAGTGAGTCAGGAAGTGTTGAAGAGGACGGGAGCAGCAGTAGGTGGAGCTGGTGAAAATCTTCAAAAAAAGAGCTAAATTTTATTATGATGAGAAATGAGGCTTTATTGAGATTTAAAAAAAAAAACAACATAGAAGAAAGTGTTGATCCAAGGAAAATGTTGCAATTTGAGGGAATTACAGATTAAATGAGTCCAAATTTTAATTCCTAAACTCTCAGTGCAATTCCTAATGCTGGCAGTACTGAGATCCCCCATGCCCTGAGAAGATGCCCTGAGGACATCCTGGGTGAACACTTTCTCTAAAAGCTCTTTCCTGGCATTTCATGGAGTGGGAATTTTCAGTTTTGACCACTATTAATAAATCATCAGAACTGAATGGAAAATAATGGCTTCATCCCCATCCCACTTGATCAGGGCCAAGAACTTCTGCAAGGACCAGGAATCTTTTTACCTTTGGCACATGACTGAAGATGAACCTGGAGTGGCCCCTCCACTGCACCCACTGTGGGTGGATCCAACACCCTCTTATCACACATGATTTGTGAAATGGCCTTCAGATAGGAACAAAAACCCCCAAGAATTCATGCAAGGCACTAAAGCATAGGCACATCCCTCTGGACTGAGCTGCTGCATGGAGCCCGTGTCCTCCTGCCTGTTTCCCTCTTGGCTTCATGGATCTCCAGTGTGTCCGTGGCTCTGGAAGTGTGGCATTTGCAGTGTGGAGAGGAGGGTAAATCCTCTCCTGTGGGGATCCTACAGGGATTGGGGATGCTCTGCCAGGTGTAGATTCCTGTGCCTTCCAACAGCTGCATTAAACCGTGTCCTGCAGGTCCCAAATCCCAGATTCCCTCAGCCCCTGCTGCCCTGGATGAGCCACCACCATCAGATGTTCTGTACCTGGAGCTGTCAGTGAGCAGGGTCTGCTGCTCTGCAGGTGCTCCAGGGCCTTCCTGCAGTGCTGGATCCACTGCTGCCGGCAGGGAGAGCTCTGCCATCGCCAGGGCCTGAGGGACTGGGCTTCAGCAGCCACAAGGTCCAGAGGTGAGTTTAGGACCACGGGAAATCATGGAGCCCCAGAATGGCTTGGCTTGGAAGGGACCTTCAGGCTCATCTCATTCCAACCCTGCCATGGGCAGGGACACCTTCCACTACTCCAGGGTGTTGGTCTGGTGGAATTTCCTCACCCAGCATCTCTCAAACCCTGACTCACAGATCCATCATCACAACCATGGCAGCACCCCTTGAGCAGCACCTCCTGCAAAGTCCCATTGCTCAAACTGACCCTTCAGTAAAGCCTGGCCCTGAATGTCCTGCAGGACCTGCAGAGCTCAGCTGAGAAGATTTTCCAGCACCCCAACTGTTCCCTGGAGCTGCAGATTAAGTTGAAAATGCTCCTCAGCCCCTGCACATGAAATGCTGCTGGGTTTTTTTTTTCCTATTATTGTTTTCACACTTTCTCTTTACAAACCTGTCTCAGCCTGGCAGAGGAGCTGCCACCCACTTCCAACAGATTGAATCCTGCCTCTGATGTTCCCAGGACTCCCCATTCAGCTCCAAACTAATTGATGCCTGCTCAGGCATCCCGGTGCTTCCTTCACATCCTGGCACGTCACTTCTGCTGCTGCCTAAGGGAAGTTTCCTGGTGACAGACGGGCTTCTGGCTCCTGCAGAGCTGGAGAGCTCTCCACACAAGAAAATTCAATATTTAATTGGTCTTTCTTGGCTCTATGGACCCTTCCTTAATGCAATGTTCAGCAGAATGTCCCAGCTTGGCGCCTGCATCCCAGGCAGGCACTGGGGATCCAAAATATCCCCAGGCTGGATATTCCATAGGGCACGGCCCAGACTTGGATTTTTAGCAAATAAAATAAATGTCAGAAAAGAGCTTTTAGAGAAGGAGGATATTTGGGATGGGTTCTCAGGGCAGGAAGGATCCCAGCATTGCCAGTGCTAGGAATTGCACTGGAGAGTTTAAGAATTAAAAATTGGAGTAATTTAATCTGTAATTCCCTCAAATTGCAACATTTTCTCTGGAACAACACTTTATTTTACATTCTTTTTTAAAATCTCAATAAATCCTCATTTCTTTCTCAAGTATTTTGTAGTTCAGGCTCTGTCTGCAGTGAACTCCTCTTTGCTCCAGATGATGCTTCATTGGTTCTCTCCTGTCCCAGCTCTCCTTTGAATGACTTCCCTGTGGGGAAGAAGCTTTCCCATGCTCCAGGAAAAGCAGTCGTTCTCAGGAGTATTTTAATTTGTCATAAAATCTCTAATAAAGCATGTAGGATATTTCCTCCCTCATAACAGAAAAAAAAAAAAAAAAGAAAAAAAAAAAAAAGAGTGGGGTTTTAGAGTTTTAGAATTTTTGCCAATTCCAGGGCTGCCAGTGATTCTGTCAGCCCTTTGTTTGCTGTGCTTCATCTTGGAGTGATATTCCCTCATTGCAAAGCTGCTGAAAGCTTGCATCAAGCATCTGAGGATGGAAGTGGGGCCAAGAGGTGCTGGCTCAGAAGATAAAGTGCTGACCTGGCTCCTGCAAGCTGCCAGCTCCTGGTTTCACTCACAGCGAGGTAAATGCGATGTGCACGAGTGGCTGCAGACCTACAGCACCTGTTAAAGAAAGATGAAATATTTATAAGCTGAGAGTGCTTAAAATCCCCCTTCAAAGCCTGTTCCTCATGAGAAATGACACTGGCACTGTCCTAAGGGCTGACAAAGGGGGAGTTCACATATCTGGGGCTGTCCAGCAGGAGAATATTCTGGGAGGACCTTGGTAAACCAAGGTTTCTGCACTTTAAACAAAGCCTTGTCCTTTCAACCATGATTTAAGCCATTAAGCCATTACCTTGATTAAATACAGAGGTGAGAAATCCCGAGGGCTTCATGGACAGACTCTGTGGGACACCTGGCAGTACAGTTAGACAATTTTTCAGGCACAGAAGCCTAATGGGGAGATAATTCCCAGGAAAATGGTTTGGCTGAAGAGCCAGGGCCCAGCATCTCTCAGGCTGTGAAAATTCTCCTTTCTCCTGGATGGAACAGGAAATACAATATCCTTGTCATGGAGGATAAAGTCAATGGCTTTAAACTGAAAAAGAGCAGGTTTAGATCAGATACTGGGCAGGAATTGTTCCCTGGCAGGGTGGGCAGGCCCTGGCACAGGGTGCCCAGAGCAGCTGGGGCTGCCCCTGGATCCCTGGCAGTGCCCAAGGCCAGGTTGGACATTGGGGCTTGGAGCAGCCTGGGACAGTGGGAGGTGTCCCTGCCATGGCAGGGGTGGCACTGGATGGGATTTAAGACCCTTCCAACCCAAACCAGACTGGGATTCTGTGTTTTGTAGCCTTTGGCATTTTTCTCCTTCAAGCTGCCCCTGTTTTAAGGGAACTGCTCAGGGAACCTTGCTGCTGCCCCCAGCACGTGGTGTCAGTCCCTGCCTGGCTGAGCCCTTGATGCAGCAGGAGGGGTGAATCATGCACAGAGTCAAATGATTCAGCCAGGAGGGAGAAAGGTAGCAATGAAATAGGGCAGCTGAGGCTGGAGACAATGAGGGTCACATTTGTTTGGCCTGTTCTGATGGGGATTGTTTCTGAGTAATATCAACTTGTCTTGCTAGAATTTGCAGGCTCAGCCTTCAAATTGAACCTGAACCTTTAAAGCTGCCTCAGAGTACAGGGGATGAATAAAGATCACCTGCATGGAAATGACAATTTGGCTGCAGCGGTTGCAGGGCCTTTGGCCATGGGCTCCCCTCCCTCCCAGGGAACAATTCCTGTCCAATATCCCATCCAGCCCTGCCCTCTGGCAGTGGGAGCCATTCCCTGTGTCCTGTCCCTCCATCCCTTGTCCCCAGTCCCTCTCCAGCTCTCCTGGAACCCCTTTAGGCCCTGGAAGGGGCTCTGAAACTTCTCTTCACCAGGCTGGACACTCCCAGCTCTCCCAGCCTGGCTCCAGAGCAGAGAGGTTCCCACCCTCTCCTGGGGTGCAGTATCCCTGTGATGGAGAGGTCACAGCTGTGACTTCTTCCCCTCCCTCATGCTCCTGTTCCACCCTTGGAGGATCTGTGTTCCTGGGTTTTGGATTTTTAAGTTTGAATAATGACCAGGTACAGCACGAGAGAAGGAGAGAGGAGGGAGGGAGATGCTCTGCACTCCTCCTGGCTCTGGGAACATCAGCTGTGGGGCTGTGCCTCTGTGTGGCAGCTAAATGTAGCTTTGGGCTCTGAGCTCATTCCCAAAGTCTAAGGAATTTGGGACATTGAAGGCTGGGGCAGGAAAAGGAGATCTGTGTTCAGCAAGGCTCCCAAAGGAGAACAGAGTGGTCAGGAGGGAACTTTCCTTGAGCACCATAAAAAGTGAGTCAGTCCTAGGCAGGGCACAATAGTTGGGAATGGTCTAAACCTGTGACTAAGTGGGGCTTGGCAGACTGGGAAGACACAAGAGAGGCAGAGCGGGGCTCTTGCCAATTTTCTGTGGTGACCTTTCCAAGGCTAAGCTTCCCTCAGTGCTTCCCAGTGAATGTTTTCCCTTGGTTAATCTGGGAGAAGTTAGGTAGCTTTAAATTCCCTCATCTTTATTTAATGGAATAAAACCTTCCCTTCATCAGCATTAGACATGATCCCTCGAACCTAAATCCCCCCTTTCTCTGCTGGTCCAGCAGTGTCACAGCTTCTCCTCAGAGGTCTGTGCTGGAGTTAAAGCCTCGTTAGCCAGCCCTGCTCCTGTTCCACACGGCTGCTCTTCCCAGCAGGAGAATTCCCACTTACAGCCACATTAGGGCTCAGCTGGGCAGCTCATCTTGTTAGTGGGATTGGAGCTGGAATCACATCAGAACCTGCAGTTATGATAAATCGACTCCCCAAATTAATGACAGAAAATTGTCATTAGTGGTTGTCAGGACAAGTCCTGACCCTGGTGTGCCAGGCAGGCTCCCGAGGTGAGGGATTTGGCCCCGTGTCTGTCACTAGGATTGGCTTTTCTTGGGGTGAAGGAGCCAAGGAAAGCAGCTCCTGGTGGAGAGGAGTCAAATTCCTGCCAGATCCCAGGTGTGGACAGCTCTGGATCTCCAGGGATTGTCCAGGGCAGTCCTGAGCAACCCTTCCAGCTTCCTGCAAGCACAACTGGGAAAAGCCTCAGTGGCATTTTGGGGAACCACTGGGAAAGTGGAAGAGAGGTGCATGGCCTGGAGGAGGGGAAGACTGGAGTCCTTCAGGTCCAACGTGGGAGCCAAAGCTGTGTGACCAGGAAGAGCTGTTCTGCACCAGGCGGGTCCTGCTGAGCCTGAGCTTGGCAGCAGCTGTGGAGGGAGGCACCAGGACTGGCTGTTCCTCCTGAGCTCAGCACTGCAGCTGGAATCCCCGAGATGTCCGTGCTGGACACCCCGTGCACGGTGCCATGAAGATGAGGAGATGTAAGGCAGGGTAACGAAAATCCAAACTAACCTGGATAAAATCCTCTGCCTCAGGGTTTTCACACAAACTCTGGTTCCCCTTGGGAACAGCCCCTTCCTGAGGGTCACCACCAGTGCAAAGCCCTCTCCTGTCCATAGATCTTCCTCTCCCTCCCTTCAAAGATTCCCTGACTCACCCAGCACATGGATCTCGTGTTTCAGAGGGCAATTCCCAGCTGCAGCACCCGGGATCATCTGCCTAGCACAGAAATTACCCTCACACATCCTGGCCTTGATTAGGAATACATCAATATCCCCTGGATGTGTGGGACTGCTTTTCCACTGCTACACTGATAAATCCATCTGGCTGTGCCTCTCTCATTCTGCTGCAGGTAAAACCTGAATGCTGGAGAGGAATCTTTACCTCAGGATGAATTTATCCAGAGTGCCCTCAGCTGCACAATCCATGCGAGGAGGTTGGATCCTGCCTTTCAAAATCCCTGCCTGGCTGCAGGAATCGATCCACCTCCCCTAAATCCCACTTCTTATTTAATATTTGTTCAAGCTGAGCAGAACCTAAAGGGAATATAGGAATTGCTAACTCCTAGCCATGAAAAAGCTCTTTAGGAGAGTGGAACACCAGCTGAGAACTGACATAATGTCTCTATTCCCTTTTCCTTTAGACAGGGCCCTTCTTTGCTGACAGGAGTGGGGATTGGAGATGTGGAGATGGCTTTTCCTGTCCTTGGAAAGGACATGGAGCAGGAATCAAGACCATGTCCCATTCATTTTGGAAGGTTCCCAGTGTTGATCCTGCTGACAGACAGGGACCTTGTACAGAACTGCTGGTGCATGGGTTCCCAAAATAAATTAATGGGGATTTTGGATGGACAGAAATTCTACCTGACACAGGTTGGGCCAGCACAGAATTGTGTCTACTCAGTGCTCACACCCAGGAGGAAGGAATGGTTTGGAGATCTTCAGGGATGGTTCTCTGGAACCTATGGAAAAGTAAAGCTGTGTCTGCTCTCACTGTAGGCACAATCCCAAACAATGTTTGAGGGTGAGCCCATTCTGGAGTTGGAAGGAGAATCCTGGACCTTCAGAAGCCACCAGGATCAGCTGCAAAGGAAAAGGAATTCTTTTTTTGACATGTGCTTGGGAACTGCTTCTTCTTCCCATGAAAATTTCTGTCAGAAAAAAAGAAAAGCTCTTAGATTTACAAAATAATCTTCCAAAGCCTCTGGGAACTAAAAAAAAAAAAAAATTTAAAAAAATTAAATCCTTAAAACTGTCAAATTGAACATCCCAGTATTTGAAAGGAATCCTGAGGAAAATGGCACAGAAATTGGAACTTCAGAGGGACAATTTTCTCTTTCTGAGAAAGTTTTAGCTGGAAATCTGCCTTGAAGGGGAATTTCTGCCTCAGCTGCCAAGTTTGTTCCCCAGGGATGGATCTGCAGGAACTTCCATGGGGTCAGAGACCACAAAGATTTCCACGGAGGAGGAGTTGGTTGGTGACCCTGAGCCCTCCCTGCAGGGGCTGTGTCCTCTCTAAGTCACTCAGCCTTGTGGGGGCACCTGCAGCACCCTCGTGTTGGTGGGGAGGCCAAAGCAGCTGTCAGGAAATCCCAATTTTCCATCATTTTCTCACAGCCTCGAATTTGTGTCTCTCTGCTGTTAAATCCGAGCTGGGCTGTGGTGCACAAGCACAGCTTGGGCTGTTCTCACTGTTCAGCTCATTTGGGATGTTCCCACATGACTCTCCCTGCTCGTTTCCAGCACCTGCTCCAGGAAAAAGGGGATTTTTCCATACCTTTGTGCACCTTTGCCTGCAGCCTAAACCCTCCGGAGCAGAGCTAACCATGGAAAATGGTAACTGGGACAGAGCTCCAGCTGCTTCCTTGAGCTCTTGGAAAAGGAGATTCCCCCCAAAATCCCGAGTATTTTCACTGATTATGGAAGGGGAGAGGGCGGCAGGAGACGCCATCCTCAGGATGAGGTTCCTTTAGAAGCTGGCTCCTCACTTGTTGCCTTTCCTGGCTAGAATATTGGGATTAATTTAAGGGATACTTTGCACAACACATTGACAGCAATTCCAGCTCTGAATTCCTTTAAACCTCTTGGGTGGGTGCCATCAGTTCCTGCTCATTTCCCAACATTCCTTTTATTCTTTCAAAGCTCCTCCTTAGGAGGCCATGGCTGGTCAGGCTCAGCCCCTGGAAAAATCCCCTTCCCTGCACTCTCCATGGCAGCCCCAAAGCAAAGCCATAAACCCTTCTCTCTCTTCTGGAAACTTCATCTTCCTGGAGATCTCCTTTTAAACCTCATTTCAGAATGTTCTGGCAGGTCTCCTTCTAATGTATTTGGAAAAAAAAAATCTTCTATTTCAAGCTTTAGTTCTTCAGCAGATTTGCAGTTTCTCAGAAATTCATTTCTCTTAAATTCTGGTTTTGTTTAAGTCACGAGAGCTCCTCTCTATTTTCCTTTTTTAAAAATTAATTATTCATTTAATAAAAACCTATTTAACTCTAATAATTCCCTTCACCTCATGGTTTGACCATTTTAGGGCTGTTTCTGTATTTTTCAGCGGATGATGTCCCCATGTTCTGCTGACCCTGGACACAAATAAGTTTCTTCCACCCAAAAATACTTTGCCCTTTCTGCTGCTCCTTTTACTTTTACCTCTTCTTTTTGCTATGTCATTATTTCTTCATAGCCTTCTAAAGCAAGACTTTAATAAAGGGGATTTCCACTTGTGGCTCTCTCCCTCCCACCAACACAAAGATCACCGTTCCAGAGCCACCCTGATGGCTGCACCTGGAGCAGGATTGGTTCAATACTCAGGATTAAACTGGGAATTTCTTCTTTCCTGATGGCACACAGGAGCTCCTGCTCCCAGGAAATCTCATTTGGAGTGCATGAAAATGATTTCTATGCCTGAGCTCATTGCAAGGTCTTGTGTGGGCATAATGAAAGCTCCCATTTATGTGTTTATTCCTTGCCTGTCTTTGCTCTCCTGATATTTCAGTGAATTCAGCCTATGCAGAGACTTAAAAACTTGTGTTTAGTGGTGTTGGGTTAGGACAGGTTTTCCTGGCAGGTGCAGCATTCCTGCACCCTCTGCTTTCACTGCTCCGTGCAGGCTTCCCTCGCAGCAGCACTTCCTGGGCACCAACAAAGACATTGGACAAGGAGAAACGACCTCAAGCAGCACCAGGGGATGTTCAGGTCGGAGATCAGGAAAAAATCATTCACTGAAGAGTGATTAAACATTGGCACCAGTGCCCAGGGCAGTGCTGGCTCACCATCCCTGGAAATGTTCACAAAACCCTTCGTGCTGGGGTTTAGTGACCATGGGGGTGTTGGTTGAAGCTTGGGTTGATGATCTTGGAGGTCTTTTCCAACCTCAGTGATTCCATGACTGTGGGAATTGTGCCTGCAGGCAGCAGCAAACCCATGAACACCACCAAGGGATCACAGCCTGGTAAAAGTGGTCCAAAAGGATGTTTAGATAGAAATAAAGAAATACTGCTTCAAAAATTTGAGACATCTTTGAAGGAGTTAATAGATGATAAATAGGAGTTGATAGGTGATAAATAGGAGGTAATAGGTGATAAATAGGAGTTGATAGGTGATAAATAGGAGGTAATAGGTGATAAATAGGAGTTAATAAAGGATTCATAGGTTAATAACAAAGGAATTCATAGGTACAAAATCCAGGTGATGAATTTGTCTTTCAAAAAATCCTTCATAAAGTCCCTTCACTATCAAACCTGAAGGAAAATGGCCTGCCCTGAGCAAGGGGAGATGCCTCTTGTGGCCTCTGAGTGACCAAGAGAGTCAATGAGACTTCTTTAAGAAAGGGAAAGTGCCAGTAGAGCTTCCCAAAAATCTGGCCTCACCTTGTGCCTTTTAACTTTCTCACCAGCAAATTTTTGCTGGTTTTGTAAGGTGTGGTTCTCAAATTCCCAAATTTTCTGTGCTTCAATGGCCTCCAGGACATTCAAACCTGAAGGTGTTTGTGAAAAGCTGAGGGAAGAGCTCCCAGTTCTGAAGGATGAGGTGATAAAAAGTGATAAAATGCCAGGACAAGTCCATGGTCAGTAAAGGCTGTCATAAATGTAAGTGCAAACAGCCCTGAGTGCACACACAGAGCCACAGGGTGTGAATGGAAGAGCTCTGAGAGGGGACAGGGACATGGAAATGCCTGCTCAGCACTCCCAGTGCCAGCGGTTCCCAGGTTTATTGGGAAATCCTCCAACTCCAGGGCAGGCTGGAGCTCAAGCTGGAGCCTCAGAGAAGGGGCTGCAGCGGTGGGGGAGGCTCAGGTGAGGCTCAGGTGCCTCTGCACAAGCTCTGAGCACCAGCTGAGAAGAGCATTGCCTCTGGTTTTGGGTTGGAAAGGCATTTGGATAAGTTCCTTCTGGAGATTTTTTGGGAATTAGCTGGGAAGATGGATATGAAACTTTAGTTCCAGAGGTTTTTAGTCTGCAATTGTCTGGATGAAAGCACAGCAGCCACAATCAGAACATCATGAACATTTGTGTAAATGATCTTTTATGTCCCTTCTAACCCCAGCCATTCCATGATTTCTGACCTGAATCCCAGCATCATTAAGCTGGAAAAGCCCTCTAAGATCATCGTGGTCATCACCACTAAACCATGGCCCCAAGTCCACATCCACAGAGCATCTGAACATTTCCAGGGATGGTGAATCCTCCACTTCCCATTCCAATGTTTGCCAGCCCTGTCAGAGAGGAAATTTTCCCTCATATCCAGCCTGTGCCTGTGGAAGTTCTTCTGGAAGTAAATCATTTTAGGGCAAAGCCAGACATGAAAGGAGTCATCCAAACACCAGTTCCTTTTTATGAAGTAAAATAAGTGGAAGCTGGATAAACAATTCATATTGTTCCTCATTAGTTCACACTAATCAGTAGAGTGTCTCAAATAAGCATTTAATTAAGAATTAATGTGGCGGCTGTTGTAAAATGAAATATTAATTGGAAAAGGGAAGTTTTGGATTTGTTTAGGTGCAGGGAATCTGCCCACCTCACGCTTAACTTGATTACACAAGTGCTTTCCAATTTGTGAATTGTTTAATGTATACAAGTCAGAAGGACCTGACATTTAATGAGGGAACACTGGCAAATTAATTCCATTCAGAGCTAAAAATGCAGCTTGACATTTGGTGGCTGGGCTGGGAACCAGGGCCTCCCCATCACAGTCCCGTGCTTCCCTGAGTACCAATGGCCTGCCCTGGGATCACAGGAAAAAGGATTGAGGAACAATTGGGATTTCATGGATCAGGGATCAGGGAGTGATGGCAGCTGGGATCTGGGGACCTGAGCTTGGGGACAGGGGGAGGAGGGGATTCTGTCCCTCTGCCCCACTCAGGTGAGACCCCACCTGCAGAGCTGCCCCAGCCCAGGAAGGACCTGGAGCTGCTGGAGCCAGTCCAGAGGAGGCCATGGAGCTGCTCCAAGGGCTGGAGCCAGGCTGGGAGAGCTGGGGGTGCTCACCTGGAGAGGAGAAGGCTCCAGGGACACCTCAGAGCCCCTTCCAGGGCCTAAAGGGGCTCCAGGAGAGCTGGAGAGGGACTGGGGACAAGGGATGGAGGGACAGGACACAGGGAATGGCTCCCACTGCCAGAGGGCAGGGCTGGATGGGATATTGGGCAGGAATTGTTCCCTGGCAGGGTGGGCAGGCCCTGGCACAGGGTGCCCAGAGCAGCTGGGGCTGCCCCTGGATCCCTGGCAGTGCCCAAGGCCAGGCTGGACATTGGGGCTTGGAGCAGCCTGGGACAGTGGGAGGTGTCCCTGCCATGGCAGGGGTGGCACTGGATGGGCTTTAAAGTCTCTTCCACCCAAATTACTCTGGGATTCCATGAATTCTGCTGTCAGTGGAAGCACTTCCACCTCTTTCTGACTCCTCCCAGTTACAGTCCAAGGACTCCCAGGCATTTCAGCACAAGGAGAAGGATGGGGTTTACAGGAAGGAGCAGAGCAGATCCATCAGCTCCTAGATCCAGGCCCCTGGAGCTCCACAGATGTCAAACTGAGATGGGCTGTGAGCTGAACACAATTATCCACAGCCTGGAAGTTTCAGGGACTGAAACTTTTCTGTATTGCTGCTGCCTGAATTTGCCAAATGCTTTCATCAGAGAAGGCAGTAAAAGAGAATTTTTTGAACATGTCAAAACACCTCATTTTCACGTTTTCTAGAATGAAATATTTTGGTTCGGAAATGAGAAAATGCTCTGTGTCAATATTCCCCATGTGACAGTGCTCAGACTCCTTTCTCTCTAAATGACAGGGTTTTGTTGTTTCAAACTGACTGAGATTTTCCCTGTTAGTGAACCTTTTATTTTAAAGGCCCTGCATAAAAAAGGCAAAATATTCTCTCATCATTTGAATGAAAGAACTTGAGTGAGCTCAGAAAATTCCAGTACTTTTCCTTCACTGAGTTCCCTTCGTTTCCATTACCAAAAGCAGTTCCCTTGCTCTGCCTCTCCTCTCCACTAGCACTTCCCAATGCCACATCAGCATCAGGAGGAAGGGGAATAATCTGGAAAGGTGATTCCTTTGGACCATTTGTAATGTGTTTTTTTGGGAGAGGGACAGGGGGAACACGGGACTGCCCCACCTGTGGCTCTGTGCAGCTCCTTTGCTGTGTGTGGTGAGGAGCAGCTGCAGGCAGCAGGGAGAGGGTGCAAATCACTGGGGAAAACAGAGCTGTAAACCCCTGGAACAGCCTTTCAGCCTTGGCTCTTTTCTCCTCTCAGCTAAGTCCTCTCCCTGGGCAGTTCCATCCTTCCAGCCTCTGTCCTGACCTTCCCAATGTCGCTGTCTCTGCTCTGGCCTTGTTTATCTCTGGGTTTCTTGGTTTTACACAGGTAATTGTCCAAGCTGTCGCTTTTCAGGGTGAGTGCTTGGGCACATTCTGTTCTGCTCCAAGATCCAGCATTTTCCCTTTGGCTCCTCAGCTGTCTCAGCCCCTCTGCTGCTCGATCCCAGCAGGAGCAGAGCTGGGGCTGGAGCCAGCAAGGACTAAAATCCTCCCTGACCACCTGTGGCAAGAATCACCTGACTGCAGGTGGGCAGAGCTTTGGCTTCAGCTCCACACGCCCTCCCCAACACTTCCCTCCAAATGTTCTCAGCTGAGATCACAGCTCTGTGATGCCTCCACAGAGCAGAGAAACAGAGAAACGCCTCAAAAAAAGGGTCAAATCTCAGAAGGTTTGGGGCACAATGCATCAAACCCAGAACTGGGAGCTGCACAGAGAAATCTGGAGCATCCCACATAGCTGATTCTGACTTGTGCTGAGAGTTCTCCCTTGTGCTGAGAACTCTCTCCTCGCTCAGGGCTGGTTTCAGCATCTCCATCTGACCGAGGCTTCTGGTGCGTGTTTCCCACGGTATTTGTGAGCGTGTCACCAGCAAATGCCAGAGCTGAAGGCTGAGTTCCCAGCATGTCAGCACCTCCTGACTCCTCCAGCTGGAGGTGTGAGCCAAGGGTGGATCATGGGGCCCAAACTCCGGGGGCTGCCACTCCAAGGAGAATGGTAGGTGAGTGCTAAAAGTGATGGTTTCTCACCCAAACGGAGGAGTTGGCAGGAGAGCTCTAACTGCTGCATCCTGCCCACCTACGCGAGCCCAGCCTGACAAAGACGGGATGATTCCACTGAAGGAGCATCACTTTATCCCTGGATTCCTGCAGGGGGTGAAACCGCAGTGCTGGCAAAGCTTTGAGAGTTCAAAACCTTCCTCACTTGAGCTGAAGTGCCCTTGTCCCAAAATCCCAGATTTACCAGGTTTTATTCCTGGCTCTGGATCTTTCCTCCTGGGTTTGGATCTTTTCCAGCTCATCTGCACAGCAACTTTTGCCCCAAGGTTTGAGTGACACTCAAGTCCTGATCTGTCCCCCTGCTCATACATGAATTCAGCTCAGCTCTCAATGCCTTTCCTTCTTTATCCAGGGTACCTGCTCTCCCATTCTTCCTGGCATTCCAGAGCTGCTTCTTGCTGGCTCTGACAGGACTGAGTGAAAGGAGAAGTTTTTAATGTGCTTTCCAGTCAATTGCTTTTACGAGCTGAATGTGGTGGAAGTGCTGCCTGTGAAGTTGTGAACTCGGCGGCTGTGCCCGGCACATCCCGGCTTTCCTGTGCCCAGGGAATTAGGGAACACTCTCCTCATTCATCAGAAAGCACGGAGAAGTTCACGGGCCAATGATTAAGTGCATTCCAGTGCTCAGAATTTAATTTCTTGGCTTTCTCCTTGAATGAGACAGCACCTTTCTTCTGCACAGTCCAGCTCAGTCTGAGCTGCCTGAGCAGCCCTCAATCCACAATCCCGTGGCTGTTATCCAGGGAAAACCTCTCTCTTCAGCCTGTGCTCTCATACCAGACAGGTTGGCTATTAGGAAGGAATTGTTCCCTGGCAGGGTGGGCAGGCCCTGGCACAGGGTGCCCAGAGCAGCTGGGGCTGCCCCTGGATCCCTGGCAGTGCCCAAGGCCAGGCTGGACATTGGGGCTTGGAGCAGCCTGGGACAGTGGGAGGTGTCCCTGCCATGGCAGGGGTGGCACTGGATGGGATTTAAGGACCTTTCTCATCCAAACCATTCCATCATTCTGTAATCCTGTGACCCTTGGAATCTCATATTTCAGATCTAAAAATGTGAGGTCACTTGTTTTTTTCAGGCTGCAGGAGACAGAGGAGACTCATTGGGGTCTTCAACATCCTCCCAAGGGCCAGCTCTGATTTTGGCTCCCTGGGACAGGGCCAGCAGCCAGGGAAGGGCTGGAGCTGGGCCAGGGCAGGCTCAGGCTGCAGAGCAGGGCAAGGTTCTTCCCCCAGAGGTGCTGGCACTGCCCAGGCTCCCCAGGGAATGGGCACGGCCCCGAGGCTGCCAGAGCTCCAGGAGCGTTTGGACAGCGCTGCCAGGGATGCCCAGGGTGGGATGTTGGGGGGTCTGGGCAGGGCAGGGCTGGGACTGGATGATCCTGTGGGTCCCTTCCAGCTCAGAACATTCCATGATTATCTGAAATGTACCACTTCACACCTTTTTCTTGGTTACTAATTGGAATTGGCCAATTATTTGTCAGAAAATCCCGTTGGCTTTGTTCAGCCCTTGCCCTGTTGGTAACTCCCCAGCAGACAGCAGGGAGTTCTTGCACAGCCACCATCCCTGAGCTGAGGACTCAGGCCTGGACTTGGCTGAAGATGAAACTGGAGGGTACTGAAGGCTGTCAGAGATGTGAGTACTCAAACTGGCTCTGCCATGCTTGGAGTGGTGAAAAGCACAGGGACAATGAGACACTGCCTCAGAGGTGAAGGAAAAGCAGAGATGGGGAAAAGAAGCTTCCATGGGTGTTTTTTCCCTGTTTGGTTTTTGTTTTCTGTGGATTCCCAGACCCCTTGGCACCATCCTTGCTCTGGGGGACTTTCACCCAGCACTAATTTCTGCCCAGCCTGACAGTGGTTTACCAGAAGAGGTTTCCTTTCATTCTCTGATGGAGCTCAATAATTGTTCAGCTTTAAAGAGTTTCTCCTCACTCAGGTCTTGCTCCCCAAAGGGCTCCCACTGCCCATCCTGTCCTGCTCATTCCCCTTCAGTCCCACTGATGTCCCTGTTGGAATTGATCCCTGTGCCATTTTCCCAGCAGGGTGCTGATTCCCCGCTCTCCCCAGGGATGTTATGATGTTATTTCTCTCTGATGCTCCCTCATTTGTCTGTTAGACCCTTCTGCCCAAACCCATTCTTATGGAAAATTCCATCTCTCATTGCAATGCTGGGAATGAAAGGAGAATCAAATCCCAGCCAGTGCTGTGCTGGGCAATCTGAAAATTGCCCAGGAAATGCCTCTGAGCTCTGCAGAACCTGTGATTTCAGTGCTGTACATTAAATAACCTTTTCAATGCCAGTGGCTTCACCACTTCTGATTTTTATAGAACAGCCAGCTTGGTGTTTTCCCTGGAATTTGGGCAAATAACTCAGTGTTGGATTTGACTGCAACTATTATTTCCAGCTTTATGCTGAGAGGGGAGGCATTCAAGGAGCTGGAGAAGTTCCCTGGAAGCTGCTTTACCTCCTGGGAGCTTCCCGCAAGCCTTGAGATTTGTGTTGTCCTACTGATATTTTGTCACTGTCCCCAAACAGCCCACCCCATGTCCCCTCCCACACGGGTGTGAGCACCTGGCAGGGTCACACGTTCCTTTCTCAAAAAATTCTTTGGGAATTCTGGGTCCAGTTGGGAAGTTTAGCAGCAACATCTGGACATGATAATGGCTCTGTTCCCAACCCACACAGAGCTCCACATCCAAGCCCAGCAGGAAGTCTGAGAGAAACAGGAGTTTTTCCTAGAATGGTTCAGCTCACTCATTTTTCAGGAAGCTGGGCTTGGATCTGGAAGGTCTTTTCCAGCCTTGGTGATTCCATGGTTCTACAAAACCCACATCCCATACCTGACCATGCTCTATTTACAAAATTAAGAGATCAAAATGCATTTTCTGAGCCCAGAGTTAACCACATTTGTGCCTTTAGCAGGTGAGGGGTGCAAAATGATAAAGCTTAGGCAAAGCTCCTAAAGCCAGGGCTGAGCTCAGGGGAGTCGTGGGCTCAAAGTGCACGTGCCAATGGTTGATCTGGTTCAGCTGATGTGGGATAAATTCCCTGGAGCTGTGAGGCCAGTTAGGAGACTCGAATATTTTGGCTCTGAAGAAGTGATTAGACCATGGGAAGATTTCCCTGGGCAGTGTCCCCAGGAGTGCAGGCAGGACACGCTGAGCAGCTCCTTGCTCCCTGTCCAGCTGCGTCCCCAGGCTGTGCCACGCTTGGGGGTGCGATCAGATCCCAGTCTGGATTGCTTGAGGTGGAAACTCATCTCTGTGTCTGGGAATCCCAGTGGCCACACTGGGGGAACTGAAACCCCTGCCTTGAGGCTTCCCAATTGCTCCTGGCCCTGGGCTGAGACTCAGCACTGCTCTTTCAGGTCAGTGTGGGAGATGCCCCCACCCTGGGACCAAGGGAGCAGTTCTGGGAGCAGCCCCTCAGCAGGTGCCGTTCCTGGAGGAAGGACTCCAGCCCTCTGCTCCTTGGGCTCGGTTTGCACTGGGGATCCCAACATGTCTGAGCCAGAATGTTGTGTCTGGCTTTAGCAGTTCCTCTCCTGGGGATCAGTTTGACTGTCACACCCGAGGAGAACATTCCCTGCTGCATCTCCACATCCCGGAATCCCAGGGTGGGCCAGCCCGGCAGGGAGCTCAGAGGGTCACTGGTGCCACCTCCCTGCTCCAGCAGGGCCATCCCAGAGCACGGGACACAGCATTGTGTGCACACAGCTCTGCAATATCCCCAGGGAGGAGACCCCACAGCCTCTCTGGGCTCTGCTCAGGGCTGCCCACTGCCCAGGGCACAAGTTCTGCCTCCTGTGCAGGGCAGGGCCTGGGCTCAGCCCCTGCCCGTGGCTCTGCTGCCATTGCTGGGCCTGGAGCAGAGCCTGGGCCTGCTCTGCCCCTCCTGCACCCAGGGACACCCAGGGACACCCAGGGACACCCAGGGACACACAGGGACACACAGGGACACACAGGGACAGCCAGGGACACTCAGGGACACACAGGGACACACAGGGACACCCAGGGACACACAGGGACACACAGGGACAGACAGGGACACCCAGGGACACACAGGGACAGCCACGGACAGCCAGGGACACAGGGACACTCAGGGACACTCAGGGACACCCAGAGCTGAGGTCCCCTCTCAGCTGGGGCTCCTCTCCAGGCTGAGCAGCCCCAGCTCCCTCAGCCTCTCCCAGAGATGCTCCAGGCCCTTCCTCAGCTCCAGGAGCTCCTGTCCCTGCTGTGCTGAGGATCCAGAGCTGGACACAGCACCCCAGAGGTGCCTGCAGGGCTGGGCAGAGGGCCAGGATCACCCCTGACCCGCTGGGAATGCTCTTCCTCATCCTCTCCGGGATACCCCAGGATCTCCCACCTCTGCTGCCCTGCCCATCCCCACAGGCTCCTCCTCTCTCCCTGGAGCATCTCCTGCTGAGATTCCATGTCCAGTGCTCCTGGCAGCCAGCCCTCACACCTCTCCAGGAGATTTTCCCCATTCCCGATCCCTCCTGGGACCACCTGCAGGTGACAATAGCTGGAAAGGTGGAATGATCCTAGTGGGGCTCTCCCCATTCCAGGCTTTTCCTGTCTTGGCTGTTTCTTCAGCACTGGAAGCTCTGTGACAGGGAATGTGCTCTGGAGAAACTTCTGGGAAATCGGGCTCTGAAATACGTGCAGGAAAATGGACACATTAATAAATTTTATTTGAGCTTTCAATTTCCTGAGCAGGAAGGGGATGATTTTGATAATGAATATTAATAATGTGAGGGCAGCAGATGAAGAGGAAGTCTGAGGCTGCCCATGGGAAGCCAAAGACTCTATCCTGGCATTGGCAGGAGGCCAGCACTACCATCCTGCACTTCCCATCATCTACCCCATGCTGGAGGGACAGGAATTTGATCCTGATTTCCTACCCAGCTCCCTCAGGCTGTGGAGTCCCTCCCAGCACGATCTGCCATAGCTGGAAGCCGATCCAGGGCTGATTATTTTATCCCTGTGCTGCTGGTGATTTGTACCAACATTCCCATTATTTTCCTGGCAACCAGGGCCATGCCATGCCTGTCCCCCCGGCCACCCCATCCAGCTTCCACCAATGCTGCTGGAAAAGTTCATCTCCTGGAGTATCCCCATTCACATTAACATAATCTCATTAAAATGGAAGTGAACATCAGCAGTGCCAAGGCTGCCTCAGTGAGGTCTCAGCATCTCCCGGTGCAGCTGCCCTGGGCCTCCAGGAGAAGTGGCACCTTCCCCTGCTGCTGTGGGACAGGGTGACATCCTTCCATCACCTCCCAGCCACCACTCACTCCATGTTTGCCACCTTCTGCTCCATCTCTGCTGATTCCATCCCCGCTGCTGGTGCAGGAGTTGGTTCATTGCCAGACCTACTTTGGTCCTGAGACATTTTTTAATCTTCCTTGGGTTATTTGTCAGCCTGGGAGCTCCTGCTACCTGAGAACCATCCTTAGAGCCAGATCCTGTATCTTTATTCCTCACACTTAACCTCAGCTCCCTTCTTTGTGTTTGATAGTGGAGTATTGACAATAACAGAATATCACTGATGATTAGTAGGGTTAAATATTGCTTTTTATCCCTCAGCTTTATGACATGCATTTGCAGAGTTCAGGTTCCAGGAGGGGTTTATCCTGTGACTCACATTTAAAAAAAATGTAGCGGCTGAAGTGGTCAAATTTTCTCACTCTCAAATGTCAAAAGATATTTTGAAATAATGCCAAACCTTCCTTTTGCTCCTCAAAGTGACCAAGGGCTCCCTGAAGACTTAATTCTGATGTTTTAGTTGGGAACATCATTTCCATGTTGTTCTTTTGTTGTCTTTTTCCCCTAAGAACCTGCAAATTTACAAAATTATTCTTTTTCTTTGCTCCTGGTAGCATTTTATATTAAATTTCCTGGAGAAGTGCAAACAAACAAACAAAACCCTGTGTAAATAATGAAGGCAAACCTTATTAACCTACATAGAGAGCAGCAGCCAGTTCAGGGATAAAATGACTGCCCTACTTTAGGTGGGAAATCAGGAAAAAACATTAAACCTGCTAAAATCCAAGTGGGTTTTTACATATGCAAAGGTGGTGGTGATAGGGAGAGCTGGGGAATAAATCAAGGAGCAGTTTATGGATGGATAAAGGGGTTAAAGAGGGATTCAGCCACTGGGATTTGGAGTTGAGGTGTTTGGGGAGAGTTGTTGTCCCCAGCTCCAAATGTCTCCTTGAGCCCCTGCAGGGCCACAGACTCCATTCTGGAAGAAAAGGCCATTTCCTTGGAAATGGATCAGCTTTACCAAACTCCTGCGTGCTGTCTCCAAAAGGTGCTGCTCCCATCAGGATCCTCAGGAAGGACAGGGGACACAAACCTTTCCCAGCTCCCTGGCCAAGGAAGGGTGTCACCCTGAAAACTCAGCTTCTGAGCTTGCTGACATGGTTTTCTAAGGACTTTCCCAGGACAGTAACTATAAACATAGATATGTGTACATTCTTTCTGTTCCACGTCTTGTGATGGGCACCTCTCATGGCCAGTGCAGTGAGAAAGTGTTATCCTGACCATCCAATCCCTGGCTGTGGGCAGAAGCCTATAAATCCTGGGAGGAAAAATAAACTTTCTCTTCCTTTCACCACACCTCGACCTGTGTCCGTGTGATCTATTCAGCACCAGCGGTGACAGAAGGGATCATGATGATCCTGGAAACTGCAGTAAGTGCTGAAATATCATGGAACCATGGAATGGTTTGGGCTGGAGGGACATTAAAGCCTATCCAGTGCCACCCCTGCCATGGCAGGGACACCTCCCACTGTCCCTGGCTGCTCCAAGCCCCAATGTCCAACCTGTCCTTGGGCACTGCCAGGGATCCAGGGGCAGCCCCAGCTGCTCTGGGCACCCTGTGCCAGGGCCTGCCCACCCTCACAGGGTTTTTCCTCCCAATATCCCATCTAAATCTGCTCTTTTTCAACCTAAAACACTTTCCCCTTGCCTTGTCCCTCCATCCCTTGTCCCCAGTCCCTCTCCAGCTCTCCTGGAGTCCCTTTAGGCCCTGGAAGGAGCACAGAGCTCTCCTTGGAGCCTTCTCCTGTCCAGGTGAGCACCCCCAGCTCCCCCAAGCTGTCCATTACCGCACCATTCTCTGGAAACCTTTCAGAGAGCCCAAATCTCCATGAAATGCCTTTAGACAGGAATTCCCAGCCCCATTCCCTATTTGCAGATATTCCACAGGGGCTGGGCCACAGCTTGTACTTTCCAGAGCAAGATTATCCAAATCACAGCATTCCCAAAGAAAGCAGAAATTGTTAAGAACAGCAGCAGCTGCATCAATCTCCAAGGCCCCAAATGTCACTCCTAGTGTGGATATTTCCCATCAAACTTCCCAGAGAATGCCCTTCTCCCAGATGGATACCACCCCACCCTTCTCCACCAGATATCCTCAGCTGAGGAAGCAGAGTGAATTCTCATTATTTTCCTTGCCTTTTTTGGGATTTTTGTCTTCCATGGATATTTTGTCAACCCTCCCCCAACTGAATTTTAGGATGGAGCTCTTCCATGAAGGCTCTTTGATCCATATTCATAGCAGATTCCTGGCTTATCTCTGAGCGCCACTCACACATGCAGCTCACTCGAGCTGTTGGTTTTTTTAAATGTTTAACATATAAAAGTTTAATCACAAAGTTGCCCAATGTTTGTTTTTTATGAAAAGCATTATTATTGCTCAAGACACTCCTCTGGAGGTTTTCCATGTCTGTGTTGTGCTGGATCCGTGCTGAATTTAGATGGAGTGTTCTGGGATGCATGGCTGGTGCTGCTCCTCAGGGCTTCCCAAGGTTAAGGACTGGGTGGGAAACTACGGGTGGGACAGCCCAAGGCAGCTGTGTTCATCCTCTGGGAACATTTGGGGAGATGCTGGAAGGAAAAGTCCCAAGTTCAACCAGGGAAATGCAGATCCTGCACCTGGGGAGGAACAACCAGCACAGGCTGGAGTGACCTGCTGGAGCAGCTCTGTGAGGAGGGACCTGGGGACAACGAGGTGTCCCTGAGCCAGGAGAGTGACCTGGGGCCCAGTGGAATCCTGGGGACATCAGGAAGAGCATTCCCAGCGGGTCAGGGGTGATCCTGGCCCTCTGCCCAGCCCTGCAGGCACCTCTGGGGTGCTGTGTCCAGCTCTGGATCCTCAGCACAGCAGGGACAGGAGCTCCTGGAGCTGAGGAAGGGCCTGGAGCATCTCTGGGAGAGGCTGAGGGAGCTGGGGCTGCTCAGCCTGGAGAGGAGCCCCAGCTGAGAGGGGACCTCAGCTCTGGGTGTCCCTGAGTGTCCCTGAGTGTCCCTGTGTGTCCCTGTGTGTCCCTGAGTGTCCCTGTGTGTCCCTGTGTGTCCCTGTGTGTCCCTGTGTGTCCCTGTGTGTCCCTGGCTGTCCCTGTGTGTCCCTGTGTGTCCCTGAGTGTCCCTGAGTGTCCCTGTGTGTCCCTGTGTGTCCCTGAGTGTCCCTGTGTGTCCCTGGCTGTCCCTGGCTGTCCCTGGGTGTCCCTGAGTGTCCCTGTGTGTCCCTGTGTGTCCCTGAGTGTCCCTGAGTGTCCCTGTGTGTCCCTGTGTGTCCCTGGCTGTCCCTGTGTGTCCCTGGCTGTCCCTGGGTGTCCCTGTGTGTCCCTGTGTGTCCCTGGCTGTCCCTGTGTGTCCCTGTGTGTCCCTGAGTGTCCCTGAGTGTCCCTGTGTGTCCCTGTGTGTCCCTGTGTGTCCCTGAGTGTCCCTGTGTGTCCCTGGCTGTCCCTGGCTGTCCCTGGGTGTCCCTGAGTGTCCCTGTGTGTCCCTGTGTGTCCCTGTGTGTCCCTGGGTGTCCCTGAGTGTCCCTGAGTGTCCCTGTGTGTCCCTGTGTGTCCCTGGCTGTCCCTGTGTGTCCCTGGGTGTCCCTGTGTGTCCCTGTGTGTCCCTGGCTGTCCCTGTGTGTCCCTGGGTGTCCCTGTGTGTCCCTGTGTGTCCCTGGCTGTCCCTGGGTGCAGGAGGGGCAGAGCAGGCCCAGGCTCTGCTCCAGGCCCAGCAATGGCAGCAGAGCCACGGGCAGGGGCTGAGCCCAGGCCCTGCCCTGCACAGGAGGCAGAACTTGT
This sequence comes from Pseudopodoces humilis, assembly GCF_049639895.1. Lineage (NCBI taxonomy): Eukaryota > Metazoa > Chordata > Aves > Passeriformes > Paridae > Pseudopodoces > Pseudopodoces humilis. Next base: position 13,001,652 of record NC_142219.1, read on the forward strand.
GCCCTGGGCAGTGGGCAGCCCTGAGCAGAGCCCAGAGAGGCTGTGGGGTCTCCTCCCTGGGGATATTGCAGAGCTGTGTGCACACAATGCTGTGCCCCGTGCTCTGGGATGGCCCTGCTGGAGCAGGGAGGTGGCACCAGTGACCCTCTGAGCTCCCTGCCGGGCTGGCCCACCCTGGGATTCCGGGATATTTCCTTCTTGACAGTTCTGACTGGGATGTGGGACTAAACAAAGCTCTTCTGAAGGCAGGCCTGGCGCTAAATCCCCTTACGGAGCCTGAAGAGCAGATGATGCAGGAAATCAGCCCTTGGAGTGGCTGGGAAGGAGGGGATAAGAGCAGGCAGAGCCTGCTGGGAGGCACTTTGTCATTAGGCTGTGCCTGGAGCCGCTGCCGGGTCAGGAATATTCATTCCCTTCACCGAGAGTCACCGTTCCCAGGCTTTTACATATGCAGAACCTGTTCTGGTATTTCCAGGGAAATACAGCAGCCTGGTGGCTGCTGCCTGAACTGCTGCGGTGGCCCCAGGGCAGGTGGAAGCGGCGGCAGGAGGATGCAGGGAGCGCCAGGGGAGTCACAGCGAGCGATGCTGGAGCCGCTGGGATCAGGGAAACGCAGAAAAGGGACATGTCCTGGTCGTGCTTAATGTGGAAATGGGAATTATGACCACAGTGGAGAGAAAGTGTCCAGAACCCCTCTGAAGGGCTCCCAGAATGTGCCTGGCTCTGCGACCACCTCCTCTTCAGCTGCCCAAAATAAGCTGCACTTCCCTGTGGGCGGGGTGCTTCCCGAGGATTGCTGACAGGAGCAAAGAGCTTTCACCTCCTCTTACCCAGCCAGGATGTGATGGACACAAAACCCAGCCAGGTCTGTCCTGGTGCTCCCCAGGGGATCCAAAGGCAGAAGATTATTCATGCTGCACTTTGCTGAGATGCTCAGTGGTCCAGGCTGAAAAGAACCAGCTGAGGGTCAAACTAGAGAAAATCCAGAGCAGGGCAGGCTCCTGCAGCAGCACTGACATTTTCCCATGTCTGCCTGGAGCAGTGCTGGCTGGAGAGCCAAAGTTCTCTGGATCTTGTTGCGAAGAGCTCCCTCCATCCATGCTCCAAGGGTGGGTATAGCGCCCGTGGAGGGTCTGGCTAAACCTTCCCGTTATCTGGAGAAGCGCTGGTGCCATGGAGAAGGACATGGGCACATGAGAACAGACTGGGGGTGGCTGGGTCTGGCAAAAAGCAGGAGGGTAAGAGAGGTCTGAGAGCCACCTGTGCTTGGCAAGGAGTTTAAAGGGTGATGCCACCGATTTCTGTGGCAGCAGGGCAAGGGAGAGTTGCCACAGCTTGAAGTGGAGGAGGCTCAGGTTGGGAATTGGGAAAGTGTTGTTCCCTGGGATGGCAGTGAAGCCCTGGGACAGGCCACCAGAGAGGTGGGGGAAATCTTGGAACAGCTGAATTGACCAAGATTTACCAAGCTGGACTTTGATGATCCTTGTGGGTCCCTTACAGCTCAGAATATTCTGGGACTGTAGATCCAGAAGCAGAGACCTGGTCTGGTGTGGGAACAAACCTTCAAGGGTCCCTTCCAGCACAGGCCTTTGGGACAAAGTGGTCCCAGAGTGGCTCCTAAGGGTAAGAGGTTGTTGTGAGAAAAGGAGGTGTCAAGGATACAAAACATCACTGGAGGGGTGTGGGCATCTCCTTTCTCCTCCTGGCTCTGGAATTATTTGTGACTTTGCCCTTCCACTGGCCTGGGGAAGGGAGGTTGCTGAGGAATGTTCCCAGCAGCTCTGGTTGTGCAGAACACCCTGGGATATAAGAAGGATGAACAACTTGCAGAGCGAATCTAATTTTTGGTGCTGCTACCAACCCAGTGCCTAAACCCAGCCTGCAGGATGCTCAGCTGGGCCACAAACCCCTGGTCTGAGGGGTGTTCACATCCTGGTTTCTTCTCCTTTCCTCCCACTGTGCACAGGCTGAAATTCTCCCAGGAGCTGGGCTGTTCCTGCTGTCCAGGGGCCTCATTTTATCTTGGCTGCAGGAGCCAGTCCCTGACCCCCAGCCCCTCCCTGTTGGTCCCTGAATGTGACCTGCAGACAATAAAACCAGCTGAGCTAAACTGGCATTGACAGACATGCTCTGAGATCTTAAATTGTCATTTGCAAACATGCTCTGAGATCTTCAGAAAGTAGGTTGGAGGACCCAATTTTAATAATGAGGGAAGAGACACAAATAATTAAGCAGCTGTTTCTTGTAGGGTGCTGTTCCCTCACTGCCAAAGACCAGAGTGGGACTTTACAGAATGCTCGGCCTCCTGATCCCAGCATTCCAAGCATCCCAGCCATGGAACAGCCTTCATGAAAATGCCTTTCAAAGGGGATGTGCAAATTGTCCTAAGGGTTTGAGAGGAGCAGGCTCAAAGGCAGAGCAGGAGATACACCATGGAATTCCTGCCCAGTCAGTGCCCTCATCCCCATCTGCTCCCTCTCCTTGTGGAGAGCAGAGTCCCTGGCAGATCCCAGCCTTTGCTCCAGGAATCACCTGTGCCAGGCTCATGTGACTGCCATGGATGTGACCTCTCACGTCCCCATGCCTTCTCTGGTCACAGCTTTGCTTGGGGTCTGTGTGGAGAGGGAGGGGACCTGCCCTAAGCAGGGACTGACCTCAGGGTGAGGGGCTGGGGTGGCCCCACAAGGGCCATGCTCACGCCTCGCTGGAGACTGAGGGTCCCCTGCTCCTGAAACCTCTGTCACCAGCTTGGGATGTCCCTGCACATCAACCACGGGTCCTCTGCTCCTCCTCACTCCCTGGGCTGGACAGGCTGGCTGGGTCACACATACCTGGGCTGGGAGGGGAAACAAGAACAGCCACAGTTCCAGAGCTCCAGGAGCGCTGGGACAGCTCTCCCAGGGATGCACAGGGTGTGATTGTTGGGGTGCCTGTGCAGGGCATGAAGGGCAGGCTCAGGAGGGACTTTCTGCCAGACATTCCTGACCTTTCCCGTGGCCTGAGCTCTCAAACATCAAAAACAAAGAGTCCTTTGCTAATGAGTGGTCCTGGGCTGGAAGAATAACTCAGTCCTGCTCCTCCTGGCTCTGCTCCCTCACCCCAGCAGTGTCCATCAGGAAGGTGCCAGGAGCAGGGGCTGGTGCAGATCCCATCCCTGCAGAGATGGGATACAGGGTTGGTAAAGGGTTGGAAGCTTCAGCAGACCCCTTGGAAAGTCTTTCCCTCTATTCAGTGACAGCTCTTGGCCTTCCCAAAACAGTGGCTGGATTGTGGAGGCCCCTCCACATTCCCTGAGGCTTCAGAGGAGGCACAGCCTGCAATGGTCACCTTGAGGAAGGACTCTGGTGCCTTCTTTGGGCTTCCTGAGGGGGTTTTCTCCTGCTGTGAACAACCTCAGCCCTTGCAGAAGTGAGGAGAAGCACCAGTGACCTTCGAGCAGGCTGAAAGTCATTTCTGAAGCAGGATGAGTCACTCTGTGCTTTGTGCCACATGTCCAAGTCAGTCTCCCAGGCCAGCAGTGTGGGCACAAGTCCTGATGTCCTTCACAGGCTGGAGTAAACAATGGCCATTCAGCCACTGAGTCCCCCAGGACTTCCCAAATTGAGAAATCAAGTCAGGAAATCCCAGAGTGGAGCAGCTGTCAGACAAAGCCCTGTGGCGGCTGTGCCATCATTCCAATGTCAAGGAGAGCATGGAATGGGATGGTGAGAGGCTCTGGAAGCACTGCACAGCCTGGGCCTTCACTGACACCCCCAGCTCCAGCACACAGCCCTGTGTTTCAGACACTGCTTTGCAGAATCCTTTAAAATCGCTGGGTTTAAAAGTCCTTTAAAGAGATTTAAAAATCCTTTAAAAATCACCAAAGGTGACAGTGTGGTGTGGTACAAAGAGGACAATGAATCATGGAATATCCTGAGCTGCAAGGGACCCACAAGGACCATCCAGTCCAGCTCCCTGCCCTGCACAGGCACCCCAACAATCACACCCTGTGCATCCCTGGGAGAGCTGTCCCAGCGCTCCTGGAGCTCTGGAACTGTGGCTGTTCTTGTTTCCCCTCCCAGCCCAGGTATGTGTGACCCAGCCAGCCTGTCCAGCCCAGGGAGTGAGGAGGAGCAGAGGACCCGTGGTTGATGTGCAGGGACATCCCAAGCTGGTGACAGAGGTTTCAGGAGCAGGGGACCCTCAGTCTCCAGCGAGGCGTGAGCATGGCCCTTGTGGGGCCACCCCAGCCCCTCACCCTGAGGTCAGTCCCTGCTTAGGGCAGGTCCCCTCCCTCTCCACACAGACCCCAAGCAAAGCTGTGACCAGAGAAGGGAACCTCCAGCCCTTCTCCTTGTGGGGGAGGAAAGAAACCATATTCTGCTCTCTTTTCCAGCTGCTGGGAGCCAAGTATACCTCCCTCCTCCTCCTCACTGTCAACACCTTGGAAATGCCTTGGTTCCAGGCAGTGCTGGGATGCCTTTTTTAATCTGTCACTTGCTCTTCTAAGCTGATCTCTCTCAAATCACTTGGTTTTCTTGGCTCCCCACTGCTGAAGACAAAACTCAGGGATGCTGGAAAGAAGGGGAGCCGAGGTGCTCCGAGGGTTTCTCTGTGGCACAGGGGTCCCACAGGGGGTGGGATGTTCTTCCTGCAAAGGCAGAGAGGTCAGAAAGTGGCACAAAGTGAGAACTGCTGAGTGCCCAGGGACAGGGCTCCTGCTGGGGGGGTTCAGGTGCCACATCCTCTGACCCAATCCTTCCTTTTCTTTAAGGAATATCTGCCCCCCTCGGTGACAAAAAACATGGATAGCTGACAACTTCCTCCCCAGAAATCCTCCAGTGCTCTGGAATCTTGAAGATCTGAGGATGGCTGAATCCAAATTCTTCAAGCCAAGCCCCTCTCACAAATTCAACATCAGCTCTTTGCTTCGATGCTAAAATCCCAGCAAATCTGCCCTTGGAATTCTTGTTCCTGAACAATCCCAAGCCAAGACCTTGGAGGCAGTGTAGGGAAAAGCCCTCAGTTGTCTGGAAATTCCCTCTCTGCTCATTCTAGCCCTTTCTCCCCTCTTCCCTTTGCTTCTAGTGCCAGGGTGAATCCATTTTATTAACAGCTCTTCATAAAGCCTGGCAATGTTTGAAAGACTGCAACATTTGCCTTGGAATATCAATCAGCAGCCGCCTTTCCAGCCTAGGGAAGGTTTGAAGGAAGAAAGAGGGGAGCTCTGTGGATCAGTGATCAATGCCAGCCCCACGGGGAGCCCAAGTTTAGGAGATTTATTAGTGAAATATTAACTCAGTTCCCACCCAGAGTGGGCTGAGCAGGAGCTGTGCTGGAGAATTGAGGAGCCTGATGTGTCCTTCAGCATCCCTGGAGCCTTTCCTCCATCCCACCCCAATGCCATCAGCTGCATCCATGGCCAGGAGAGAAACTTCCAGGTATCTTCTTCCAACAGAGCTGTTTGGTTTTTTTTTCCTCCCAGTGAAATGTTAAAATAATGGAATCTCCTGAGAGGGAAAGAAACCACCAGGATCATTGAGTCCCAGCCCTGCCCTGCCCAGACCCCCCAACATCCCACCCTGGGCACCCCTGGCAGCGCTGTCCAAACGCTCCTGGAGCTCTGGCAGCCTCGGGGCCGTGCCCATTCCCTGGGGAGCCTGGGCAGTGCCAGCACCTCTGGGGGAAGAACCTTGCCCTGCTCTGCAGCCTGAGCCTGCCCTGGCCCAGCTCCAGCCCTTCCCTGGCTGCTGGCCCTGTCCCAAGGAGCAGAGATTGGAGCCACCCTTGCAGAATTCACCCCTCAATCTCCTCATGCCAGAATTCCCTTCCTCCTGCAATGGACAGGAATGGAAGGTCAGGGATATCAATCCAGCCAATGTCCAGTTTAGTTCCAGGCTCTTCTGCTTGGGCTCAGATCCAGGAGCCTGGCAGGACCCAGGGGGGCACTGCAGGATGGGGGTGGGCAGCATAGAATTGCTTTGGATGCAGTGTGTGTTTGTTTTGTAGAAAACACCATTTCATCTTTTTTCTTTTTTTTCCCACCCAAACACATCCGTTTTGATGAAATATTCATGGGAAAATTGTTTCTCTGGTCCAGGAGCAAACTTTTAATAAGTGAGTGACAGACTACAGGAACACTTTGCCCCGTGTTTGGGGCATTGACATCAGACTCCAATGAAATCCTGATCCTCCAGAAGGGACTGGAGTACGGAGCTCCCTCTCCATGGCAAACCCCCTGCACCAGAGCCTTGTTTTTGAGGTTGACTCCCTAGCACATTTTTGACCTGAGATCCCATCCCAGATCTTGGCAGCTTTCCCAGTTCAGCTTTAATGGAGACTTTCCAGCAAGACATTTCACTTTTGACAAAAAAAATAAGCACATAAGTGAAGGGTGGCAAAAAAATATTGTATTTAGCAAATTTCCTGCTCAGCCTCTTGGCTGTCTCCATCCCAACCCAAAATCTGCTTCTGCTGCTGCAAATAAAGCCTGTTTTGTCTGGATACAGAGCTGCTCCTGGCCATCCTTCCAGATGGGTGAGTCACAGCCATTGGGAATCTGGTTCTTCCCAGCTGCTCACAGCTCCTGTGGATTTGGGGTCCCTGCAGAGGAATGACGTGAGCTTGGTCCTGGACTTCAGAATCCACTTGGCTGAGGGGGAACAACACCTTGGAGGGGATGGAGAAGGAGCAAACCCCTGCCTGGGGGAAATTCTGGGGAGCAGCAGCCAGACTGTCCTGGCTCTCCTCTCCCTGGATTTCACAGGCTGCAGGCGCTGCTCTCTGGGATGAAGGGCTCTGGCAGGAGGAAGCAGCACCAGGGATGGGAGCAGCTGCTACAGGGGCACAAAGGAGGAGAAAAGGAGGCTCAGGGGGCCCTTCTGGCTCTGCACAACTCCCTGCCAGGAGGGGACAGCCGGGGAGGGTCGGGCTCTGCTCCCAGGGAACAGTGACAGGAGGAGAGGGAACGGCCTCCAGGGGATGTTCAGGTTGGACATCAGGAGGAATTTCTCCCTGGAAAGGGTGGTCAGGCATTGGAAGTGGCTGCCCAGGACAGTGGTGGAATCCCCATCCCTGGAGGTGTCCAAGGAAGGGCTGGATGTGGCACTCAGAGCTCTGCACTGGGGACAAGGTGGGATTTGGCACAGCTTGGACTCCATGACCTTGGAAGGCTTTTCCAACCTCAGGGATTTTGGGATTCTGTAAATCCTTAAGGAGCTACAAGTACCAGGCTGACTTAATCCTCCATGGATGGTTCCCTACACATAAATTTTACAGGGATATTGTGGAGCCCTTTCCTGACATCCAAAGAGGAAAAATGAAAATACTGAGAACAATTTGGTGACACCTCAATGCACTGGGCTGGAAAGGGTGAGGAGCCACAGAGCAGCAATTTAAAATTGCAAAATGCCTCAGGGAGGATCAAGACATGGAGGGGAAGATAGAAATGGAAATATCCAGGGAGCTACATGAAGAACATGGACTGGAAAGCAGAAAATGCAGACTGAAGAATCCTCAAACACAGTTAGCAAGGGCTGGAACATGAGCAGGGTGGGGAAACATTCCAGTTCAGGGATGGGCAGAATTTATCTGGGCATGCTCTCAACACCTGGCAGGAGAACTTCCACACCTCCTTCTGCCACCTCCAGCACAGTGGTGGCCACATTTGGATGGTCACTGTGCGAGGAACTGGACCAGCCTCCATCACACTGACATTCATCTCCGTCCCCAGCAGCACCAGGAGAAGGAATCCAGTGGCACAGTCCAGAACAGATGTGTTTGGGTAAGGAAGGGCAGCAGCAGTGTCCTGCTTCCCTCCCCAGGTCAATCCTGCTCCTCAGCAGGAGCATCCGCAGCTCCTGCCCCAGCTGCCCCTGCCCCACCCTGGATAAAGCAGCCAGATCAGTGCAGGCAAGGAGGCCCCTCCCTGCCCATCATAATTCCCCAGGTTTGGGAGTGGCTGGGTCGCTCTGCTCCCCCTGCTTCCAAGGACAGCCAACGTGAGGAAACATCAAAGGGGACTTTGCAGCCTGTGCCTCCCCCAACACAGCACCAAGCAGCAGCAGCTGGGAGCTGAGTTATTAAATATGCACAACCTCACAGATCACACAGTAGCACTTAGCTGGCCTCTAATTAAGAGGCAGCTGCTTCCTCATCCAGAGGAAGAAGCCTGCTAGAAGACACTGGAATTTCCCTGTGTGATGGCTGATTAATGAGGAGCCCTGGAGCCCTTTCCTGCCTGGCTCTGAGACACCAGAGGGACCCTTCAACCTCTCAGAGCTGCTGAGGAGCTCTGCTCAAGACACTCCCAGCCAGGCAGGGGGGTGGGACCTCACTTCAGCTAAGCTGGAGCTGCAAAGGCAAATGCTGGGAACAGGTGGAAGAACTTCTGGAGGTCCATGCCAGCTCCAGAGCTGATTCTTGCACGGAAGAGTTTGGAATGAACAAAAGGAATTTTGTTGACTGGGATCAGCCCTTCCAGCCATGATCTCTGCCTCCCCACTGGTTCTTCTCATTAATTAATTACATTTGTATTCATAGAACACACAGGTTTCCCAAGCATGGGCCAAGATTCCACCCTGCTGGGGTTGGAGCAAACAAACAAAACGAGATCCTTCCTTCTCCAAAGAGCTCCAAGTCTGGGAAAGAAGTGAGTGCAGCCAGCCAGCCATGGAGTCTGGTGGGATTGTCCTGCCCTGAATGGATTTTGGGGAAGTGCTGAGACATTTCATGGCAGTGGGATGCCAAAGGTGCCTTTTGTGTGATTCCCAGAATGCTGGCATATGGAAAGCCCAACTGGCTGTTCAAAGGGCTGTTCCTCTGGAGGACATGGGATCCAGAGGCTGTTGGGACAGACAGGGTCAACAGCGCCCTTTCCATTGGCCAAGTCGAGAAAGAGGCCTCCAGGAGATTCCAGGAGCATCACCCATGGTCAGCACCTCCTTTTCCATCAGTCAGGTGAGGCAGGAGGCTTCCAGAAGCTTCCAGGAGGTTCACCCATGGTCAGCATCCCCTTTTCCCTCAGCCAGGTGGGGATGGAGCCTTCCAGGAGCTTCTGGGAGCTTGGCTGACCAGAGTACCCCCATATCTCCCCCAACAAGGGGGAGAGCAGGTCTGGGACCCTCAGGAGGAGCTGGACACGGATTCTCCTGCTCAGCACCATCCCCATGGATCACAGGGGTCAAAGCCACGCTGCCTCACACTCAGCAGGATGCAGGGTCAATTCTGAGTGGCTGCACAGCTCCAAGACAAAGTTTCCCCTTAATGAGAGCGGAGTTATTTGGGTTATTTCTGCTGAGAGAGCAGAGCTGATGCCGACAGGAGATTGGGAGGTGCTTCCCGTTCCCTCAATAATGAATCACAGCCTTTCCCTGCTGACCACTTTTTGCCCCAGTTCCCAGCCCCTGCTGAGAACTGGGTGCCCAGTGAAGCCAAAGTGCCACTCAGCCTCTTCCACCAGTTACACAATACCTCAGATCCAGGCATGGGAGGAGATGGATAGGGATGGGGGAAAAATCCCTCTTGAATCCCATATTTATTTATATATTTAACGTGAAAAATTAAACAGCAAACAAAGCCTGTATCTCTGTCAAAGCCAATGGGATGAAAAGGATTTGCAGTGGTTTTGCTTGTTGTTCTATTTATGCCATTTCAGCGAAATCCATGGATAAATTCTTCCCGGTGTTTCCCAGAGCCTTCACGGGAAAGCACAGGCACCCAGGTGTGCCGGCAGTGGGCAAGTAAAGCACAGCTTAAGGATTTAGGGAGCAGGGCTCAGCTTGGCAGCACATCCCAGATCCCGTCTGGGAGGTGGAGGGGCCACGGGGATTTTTGCATAATCCCTCCCAAGGATCTGAGCTCTGGAATCTGCAAATATTTGTCCAAGGTAAATAAAGAGAAGAGCTTTGCTTGGGATGAAACACAGCACGGAACTATCCTGGGATAAACCAGCGGGAAAAGAGGCTGGAACTTGGAGTAGAGGCTGCTGCAGGGATCAGCTTGGGAAGCAAGGCTGGGATCTCCTCCAGTCCATCCAGCCCTGATGGGAATTCCGTCTGTGGTTTCCCTGGTTGGACCAAGGGAATCCTCTGCCCTGGCACTGGGGTGTTGCTCACCTGGGCAAAGCTTTGTGATGGGAGGTGTCCCTGTTCCAGGTGTCCCATGTCCCTGTTCCAGGTGTTCCATGGTCCTGTTCCAGGTGTTCCATGTCCCTGTTCCAGGTGTCCCATGTCCCTGTTCCAGGTGTCCCATGTTCCCATTCCCAGGTGTTCCATGTCCCTGCTCCAGGTGTCCCATGTCCCCATTCCCAGGTGTTCCATGTCCCATTCCCAGGTGTCCCATGTCCCTGCTCCAGGTGTCCCATGTCCCTGTTCCCAGCTCCTCAGCTCAGAGGAACTGTCCCGATCAGGGAAATAAAGGGATGAGGCTCTCTGGGCACACAAGGAAACATCAGGAGATTAAGTCCTTGGGACATCAAGTCAGAGAAGAACTGGAAGGAACAGAGCTGAATTAGTAAATCCAACCAACCTTTCTGACTGGGAACAGTGACCTGACACCCCCTCCTTGTTTTGCACGTGTGGGCAGATGCTTATTTCCCTCTCCACAGATTCCCTTTTCCCCCCAGGTTTGTCTCTAAAGCCGCTCCCTGCTCTCCCAGCACTGATCCAGGATGCACCTTTAGCAGTTTTCCTGTACCCAGAGGCAAAGGAAGAGGAATTTATGATCTTCCCTGTTGTTTTTCTCCTGTGGACTGTTTTCAACACTTCAAAATCATTTGAGTTTTGTGCAAATGGAAGAGACTTAGCTTCTAAATATCCTGAAAAGTGCCCACTCCAGCAGTCCATATGGAAATTACCCCTGCTGGGATGTTGGGAGATAGATCACCAGGAAGGGGAGGGTGGGTTGGCCAGCAGTGAACAGCTGATGTGGGAGAGGGGAGCTTTGCGCTTAACTGTGGGACCTCTGGATGGATCCTGCTGCATTCCCACTGTAGAAGGTCCCTGCCAGTCCAAAGACAGGTCCTGGGAAGCTGCTGATTCCCTTCCAGCACACAGCACAACTTCAGCTCTTCATCCTTGGGAAATGATCCCTCTGGAGCTGCTGAAGGGGCTGCTGGTGCTGCAGTCAGAATCCTTGGGAAATAGGGATGGTGGTGGTGGAGCTGCAGGGTGGAGTCAGGAGCAGAGATGGTGATCTTTGACAGCACTGCACTGTCCATCCATCCATCCATCCATCATCCATCATCTATCCATCCATCCATCCATCCATCCATCCATCCATCCATCCATCCATCCATCCATCATCCATCCATCCATCATCCATCATCCATCCATCCATCATCCATCCATCATCCATCCATCATCCATCCATCCATCATCCATCATCCATCCATCCATCCATCCATCCATCCATCATCCATCCATCATCCATCCATCCATCATCCATCCATCTATCATCCATCCATCCATCCATCCATCATCCATCCATCCATCCATCCATCCATCCATCCATCCATCCATCCATCCATCCATCCATCATCCATCATCCATCCATCCATCATCCATCCATCCATCATCCATCCATCCATCATCCATCATCCATCCATCCATCCATCCATCATCCATCCATCCATCATCCATCATCCATCCATCCATCCATCCATCATCCATCCATCCATCCATCCATCCATCCATCCATCATCCATCATCCATCCATCATCCATCCATCATCCATCCATCATCCATCCATCCATCCATCATCCATCCATCCATCCATCCATCCATCCATCATCCATCATCCATCCATCATCCATCCATCCATCATCCATCCATCCATCATCCATCCATCCATCCATCCATCCATCATCCATCATCCATCCATCCATCCATCCATCCCTCCCCAGGTCCTGGCAGATTAAAGGAGACCTGGGAGGGAGGATGCAGATATAAATCCATGAGGAATTTGGAAGGGACTGCAGAGGAATTCAGAATTCCCCATAAGGATGAATCCAGGCACGAGCAGGAGGAACGTGGCCAGTGCTGGTGCAGCTTTACAAGTACAGTGGAAAAAACCCTGCTGGAAAGAATCAGGCTCTCCTCACATGCCAGGGAGAGCAGAGGAGGGTGGGGGAGGCAGGGAAGGAACCCTGTGATCCTTTCCTATGTAAAAGGATGGGGAATCCAGACTGTGGGACTTCCCAGAGCAGGCACAGGGAGTTGTGGTAAAGCTCAGGGGGACTGGGACCACTCGTGTTTATTCCTGTGAGGGAGAATAAATGCAGTGGTTTAGTCCCTCTGCACTGGAAATAAACATTCTGGGAATAATCTATGGCAGAAGGAATTCACTCAGCTCTTTAAGGAGGTTTCCCACAAGCCCATAAAATTCCAGTGTCTTGGACATGGTAAAAACTGTTGTTTACACGTGGCATAGAATTATCAGCTCAGTCTTTCCCAAAAAGAAGCTTTAAGAGAAGGAAAACTCATCACAAGTCACAAGTTCTGGCTTCTCCTACATTATCCAGAGGTCTCGGGGCTTGGGCAAGTTGAATGTGGAAAAATGGCTCAGTATAAAGAAGAGAAAGTGATTTGGAGGTTGGGACGTGGCACAAGTCCATCCATCCAGGTGTCCCATGTCCCCTGGGACACCCAGCACTGTGTGCGTGTCCGTCAGGGCTTGCCTGATCCCAGGATTTTGGGAGCTTGGGGAGCACCAGCTGTACAAAAAGTGGGTGGCTCAGGAGCTGAGGAGAGGAAGAAAAGCCTGTGGAGCTGCCCCAGGGGGTACTAAGGAGGTTCCATGTGATGGGAAGGTCCTTGGCTCTCTTACCACATAGAGAGGATGGATGAGAAGTCGAGAAGACTTTGGGAATCAGAAACTTCAGGAAATACGTCCAGAGGGATGAAATTTTCCCAGATTGGGAATGCCATGGGAAGAGACTTAAATCCAGGTGAGAGGGAGGAGGATTGGAAGTAATGCTTGTTTCAAAAGGTAGAGAGGTTTGAGCAGACAGTCCCAGTTCAACGGGTACCAAATCCTGGGAAGAATTCCTCGTAAAACATCTCATGCCCCCAAAGATTCTTCCCTGGGAGGGTGGGCAGGCCCTGGATCCCTGGCAGTGCCCAAGGCCAGGTTGGACACTGGGGCTTGGAGCAGCCTGGGACAGTGGGAGGTGTCCCTGCCATGGCAGGGGCTGGGATGGGATGAGCTTTAAGGTCCCTTCCCACCCAAATCACTCCATGATTCCATGGACATGGATCCATTGGCAAAATCCCCAGCTGTGACGTCGCTGAGGTGCCAACACAATGCCAGGTGCTCTGGCTCTGGACAGGCTTTTCCCTGGGGCTGGCAGAGCTGTTTGGAGTTAGGAAGGGCTTAGGAGATGCTGAGGATTTTCAGGTATTTCCATGCTCATTTGGGAATGAAATCTTTGCCATCATCTGGAAGCCCCTTTGATGCTGAGGGCAACACGAATTCTCTGCCTCATTAAATCCCGGTGCTCTGACTGGAGCTGACCCCCACTGAAATTCAGCCTGCCCAGGCCGTCCATGGAACTGAGGTGCCCTCGGCCTGCCCTGCTCCCCCAGCAATATTTTCCAGGACCATTCCAGCAGGACAGGTGGGGCAGCTCCCAGGGGAACACACCCTGCCAGGTGCCTTTTTCCACCACTAATGAGCTGCAGGATGCTGCAGGTACTGAATCAGAAATTGGAATTCTGTTGCTCTGCATCCCATGGGAATTATCCTCCCTCCTGGGTGAAAACAGCCCTTCCCAGCTCCACCAGGATCTGAGGATTAGAGCAGAATAAAGGGCTGGAGAGACACAAGAGGAGGGGCACTGGAGTTTATTTTCTGTCCCTCATCTGCCCCTCCAACATCTGGCGGGTGATGCTGCCTTAAAAGGCAGAATTTCTGATGCACTGGGGAGTAGAAAGGTTTATTTTGGGGTTTCCAGCACTGGTGTGAAATTCAAATCTCATTCAGCAGCAGCTGACTCGCTCATTAATTGATTGTGCTGCAAGGCTCCCTCATTATCCCTCACTGCCTTTCCCTCCTTTGCAGGATGTGTCCCCACTGGATTTTGCCATAATCTCCAAGCAGGAAAGCTCTGTCCTGGGACCCCAGAGTGTCCCCTGCTCCCCTTCTCCCTGCTCCTTCCTCTTGTCCCTTCTGTGTCACCCATGTCCTTCCCTGTTGCCCTCCTGAGGTGCCAGCTGTGCCTTGAATCTCCCATTCCACTGCAGTCTCTGCTTTTCCCTCCGTGAGTTTTCCCTCTCCTTGACTTCCCACCCTTTTCCCAGCACATCAGATAAATCCCTCAAGCCCTCCTGGCTGCCCTGCATGGGGAGTTTAACAGTACTGGCAGGTCAAAGAGCAGGTAAGACAGGAGAGGCAATAACCTAAATCATTGTCTGCTATCTCATAAACCCAGTTTATTTTGAGCTGTACTGCCCTGAAATGCCTCATTTTGTCCCTCCCTTGCTCACTGACTTGTGTGTTAAACAAGCTCCCCAGGGATGGAGCTCCAGAGGTGATGGAGTGATTCCAGAATCCCAGAGTGGTTTGAGCTGGAAGAGTCCTTGAACATCATCTCTGCCATCCGCAGGGTTATCCAGGGCCCCATCCCACCTTTCCTGGAACAAGAGCCAAGTGGAGCATCCCCAGACCTACAGTTGCACCTCACACATCCCTTTCCAGGTGCTGTCAATGGGGCTCCAGCCTTCCATGCACAGCCTTTCCCTCCACATTCCTAAGGAAACCCCTGGGACACCCAGCACTGTGTGCGTGTCCGTCAGGGCTTGCCTGATCCCAGGATTTTGGGAGCTTGGGGAGCACCAGCTGTACAAAAAACAGAGCCTGAAGAGGCATCAGCAGCCAGGAAAATTTTGCTTTCAGGGCTGGGTTTTGTCGGAAAATGTCTCTAGAAAATGATTTTCATATTTCCCTCAGCATTTTCTATTATTCATTAAAAAATTAAAGCCAGGGGTTTATCTGAAGTGGTTTTGTGAGAAGTTCAACAGCCTGCACAGGAAAAACTTGGGGGAAAAAAGGAGCAGTTTAGGAAAAAATGTTCAATTCTCCATCAAAATGGGACTTAACTGGGGAAATATTAAGCAGCTGTAACAATATTGGATCAGGAGGGAAATGGCTGCAGACAGAAGCTCATTTCTTCGAGCTGACTTTTCATCAAAGCTCTCCCTTTCTTTCTGCCTCAAAATTTCAGTTGAAAATATGATTTCATATCCCTACAGGAATCAGGAACTTTGTGAAATCAATTTGGTTTAGTCAAGAATCCAACTTTCCATACAGGAAGAGCTTGGGCAGGAAACTCTTGCCCATCTCTCCACATTGCAAGTGACACCCTGTTCCCATCCCCCAGATCCCTCTCCTGCACATCCCAGGAATTGCTGGTGAATTTGTAGGGAAATACTTGGAGTCTCTGAAGAGGTCACCAAGCACTTCTTGGATTTTATTCCCTCCTCCCTGTTTTCCTCTTTTTTTCCTGGTTTTATTTTCTCTTCTGAGCATCATGAAAGTCTCACCTGCCACCTGGACTTCCTGTTTTTATTGGGATTTGGGGTCATAATGAGCACAACAGCCTCCTTCGAATATCAATCCTTACCCAATGAGCTGCATGTTCATGGGAGAGGCTGATGAAGGAGCTGATTTTGCCATAATTCCCTGAGCACTGTGCTGTGCATGGAATAATTGATGGCACCTCATCAGTTCTGGATTGGTGTGGCATTGGGATGGTGCATGGGGACACAGGAGCTGTGCTGGGTATTCCCAGGGAAAGCCTGGGAATAACATCATGGGCACACAGGGACAGCTGCATGAGCGGGTTTCAGGCTTTCCAGAGCTTTTCCTGATCCCTGCATTTTCCCTGATCCTGAACACTCAGGATGAATCCCCAGCACATGGAGGCAGCGGGTGGAGAAGCCCTCAGCAGTCACTGGGAAGAATCCCCATGGATTCTCCACATGCAGCATTCCAGCTTTCCTCAACATCAAAAGGCCTCTTTGCTCTGTTCCTAATTTGGCTTTTTCCAAGAGCAAAACCATCCCCATTTGCTGATGTAAAGGCAGGCAGGTGCTGCCGAGGGAAATGCTGACACTCTCCTGCTGAAGTGAAAGGTTTTTCATGGAAGCTGTGCCAAAGGCAAGGATTTGGTCAGCTGGGAGCCCCTCTCTGGCACAGCCAGGTTTGGCCTCGGGCTCTGTGTGCAAGGGGGCTCCCAAGGAATTCCTAATTGGAGAATTGGTGCTGCCTGAGCAAAAAGCAAACAGCAACTGCCAATTTCTCCAGGTCTTAAAAGCACTGGAGAGGGAGATTCCTCTCAAGGATAATGAGCCATGGAATATTTGTCACAGAGCTGAGCAGCTGATGTGGCACTGCCGGGGCTCAGGGCCGCTGCTGGGCTGGGCATTGTGCCCTGCTTGTTACTGAGATCCCCCAGCCAGGGGTTCCCAGGGATCCCCACAGCTCGGGAGGGCTTGGAATGAGTCTCAGCTGCTGCCAGAGCCCTGCTCCTCCCGGGAGGATTTGATCCCAGTGATGTGTTGTGTGCTGGGTTGTTACCGCTGAAGATGAATAGATCACACGGACACAGGTCGAGGTGTGGTGAAAGGAAGAGAAAGTTTATTTTTCCTCCCAGGATTTATAGGCTTCTGCCCACAGCCAGGGATTGGATGGTCAGGATAACACTTTCTCACTGCACTGGCCATGAGAGATGCCCATCACAAGACGTGGAACAGAAAGAATGTACACATATCTATGTTTATAGTTACTGTCCTGGGAAAGTCCTTAGAAAACCATGTCAGCAGGCTCAGAAGCTGAGTTTTCAGGGTGACACTGGGTGTCCCATGGATGTGGGGGCAGTGGGAATGTCACAGCTGGGACGTGGCAGCACCTCTGGGGAGGGTTTGCCCAAGCCCTCAGGCTTGGATTGTTTTGGCTCCCTGAGCTGCCTTGGGGATTGAGAAGAAGCGTTTGGAAAGTTGTTCCTCTGAGCTGAGGGATTTGCCATGGCCTTTGGAAACTGCCTTTGGAAAACTGCCACTTCCAGGTGATGCAGCAGGCCCAGGAGGTGAAGACACCTGGAAGAGGTGCTGGGGGTGGAGCTGAAGGGAGACCATGCCTAAAAAATGCTCCAGAAAAATTGGAATTTTCCTGCTTTGCCTTCAAGCAGCACAGCCATATCCATGCAGGAGAAAGGGTCAGGAAGGGTCCTCCAGTCCGCAGGGAATCCAGGGCTGCATCCTCATCCTGCTTGGAGGAAGAACTGGGGACTCACCCAAGGGTTTTCCTTGGCTCTGCAGGGTGCTCCTGGCTGATCCACACACAGGTGTCCATACTGGAGCCATCTCCAGGCAGGAAACTGGATCCCACTTTGCTGCTTCTGTATCAGGGAAGGTTTGGATTTGTCAGGCTGGCAAGCAGGACAGCTCCCAGAAAATCTGACAGAACAAAATGAAACACTTACCAAAACCCTCTGAAATAAAGAAACAAACAAACCCCCCAAAACTCAACAAATGAACAAACCCAAAAAAACAAACAAAAAAAACCAAAACAACAACAACAAAAAAAACCCAAGCAAAAGAGACTCTAAATGGAAAGAGAGCAGGGTTAGATGGGATATTGGGCAGGAATTGTTCCCTGGCAGGGTGGGCAGGCCCTGGCACAGGGTGCCCAGAGCAGCTGGGGCTGCCCCTGGATCCCTGGCAGTGCCCAAGGCCAGGCTGGACATTGGGGCTTGGAGCAGCCTGGGACAGTGGAAGGTGTCCATGGCAGGGGGTAGGAATGGGATGGACTTTAAGGTCCCTTCCATCCCAAACCATTCCATAACTCTGTAAACTTAAAAAGAAAACTTTGACATCACCGTTTGCAGTTTGGGCTGGATCTGTCCCAAGAAACCTTGGTGCCAATGAATATTCCCTGTTCAGCTCCATCCCCACTCTCCACAGGGACCTGAAATCCCTTCCTTGGGAAGCTGGAGCACTCTCTGCCCTCTGAGAGTGGATTTGTGTCTCTGTTCATCCTCACTGCCCTTTTCTAACTGATTTTTTCCTTAATTCCCATATAATCCTGTTGAAATGAGATAACCAGGAAGGCCCTTGTCCTGCAGGGTGCAGGGTGCAGACCCCTTCCTCCTGCTCTGCTCCTTATTCCTCACCCTTCCAACTTCCCTTTGCTTCCTGCTGATTAGAGCCTTTGCAGCCTTGTCCAGCTCTTCCCCTTCCCAAGCAGGGTATTTTTTGGAGCTCATTCCTGTACTCAGGTGGGAAGGATTGATGATTTTTTCCCCATCTACTTTATTTTGCCTTTATCGACCTTTATCCTGAGTAACAAACTCCCAGCCCATGGATGTTGTTGATTCCTGCTCCCTTTCCTGCCAGCAGCCTCAGATTTGGCTGCTCTCTGACACACATCCCATGCAGATGTTGCCTCCTTATAATTTGCTCCTTTTCAGATAGTTTAGGAATATTACACATCCCAAATCCCAGTGCAGACCTTTGAGGAGCACTTCTGGCAGCCGTTTTCATTTACTGCTGTTCTTTATTCCTCTGCCTTAACCTGTGATGTGTTCCCACCAAAGCCAGGGTTCCTGAGGAGCTCCTAATGAGGGAGCACTCAGGGGCATTTGGGAAATCCAGGATCACCCTCCTCTCTGTGTTTGCCAGCTCCTTCCAAGGGCTCCGACGTCTGAGGCATTCCTCCCTGCTGCTCCTCCATTCTGCACTGCAGCTGTTCCCAGTGTTCCCAGGGCAGCAGTCAGACTGCTCCGTGCTTCCCTGGCAGTTCCTCTCAGACCTTGGCATCTCCTCTGCCACCTCCCTTTCCTTTGGCACCAGGGCCAGTGGCAGCAAGGGGTTCCCAGGCACGGGAGAGCTCAGCAATTCCATTCCTGGGCTCCTTGATGAGGCTGGGATGGACAGTTTGTCATTATTCCCGTGATGGATTCACTCTAAAATCCCCTCTTCTGACTCCTCAGCTCCTCTGCTTTGCCTCTCCCACCACCCAAAGGCCCTGGCCAAGGATTGTTTCCATGTTCCAGTGCAAAGAACCAACAGGAACAGGGATTTTCTGCTGTCATTTTTCCTCCACCACCTTTGGGTCACCATTGGCTCCTGAGCTCTTCAGCAGGTTCCCTGATGGCCTCTCCTTTCCAGGATTTGCTGGGGAAGGACTGAGCAGAACTGAGGATGAGAAAAGGCTTTGCCTTCTCCTGTTTTTTCTCCAGGGTGGTTTTTCCCCAATGCCCATCCAAGGGACAGGAAATCCCAGTGAGCAGCCACCAAAGCAGGCCCTTCATGTGGCCTTGGCAGCCTCGCCTGGAAGGAGCAGAGCCCAGCATTTTCCTGGATTTCCTCCCAGTGACCAGACTTGGAAATGGAACATGTGGCAGAGCTTTGGGAAGGGGTTAAAGGGTCCTTGGTATTTTCTTTTAGTTTGTTTTGGTTTTTTTCCCCCATGAATTAAAAAAACCCAGAAGTTGGGTGTGAAATGGAATTCTTCACCTGCTGCTCCCTGATCCTCTTGGCACCCTCATGTGGCCCTTCCAGCAGGACCTGGAGTTGCTACAAACCCAAACCAGACATTTTCAAAGTAGAGTTATGGATTCATGGAATGGTTTGGGTGGGATCCTAAAGGCCATCCCATGCCATGGACAGGGACACCTTCCACTGGCCCAGCTGCTCGGAACGTGGGGCCCAGCTGGGCTGAGGGACGCTGAGGAGAGGAGGGAAATGGAAATACAGCTCCCAACCATTATATACAACCCCAAATCCAGGATGCCATCCTCTTCTCCATCACAATAACCATAAAAACAGCCAAAGTCCTTTAAATGCTGGAAAAGCCTTTCCCCTCCGCCAGACTGCCTTTAAACACAATAAAAACCCCCAAACTCAGAGCTCCCTTTTACCAGGACCACATGCAATCAGTGTTCCAAAATTTCATGGCCCACCAATAAATATCTTTAGAGGACCTCTGTGCCTGTTTTTGGGCTCTGAGGAGGGGTGAGCAGAGCTCCCGGCCCACCACAGCTGTGATTTCCTGCTCTGCTCCATACAGTCCCTCTGTCCCTGCACCCACTGTGCAAATTCCTGGAATAAAGGTTTGAGTGGCGTGAGCAGGGAGCTGCAAGGGCTGCTCCACGCTGGCAGCACACAGCAGCCATTCCTCAGGCTTCTCATTAATGCCTAATGGAGAGCTCTGATGAAGCTTGAGGAGCTGGAACTGAAGGGCAGCACCTGGATTAGCAGACACCATCCTGGGCATTCCGATGCTCCAAGGAGCTGCCAGGGTGAGGGGATGCAGAGGAGGACAAGGGGAGGATCTCCCCACATCCGTGCTCACATCCATTCACACAATCCCTTATGGATGCACTTCCCAGGAGAGCCAGGAGCTTGTGGAAGTGGCGGTGGCACAACGGCTGCTCCCAGCATCGTGTGGGGAGCAAGGACCAGGGTACTCCAGGGGCCTTTATAACATCATGGAATGGTTTGGGTTGGAAGGGAACTTATAGCCCACCCAGTGCCACCCCTGCCATGGCAGGGACACCTCCCACTGTCCCAGGCTGCTCCAAGCCCCAATGTCCAGCCTGGCCTTGGGCACTGCCAGGGATCCAGGGGCAGCCCCAGCTGCTCTGGGCACCCTGTGCCAGGGCCTGCCCACCCTGCCAGGGAACAATTCCTGCCCAATATCCCATCCAGCCCTGCCCTCTGGCAGTGGGAGCCATTCCCTGTGTCCTGTCCCTCCATCCCTTGTCCCCAGTCCCTCTCCAGCTCTCCTGGAGCCCCTTTAGGCCCTGGAAGGGGCTCTGAGGTGTCCCTGGAGCTTCTCCTCTCCAGGTGAGCACCCCCAGCTCTCCCAGCCTGGCTCCAGCCCTTGGAGCAGCTCCATGGCCTCCTCTGGACTGGCTCCAGCAGCTCCAGGTCCCTCCTGTGCAGGGCCCCAGGGCTGGGGCAGCTCTGCAGGTGGGGTCTCACCTGAGTGGGGCAGAGGGGCAGAATCCCCCCCCAGCCACTGCCCACGCTGGGGTTCAGCCCAGGGCAGGGGGGTTTCAGAGCCAGGGCATGGCAGCCCTCACCCACCTGCACCCCAAATCCTCCCAGAGCTTCCCTCCAGCCATTCCTGGCTCGCTGTGGATTGCCCCAGTCAGGGGCAGGGTTTGCTCTGGCAGAGCAGAAGGACAAATCCTCCCAAAGGGGGACGGGGCTGTGGACCAGCCCCAGCTGCAGGTACAGAACATTTCCTGTCCTGGGAGCAAATGCTGCTTCTTCTGACTCTTGATTTGGGTCCAGAGAAAGGCCCTTGGGCACAAGGGGATCTCTGCTGAGGGCCCCATGGCTGGGTGATCAGTGCCTTTCACCTCCTGCGTATCCAGACTCTGGCTTTTCCTACTACCTCCATTTATTTGTGGGCTCAGCTTCCCTTCCTGAGTTATCCCCCCACACCACACCTTCCCCCACAGCGTTTATTCCTCTGGACAAATCTGCCCCAATAAAGCAACAGTCGGAGCGCTGAGCGCAGCCTCGGCAGCGGGAGAAGCTCCACACAAATTCCAAAATGTCACTTTGGAAGTTCGCACTTCATCTTTTTTAGCTGTGGAGGGGAAAGATCCTCCTCAATGCAAATTAGCACTGCAGCAAAGATGCCAAATCTCCTTTGCCTCCCCCAGTCGTGGTGAGATTCAAGATTGCTGCATGATTAAGCCCTGGCAGCTTTGCCTCCCCTCCTTTTTCTAAAACAAACATTAAATTATGAAAATAAATGTAAAAAATCCCTTCTGCTCCTGCAATCTGGATGTTATGGATCCAATGGACCGGAGTCAGAATATAGAAATTCAAAAGGTTACAGAGAAATATCAGCTCTTCATCCTTCATTTCACAGCCTTTAAATCAGGATTAAATGATTGCATTAAGGCAGCCGAATATCAGAGAGGGAATTGGCTGAAATTTTGCAGGAATACTTCTAGTCAGGGAAAATGGAAATGTGGGGAAAACAAAATGTTTTGCAAATCCATATTTGTTTTGCAACTTGTGCATTTATTAGAGACACTTGGGCAATGTCACATTCCTTGGGTTCCCATCATTGTGCTTTTGAGAGTTTGAGGTTAATTAAAAAAGGAGAGGGAGAAAAGAGGATGTCCCAGTTTTCAATTGAAATGTTTGTGGTTTGTCAAACTAATTTTCACATTAGCCAGAAGAAACTCTTCTTTGAGTTTGTGGTTTTCCAAAAATTTCAGTTTGGCATTAGCTTGGAATTGAGTTCTGTGATTCTGTGAAAAATCTGTGTTTGTACAGAATTCAAGTTGCCACCAGATCCTCTCCTTTTGTGTTTTCCAACTCCTCAATTTGCATCCCAACTTTGGGGAGCTTTTGTCTTTAATTGCTCCAGTCTATTTTAATAAATACTCAGTCAGCAGATCAGTCCGAGGCTCTTCTCCTTCCTTTCTTCTTCCTTTCATGTGCAAAACCCAGATGAGATCTGCATCAGGGCTGGGAACTGAAGGACACGGGAAGGGACGTTCTCCATTTCCAGCTAATTTTTCTGGATAAAAGCCTTGGAAAATTGTTGTGTTTGACATTTTGGCATTTGCTGGGGATGGGCCACGTGTGGGTTGTTGTCCTCCTTCCCCAGAGGTGCTCAGCAGCTCCCTGTGCTTGGAATGCTGCCCATGGATGGACCAGAGCTCCCTGGGGCCTTCCTCGGTGTGAAGGGAAATCCCAGCGCAAGATGGGAGAAATCAGAGGCTTGGGATGTGGGGACAAAGGGCATGGACACCAAAATACCCAGGAGAACTTT
Source organism: Pseudopodoces humilis (assembly GCF_049639895.1). Lineage (NCBI taxonomy): Eukaryota > Metazoa > Chordata > Aves > Passeriformes > Paridae > Pseudopodoces > Pseudopodoces humilis. Next base: position 13,024,434 of record NC_142219.1, read on the forward strand.
TCTGTTCAGTGAGGGAATGCCAGCACCAATCCATGGGAGAAGGTCAATGGCACCAGAACCACGGCCCTGCTCCCCTGCATCCCTCGGGTGTCACTCCCAGGAGGGAGAGATCCCGGACTGTGGAGCACAGCAGGTGCTTCCCATCTCTTCTTAGGGGATTTCCATCACCCAGGAGCGTGTTTCCGTTTCCAGGACAGATGGAAATGAGAAATAAAAAAAAACAGAGAGAGAGAGAGAGGAAGGAAGTGGCGGAAGGAAGGAAGTGGCGGAAGGAAGGAAGTGGCGGAAGGAAGGAAGTGGCGGAAGGAAGGAAGGAAGTGGCGGAAGGAAGGAAGTGGCGGAAGGAAGGAAGGAAGTGGCGGAAGGAAGGAAGGAAGTGGCGGAAGGAAGGAAGGAAGGAAGTGGCGGAAGGAAGGAAGGAAGGAAGGAAGTGGCGGAAGGAAGGAAGGAAGTGGCGGAAGGAAGGAAGGAAGGAAGGAAGGAAGGAAGGAAGGAAGGAAGGAAGGAAGGAAGGAAGGAAGGAAGGAAGGAAGGAAGGAAGGAAGGAAGGAAGGAAGGAAGGAAGGAAGGAAGGAAGGAAGGAAGGAAGGAAGGAAGGAAGGAAGGAAGGAAGGAAGGAAGGAAGGAAGGAAGGAAGGAAGGAAGGAAGGAAGGAAGGAAGGAAGGAAGGAAGGAAGGAAGGAAGGAAGGAAGGAAGGAAGGAAGGAAGGAAGGAAGGAAGGAAGGAAGGGAGGAAGGGAGGAAGGGAGGAAGGAAGGGAGGAAGGGAAGAAAGAAGGAAGGGAAGGAGGGGGGGAGGGGGGGAGGGGGGGGGGGAGGGGAGGAAGGGAGGGAGGGAGGGAGGGAGGGAGGGAGGGAGGAAGGGAGGAAGGGAGGAAGGCCTGATTGGGTGAGTAAATCTTCCAGGGCTTATCCTACATTTACTGTGGGAATAAAGGGAATATTTCTCTTTCCCAGGAGCAGACAGCCTTCATTCACGCTCCCACCCCTCCTGACAAAGCTGGATTTCCAGGTGGGAAACCCAACAGCCATGGCTGGGATTTGGAGAATCCGCCACCAAGGGGTGGGGAAAGACAAAGAGCCCCCAAACCCTGGCTCAGGGTGGGAGCTCCCAAACCCCTGCCAAACTCCAGGTGGGATTGTTTTGGGACTGGAGCCATTCAGTGCCCTTGCTTTGTGCTCCCCAGTCCTCTCTCAGCCCCAGCTTCACTTTGCAGAGACCAAGGACAGCCTGGGAGGGTGGGTTTGTGACCTGAACACCAAGGCCAATGCAGGTATTGGCCTTCCCAAAGAAGATTCCCTCTCTCCTGACCTCCAGCTGTGCTCAATTCCTCTTGCTTCCCTCCTTTTCCAAACTCAGCAATTTTCAATTGCCGAGTGTTTGGTGAGGTTGGCACAACCCCGTCCCTGTGGCTGCCCTCTGTGGCCATGTCCCAGAGCTGGGGGACAGGACACAAAGCAGGACCTAAATTCATGAATTGTAGCAGCTGAGGGAAAATCTGCTTCCAAATGTGGATTCCAGAGCTGTGAGGAGCTGCAGGTGCAAATCTGGAGTGGGAGAACCTGGACAAGGAGCAGCTTCTGCCTGTGCAGAGCAGCCCCAGGGATGGGGATCACCGTGCCCCACACCCAGCGTGCTCCTCCAGTCCTGCACCTGCTCCTCCAGGAGGAAACTGGAAACTGGAGGAGCAGCAAGGAAAGGAGAAATTTATCAGCCCAAATTTATCCTTCAACAGCCTCAGCACATGGAGCCAAGTGGAGCCAAATCCAGGTTTCAGCAGGAAAACCACTGCTGTTGCCTGCTCAGAGATCTCCCTGCTGGCAGCATGGATGGATGGGGGGTTCCTGGCAGGGAGGATCCCTCAGTGCTGACCATGATGGGACTCTGGATCATTACTGGGATGGAGACTTCTCCATTCTGCCCCAGTGTCTGTGCAGATGGATCCTGCTGATCCCTCTGGCACCCACCAGCATCCAGAGGGAGCCTCATCCTCCCCCAGTTCTGAGGGTCACATCCCATCCTCCCTGGTCCCCTACTCCCCATCCCTGTTCCCAGAGCAGCTGGGGCTGCCCCTGGATCCCTGGCAGTGCCCAAGGCCAGGCTGGACATTGGGGCTTGGAGCAGCCTGGGACAGTGGGAGGTGTCCCTGGACAGCGCAGGGGTGGCACTGGATGAGCTTTAAGGTCCTCTCCAACCCAAACCATTCCAGGATTCTGTGTCTCTTCCCCATATCTCAGTGTAGGGAGTGTCCATGCAGCCTCTAGATTCCCATCTCAGCTCCAACACAAGCCAGGTGAGCAGCTGGGGACTAAAATTCCACCTTTCCTACAAATCATATTAAAAACAACTCCCCCAACGTAAAAAAACCCAATTCTTGTCAGAGAAGATGCTTCATTTGGCATTTCACCCCAAAAGGAGCAGTTTCACTTCACAAAAACCTCAGTAAAATAGTTTTGGGTCAGCCTCAGGCTATTACTTTTTTCTGGATCACTGGCCAAATCCAGGGAACAATTCCTTGCAGATCCCTGCTCCTGACAATCCAACAAGGCAGCCTTGCCCCTCATTTGTGAAGAGCAGAAGGAGGCGGAAGATCTGAGCTGTCACCAGCACACCCCAACTGCTGCCAGCTCCCGCTCCCAGGGCCACAAAACCAAGGCCTTTTCCAGGAAAGGGAATTATTCTCTGAGCTCCCTCGCCTGGAGCAGTGAGGGTGGGATGGGGCTGTGATTCAGAGAATGGATGTGGTTTGGAGATTCATGGAAAAGCCAGGGTGAGGGAAGGGAAATGAGATGCAAGCAGAGCCCACGTCACAGGCAGCATTGATGTTTCCAGGAAAGGCAAAGCAGCTCTCAGTGAGAGCCCAGCACCTCCATTCAGGGCTGTTCCCAATTAGACTGATTACAGAGGGGATCTAATCATGACAGATCCTGGCCCAGAGCTATCGATAATTAAATATTTGCAGTTTCTTAGCGACATCCTGGGGATTTTTCTCCACTGCAGGACAGCTCTGTGCTTGTTGCCACCATTGCTTTCAGCCAACAAGAGCACATAAATCTCAGAAATTCAGAAAACAGGGAGAAATTACATTGTGAGTTCAACATAAAAAAGGAAAAACATTTTCCAAGGATTTTAGCTGCAGGTCCCATCTTTTTTCTAGCAAATCCCACATCCCTTCTTCCATGGGGGATTCCCAAGTGCAGAGAGCACAGAGACAGCTCCATGTCTGTTCAAGCCTTGCCACCTGTGCAGTGATGATGGGGATGCAGATTCCAGGCAGGATGGATGGAAGGTGGGTTTTCCTTTTCACTGGTCATTCTTGGATTGATTTCCAGTGGTTTCCACTGTATCCCCTGGGGTTTTTAGTGTCATTTCCATCTCCGTGGAGAGGGATTGTCTGAGGAACCAAATCACACCTTGGAAGGGGGGACTGACAGCAGCATCTTCTTATTTTTATACCCATGATCAGGAGCTAATTCCTCCTGGTTTATGGAATGCTGGCAGCAGGATGCCCCCAGTGAGCAGAGAATATTTGGGATTCAGAGTTAGGGAAGCAGCCTGGCATCTGATATAGCATGACCTTGCTCCTTCTGCCTGAAATGAGAATTTATGGCAGAATTCCCTCCTTCCTTGAGAAAACTGAAGGATTGGGGTCCACCAAGGCAACACCCAGGAACACGTGGGTGGCCCTGCCTCGGGCTGTAATTCAGGAATATCCAAAATTTCCTAAAATGCCAGCTTAGGTTGATGCTTAAAAAACCTCTCACTTTGGGCTCTTTGTAGACCCAGGGCTTTGGATTTCTCTGCAAGATCCAGCCCTTCCAGCCTGGACCCCCAGTGTTTCGTTTTCAGAGGTTCTAAGAACAAATGCCGAGCTTTTCAGAGCTCCTGTTATCAGGAATGGAGTCCCTGCGTCACTCCCAGCCTCAGCCTCCCATGCCTGCAATTTCCTACCCCTGGATCTTGATCTGTGCTTATCTGCAAAATTAGACATTGTTTTGCTATCAGGAATCTGCACCCTCTGGGGGGATTTTTGTGCTGTGCTATTATTCACAAACTTCACTTTAATAAACTGAAGGATGGAGCTGCTTCTGTTTGGCACACTCAGGTTTTCCGAGCCTTGACTCATCCTTGTGAGGCTTTGTCTCCCTTTTGCAGCGTGACAACACGTGTTTTAACAATGTGGATATCAGCTCGAGGGGCACAGTTTATCTCTCCCCATTGTTGGATGCAGAAATCACAGCACCTCTTTCTCTCCACTTGGCATTTCCCTATGAATAAATTCCTGGCTCCTGCTCATCATCCCATTTCCTTATCTCGGAGTGAGCTCCCATTAAGTTGTTTTCTCTCCTCATCTCCCAGTCTTTTGTGGGGTCATGGCTTTATCATTTCTCTTATCACCAATCTGATCTATGCTGTCTGTGCCTTGAATGAGGCTCTTGCCAGTCTGGTGGGTTCTGATGCACATCGATTATGGAATTCCAGAATGATGGAATATCCTGAGCTGGGACCCACAGGGATCATCCATCCCACCCCTGCCCTGCCCAGACCCCCCAACATCCCACCCTGGGCATCCCTGGCAGCGCTGTCCAAACGCTCCTGGAGCTCTGGCAGCCTCGGGGCCGTGCCCATTCCCTGGGGAGCCTGGGCAGTGCCAGCACCTCTGGGGGAAGAACCTTGCCCTGCTCTGCAGCCTGAGCCTGCCCTGGCCCAGCTCCAGCCCTTCCCTGGCTGCTGGCCCTGTCCCAGGGCTGAGATCAGAGCTCAGCTCTGATCCCCTCGGGAGGAGCTGCAGCCCCTGTGAAGTCACCCCTCAGTCCAGCTGAACATTCCAAGTGTCCTCAGCTACTCCATCAGGAATTGACCCTTCCCAGCTGACCTGGATCTCCCAGTGTTTTTCCTGTAGCTTCTTCCAGCTCAGCTGGGAAGGAGTTGAAAGGTTTTGGGCTGGAAACATCCCCAAGGCAGCAGCAGGTGGGGGGCAGCTCCCAGCTGGGGCTGGGCAGCTCGCTGGGGATTTGCTTCACCAGATTTCCCATGTGGAATGACACCATGGGGAAGAACTCCTCACCCTCTTCCTCAGTGAGAGGAGGATTTTAAGTGATTCCTGTGTGCATTGAGAAGAAGCTGTCAGTTAGTCATATCACACTTTTCTCTTGCCCTGTTCTGTGTTTTCCATCATGGCTTTTGCCAGGATATTCCATTCTTCCCTTGCCAATGCTAAAGAGCAAGTCCCAGAGCACCTGGCCGCTTTCCTCACAGCATCCCAGGCTTCCAGAGGAGGAATGAGCCACCTGACAGCTCAGAAGTGACACCCAGGCCCTGGAGCTGCCATCTGTGGGGCTCACAGGGAGCTGCTTTTTTCCAAGGATGGAGCCATGGGAGCCTCAGCGTGGGCTCTGCTCCTCACCCAGACCGGGTCTTGGCTCGGTGTGCACCACAACCCTGTGGATGCTGCACAGAAAATCCAGCCAGCAGCTGCAGAAATTCCAGAGGAATTCCCAGCTTTGCTCCAGCTGGGATATCAAGACAGGCTGTGCAGCTTTGCTGAGAGCATCACCCTTGGGGATTGATTCATGCAGGGCCAGCTGTGCTGGGACACACACGGGGCTCAGGTGGGCACAAAAACACCCCAGCAGTGCCAGGAATTCTCCCAAAAAACACACAGCAGCCAGGCCTCCTGAATTACCACTTGGAAAGAGGCAAGGAAATGGCAGCTACATGGGAAAGGTTTTTACAGGAACAACCAAGGGGAGGAGAGATCTGGGGTAAGAGGTGCAGCTCTGTCCCCTGCAGCTGCAGCAGCCCCACCAACCCAGCTCCTGAGACCAAAACCACACTGGGACAATATTTAAATCATGCTCCCATCACACTGGGGAAGAATTTTGCTTTTAAGCATAATAATGCACTTTAAAATAGAATTGGTTTGCCAGAGCCCCCGTGGCCAAGGCCAGAGCAGCCCCTGCCCTGCTGGCTGGGTGGGCAGAGCTGAAGGCACCATGCAGGGCTTTGTCCCTCATCCCACGGCTCCTCCTGCCTGGCAGCTCCAGAGGAGAGCCAGGACTGCTCTGTGCTCCCTGTCCCACCCTCCTCCCCACAGGGGACACTGGTGCTGCGTTCCCATGCCCTGCTGCCCACCCCTGGCTGCCAGCCCCGTGTTGTGGCCGAGGGAGAACAGATGTTCCAGCAGCTGGATGTCCCCCCAGTGCTCTGTCTGCACAGAATGCTGCACCTCTGGGGCCTGGGGATGAACTTCGAGGGGGGAGCTCCTCCTCTCCTGCTCTTTGCTGCTCTGAGGGCCCCTCTGTGCCCACACAGAGCTCTGTCCCTGTGGGCCCACAGCTCCTGTGCCCAGGAGAATTTGGTGCCGTGATCCATTCCCGCTGGGCTTTCCTCACCTCCCGATTTCCAGGAGCTCTTCCTCCACAGGAGCCAAAGCAGGAAGGTTTGTGCTGCCTGCCTGCTCCCCATCCCTCCCCACACAAATGAGGCCTCCCGAGCATGTCTAATTCCCATGAATAATTTATGCAAAGGAATAAGTTCCTGATAGCAATAAACAGGATAAATACAACTCCCAGAGACCACATTACCAAGCAAAATTCATTTTTACACAGATATAAAACTGTTATGATGGAGAAAGGGGAGAAATAATCTCCATCAATAACATTCCCTTATTTCCTCATTGTTTTATTTGCACGGGGCTTCGTCTCTGTGGAGTGCCCCATCCATCCAGCTGTCCCGGGGATGCCTAAGAAGATATTCCAGCCAGGACTGGATTAATCATTTCTCATCAGCACCCAGACAGTGGTGGAGGCTGTTCTTGTTTCCCTCTCAACATTAGATCACTTTGAGAACAAGCAGGGTGAGACCTAAACTTATTTTCCAGGTACTGAAAGCCAGCCTTATTTATAAAAATCCATATTTTCCTGGTTAATTCCACACTGGCACTCGGTGCACAAGACATAAAACGTCATTATTGGACACCAGGAGTGTTTGAATTCCGAGCTAAAAGTCACTGGAAATGCTCAGTGTCACTGGTGGCTTGATTAGATTTTTGCAGATGGGTTTTTCCATTTGGGTCCAGATTATCTTTTCCCATTATTTCCCAGCTTTTCCCATTTTATCATTCACTAAAGGGTTTGAGAGGCTCCACAGACACCTTTTGAGGCAGCATTTACTTAGTAGTGGCTGCATCCTATGGACAACTGTAATATCCTCCCTTTCCAGAAGAGCCATTCCCTTCCAGTGGATGTGGGAAAAGAGCCCTTTCCTGGGTAACTGCTGCTTTTCCTCATTGCTCACCTGATTTTCTGAACTCTCAAAAGCACAGACTGGGCAGCAATCACCTGAAATTTATGTGCTTTCATATTTTGACAGGGATTTGGGACTGGCAGTAGATTAAAAAAAACCAAAAAACCACAAAACCAATTTAATACTTTGCAACTTTTGAGCCTGAGCTCTGATTCCAGCAAGGACAACATTTCCTAATCAGCACAAAGGAGCTCCCTCGGTGGGAATCTCTCCTGCTCAGCACGGAGAACATCAGGTCCCTTCCGAGGGGAAACACCTCCCTCGGCAGCTCTTAATTGGAGCTGTTAATTGCGGGCTGGAAGCGCTGCCTGGCTGAGAGGAGAAATCGAGATGGGAGAACAAAGGCAGCGGCAAAGTGCGAGGGAGGGGGTTTGGGGATAGGCCTGGGGACACGGCTGGGGACAGAACCAGGGACAGAACCAGGGACAGAACCAGGGACAGAGATGGGAACAGAAACAGAACCAGGGACAGAACCAGGGACAGAACCAGGGACAGAACCAGGGACAGAAACAGGGACAGAACCAGGGACAGAACCAGGGGGCAGAGATGGGGACAGAAACAGAACCAGGGACAGAGATGGGGACACGGCTGGGGACAGAAACAGGGACAGAACCAGGGGACAGAGATGGGGACAGAACCAGGGACAGAAACAGGAACACAGCTGGGGACAGAACCAGGGACACAGCTGGGGACAGAACCAGGGACAGAACCAGGGACACAGCTGGGGACACAGCATCTCCAGCTCCCAGCAGAGCAGCCAGGCCCAGGAGGATCCCGGGGGAAGGGCTGAGTTTGGAGGCAGAGGGTGAATCTGAGGGGTTGGACCCAAAGCATCTGTGAGGCTGCAATTCCTGGGCTCCCTGCTGTATCCTTGGATTGTTTCCCACACTTCCAAGCAGCTCTGGCATCAGCTCCAGCAAAGGATGTTGTGGGAAGGTGAGGAAGGCCTTGGTGGCACAGCCCAGCCGGTTCCCACCCCACAAGGAATGGAATCACACAATCATGGAGTCATTAAGGCTGGAAAGCCCAATCTTCAACCACAGAACCCTGTCCCCAAGTGCCACATCTGCTCCTTCCTTGGACACCTCCAGGGATGGGGACTCCACCACCCCCTGAGAGCCCCTTCCAAGGTTTGACCACTCATTCAGGGAAGAAATTTTCCCAAAATCCACCCTGAGGCTCCCCTGGCCCAGCCTGAGGCCGTTCCCTCTGCTCCTGTCCCTGTTCCCTGGGAGCAGAGCCCGACCCTCCCCGGCTGTCCCCTCCTGGCAGGGAGTTGTGCAGAGCCAGAAGGGCCCCCTGAGCCTCCTTTTCTCCAGGCTGAGCCCCTTTCCCAGCTCTGCTCCCAGGATTATTCCTAGACCACCCTTCCTATGCTTTAATCCCATGGTGGGAGATAAATGTGGTTTAATGCTCGAAGCTGTGGTGCCGGAGCAGGCTTTTCCCAAAAGGAAGGCATTCCATAGCAATTATCTGGGATACTTATCAGGAGCAGTTTGCCACATTGTGCAGGTGTTGGGAATAAATTTTCCTTGGTTTGTTTCCACCAGCAGTCAGAGAAAAATCTTGGAAAATGGTTCAGAGAAATAATAACACTGAAACTGATAAGAGAACCGAGGTGGCCTCTGAGTGTTTGTTTTTTCAATTACGGCATTTTCAGGAAGCAAAGAAATCTCTTTACAATTCCTTTCACAGGAGGATTTCATTTACCCATGTGGAGTTTCCCTCTCATTTGAATTTTGTCCACTTCAAAACCATGGGCAAGCAGAGGAGAGCTCCTCGTGTTTAAGAAGTGACGTTTTGAGTTTAAATATTCATGATTTCATAAAGCTGCCTTTGGAAAAAAGCTGATTTTATCAGGTGGGAGCCAATACCCACGTGGGAGAAACTGAGTTTTCTCCATTCTCAGGGGTTTTCAATGGCCAAAGATAATAAAAAACCCCCCACTCAACAAAATGCACTTTCAAAGTCTTGTGAAGTTTTCTTTTTGTTTGCTTAAAATAGAAGCAGAGAATGAAAAAAAAAATTGAAAATTAGTTTCAGTCCCTCAAAGCAATTTCCTTCAGAGGAACACTGGCTCTTCAATTAAGAAAGACATTTATTTGGGGAATTTTTCATGCTCCTCTGATTAGCACCATCGAAACAAACACTTGTTTCTGAGTGCAGGACAAAGCAGGCAAATCCACAAATATTGGGTTTTTTACATTGCCACAGACCTGGATCTGGCTCCTCTCTGTCCTCAGCCACTCTTCAAAAATCCCAAGGACATTGTCCTGGGGGAAGGGTCATAAAGACTTCAAACCAAAGTTCTGTTCTTCTGGGATATTCCCTGATGCCACAACTTTTCCATGCAGAGCAGGAAACCTCCCCTGCCAGGAATCTGTTCCCAAACCTTTGTTTTTCCTTCCCTCCCATTCTGAGGAGCTCATCCAGGCACTGGTTTTACCACCAAGGAAGCCTTGGCCACTTTCACCTTGGGCTCCCCCACTCCAGGATTGGATTCTGGATGGTTTTATCCTAAAACAGGGCCTAAGGTGTTGGTCTGTGTTGTCTTCTGGCAGTCCCTGGTGCTCTGGGCTCCTCTCAAGGAGCAGCTCAGGTTTGTGTGGCACCTTTATTTCTTCACCTTGTTAGCAGCACTTTGAGGGTGAGCCAGGCTGGGAGAGCTGGGGGTGCTCACCTGGAGAGGAGAAGCTCCAGGGACACCTCAGAGCCCCTTCCAGGGCCTGAAGGAGCTCCAGGAGAGCTGGAGAGGGACTGGGGACAAGGGATGGAGGGACAGGACACAGGGAATGGCTCCCACTGCCAGAGGGCAGGGCTGGATGGGATATTGGGCAGGAATTGTTCCCTGGCAGGGTGGGCAGGCCCTGGCACAGGGTGCCCAGAGCAGCTGGGGCTGCCCCTGGATCCCTGGCAGTGCCCAAGGCCAGGCTGGACACTGGGGCTTGGAGCAGCCTGGGACAGTGGGAGGTGTCCCTGCCATGGCAGGGGTGGCACTGGATGGGCTTTCAGGACCCTTCCATCCCAAACAATTCCATAATTCTGTGCTCACAAGGCTTCTCTGCCCCTGCAGGTGTATCTGAAGGGAGGATGGGGCCAGGGGACGCTGCCTCTCCCTGACAGTGCCACACCTGCCCAGGGGCTGTGCCCCAGGGTGAGCATCCCTCCCACAGCCCCTCCTGGGACTGCTTTGCAGCAGAATTCAAAGCAGCTTTTTCACTCTCCGAAAGGATGATCAAAGCCTCCCTCCCCTGAGCTGATTCCAGCAATATTCCTCATCAAAAAGCAAGGGAAGAAAAAAGAACATATTTGCCTGTGGTTGTCTTCTAAATAAATCCCCCTCTCTCAGGAGGCTTGGGGCTGCTGTCTCACCCCCAGTCAGCTCAGGGGCTGCTGGTAAAATTCTTCTTTTCTCTTCAGCACCTCCAGAAAAAGAATCCCCCTATTGTAGGAATTTGAGATGTTTACATCTGCTTATCTTCCCTCTGATCTCAGGATTCCTGTAACATTCCAGCTCCCTCTTTACATCTATCATTAGTTCTGCACAGATAACTGTGAAAAGCTTCCTTGCAGAGCTGAAACCACCCCAGCATCCCAGAGCACTCCCACCTTCCTCTCCTCTGGCCTCAGCTCCCTTCATTTATCTCTCTGGCCAGGCTGGGGAAGGATTCCAGCTCTCATGGCAGTGGCTGCAGCCAGACCCTGCCCCTCCTCTGTAACCTGTAACAGATCCTGCAAAACGTGATATTCCTACTAAAATCCCTCTTCCAGAAGCACTTTGCTGATTCTTTTCCAGGCACCTGCCTGTGCTGGAGCCTGCATCCATGGAAATGGCAGTTCCCTTCCATCCCTGTGCTGCTCAGGCAGGGGGAAGGTCCAGCTCTGGCCTCAAAGCTGGACAAGCTGTGCCTGATGTCACATAAATGCCCTCACAGGACATTTGTAACCTGCCACAGAGCAGGAACAGGTTTTAAATACAGAATTGTAGGAGCCCCTGGGACACAGCTTCAGCCAGGGCTGTTCCTACTCAGGTGTAAAATTGAAATGATTTAAATGCAACGGAGCTGAGACAAAATAAATCATCCCAAAGCCTTGTTCAAGTCCCTTGGACCCAAAGCCCTTCCATGATTCTATGATGCACTGAGGGACATTTTTAGTCATTTGCATCCACACCACCAGGCTGGAGCATTCCCAGTTCCTGCTGCTTCTCAGGGATCCCACGCTGGTGTCCACTGGGGTCCAACCTGGCACACATCCCTTGGGAAGAGAAAAGAAGCTGAAAAGTCGTGTTTGACTCTTCCCTCTGTCAGTCCAGGAGGTGCAGAGGGACCCCAGAGCTGGGTCCCACAGAGGTGTCACACCTGGCTGGGCTCTGGGGGAGCTGTCCTGGTGCATCCAGGCCTGGTGGAAACACCTGCAGTGATCCGTGTGGGGCACCCTGGGCACTCCCTGGCACACAGCCCAGCACAAACACCCCTCCAGGGACATCCTGCGGGAATCTGGGGATGGAATCTCCCTGTGATTGCTGCCTGAGGGGAGCTGCATCACCCCAGGGCACAGGGAGTGCCCCAGTTTGGCCTGAGCTGACAGCACACTGCCCACCAGTAACACCAGTTACTGCACCAGTTAACCCCACAGCGCCCGTGTTCCTGGGAACTCACTCAGCAGAGAGTGTCAAAGGAAAAGCATCTTTCTGCCAGTCCCACCAGTGCCTTGTGTAAAGCCAAGATCACCTTTTTCCCCCTGTCCTGGATGCTGTGAGATCCCCCCCAGGGCATTGGCCTGGCAGTGACATCCAGCAGCCTTCCTCTGCTCCCTGCTGGAGCTCCAGGTGCCCTGCCCCAAACCATCCAACACTCATCTGCTGGTGAGAAAACACATTTTAATGGAGCAGCCCCACTCCCAGGAATTATCTCAGGCTGCAGAGCTGCCTGCTTTTATCTGTACAGCCATCCTGCCAGGCCCAATCTTATCTGCAAATTTCACATTTATTTTTAGATAATTGATAGAAAAGTTGAAAAATACAAAGGCTTCAGTGTTTCCTTGCGATCCCAGCAGAAATGTCCCCATTCAGTGACAGTTTTGTGTTGATTACTTGTGTTTGGGAGTCTCTTGTCACTTCCCAACCCATTTCACATGGATTAGGTAATGCCCAATATTAATGTTTAAAAACAGAGGATGATGTCAGGTCCCTTTCATGGTTATATCTGTCAGCTCCAAGCTGAGAGGGACTTCAGTGGCCTGGAGTCCAGGATTGTGCCTCTGTGTCCTGCTTCAGTCACACCACACACAAAGGTCCTTGAACCTCACAGCAGCTCAGAAGCAAAAATTGAGGTCCTGGAAGTGTCCAAGGCCAGGCTGGACAGGGTTTGGAGCAACCTGGGATACTGGAAGGCGTTTCTGCCCTGAGACAGGGCTGGAACTGGATGAGATTTATGGCCCCTTCCAACCCAAACCATTTTGGGATTCTCTGATCCAAGTGCAGCCAGGAATTCGCTCTGCCCTGAGGGCAGGAGCCCAGCAGCTGCATTCGCACTGCTCCTCCTGAGGGAATTCGTGTGCTGCCCCAGCAGCGGCACAGCCTTTCTGCAAGGCCCTGCCCTTGGGCTTCTTCCAGCACACTGAGTGCATTATCCACAGGGAATGGGGACCTGCAGGGACTGCTCCTGCCCTGTCCCCAGAGCCACACTGTCCCTGTCCCCAGTCACACTGTCCCTGTCCTCACTGTCACACTGTCCCTGTCCCCAGAGCCACACTGTCCCTGTCCTCACTGTCACACTGTCCCTGTCCCCAGAGTCACTCTGTCCCTGTCCTCAGTCACACTGTCCCTGTCCCCAGAGCCACACTGTCCCTGTCCCCAGTCACACTGTCCCTGTCCTCACTGTCACACTGTCCCTGTCCTCACTGTCACACTGTCCCTGTCCCCAGAGCCACACTGTCCCTGTCCCCAGTCACACTGTCCCTGTCCTCACTGTCACACTGTCCCTGTCCCCAGAGCCACACTGTCCCTGTCCCCAGTCACACTGTCCCTGTCCTCACTGTCACACTGTCCCTGTCCCCAGAGCCACACTGTCCCTGTCCTCACTGTCACACTGTCCCTGTCCTCACTGTCACACTGTCCCTGTCCCCAGTCACACTGTCCCTGTCCTCACTGTCACACTGTCCCTGTCCCCAGAGCCACACTGTCCCTGTCCCCAGTCACACTGTCCCTGTCCCCAGTGTCACACTGTCCCTGTCCCCAGAGCCACACTGTCCCTGTCCCCAGAGTCACTCTGTCCCTGTCCCCAGTCACTCTGTCCCTGTCCCCAGTCACACTGTCCCTGTCCCCAGTGTCACACTGTCCCTGTCCCCAGTCACACTGTCCCTGTCCCCAGAGCCACACTGTCCCTGTCCCCAGAGTCACTCTGTCCCTGTCCCCAGTGCCACACTGTCCCTGTCCCCAGTCACACTGTCCCTGTCCCCAGAGCCCCGCTGTCCCTGTCCCCATGGTGCTGCACACCGAGTGATGCCTGGCACATCGCAGCCTCCCTGGAATGATCCCCTCCTGCTGTCCCTGTCCCCATCCTGCCCACCACAGGGAGCAGGGATGAGGCAGCTCTGCCGGGCTTCCTGTGACAGCCTCGTCTGCCTCACTGCAATTAATTCTCCCTGCTGTCCACCGGCTCCTGGAGGTGTAAACAGGGGCTGTGCCAGCGCCTGGCAGCGCTCCAGGACCAGCTCCGAGTGTCAGCATGCAACAGGGGACTTTTAGGTTTTTTCTTTATCGTCAAGCTCAGCTCCAAACAAACCTTTAATTAATTCCTCCACAAAGTTCTGCTGAGCTCGTGGCCTCCAATTCCTCCGGGCTGCTAATTAACCTGATCTTCTCCCTCCCTGCTTCTTCCTCGTGATTGTCAGTTTGCACTTGTTGAATCCTAATGCCTTTCCCTGGTGCAACAATCTGCTCCCGTTCCCCAGACGCCTTCGCCCCCAGAGCACAGGCTCCACTTCTATTTTGCCTCTATGAGCTCATGCTCCAGCTGCCTGAGGAACAGCAACAGCTCCCACTCCTTCGCAGCAAAATTCCACTTTTTTCAACATTTCCCCTTAGTGCTGGGAAAGGAAATCACCCAGGGACTGCAGTTCTCCACTAAAATTTTCATTTTTTAAAGATGTTGTCTTTGGGGTTTTTTTCTGTGACAGTTACAGTGCTGTGGATTTGTGGAATCATGGAATGGTTTGGGTTGGAAAAGGCCTTAAATCCCATCCAGTGCCACCCCTGCCATGGCAGGGACACCTCCCACTGTCCCAGGCTGCTCCAAGCCCCAATGTCCAGCCTGGCCTTGGGCACTGCCAGGGATCCAGGGGCAGCCCCAGCTGCTCTGGGCACCCTGTGCCAGGGCCTGCCCACCCTGCCAGGGAAGGATTTCCCCCCAATTATCCAGTATAAATCTCCTCTCCTCCAGCTTAAATCCAATCCCTCTGTCCTGGCACTCTGTGCCCTTGTGAGAAATCCGTCACCATGTTCCTGTTGCAAATGTTTCCTGCAAAAACTTGAGGAAAAGGAATGCAGACTCTTATCAGATTCCATTTTAACAGATGTCCACAGGCATTTTGGGCAAAAGCCCATTTTTCAGGGGGGATTTTTTCCCTCAGCTCCATCTTGACCAAAAGCCCACTGATTTCAGGCAGGAGGCACCCAGGCTGTTCTCAACATGCAAAACATTTCTTGAGGCTGAAAAAAAAGAAGCTCCTGAAAGGAATTGAGATGTTTTGGAGACATTTTAGTCCTTGTGTGACTCAGTTCCCTGAGACTGATGTGGGAGCACTGAGCCTTCCAAGCTTCCATGCGTGGTGACACTGGGCACAAAAACATTTGCAAAGCTCCCAGCTTTCAGGGGAGGTTCAGGTTGGATATTTGGAAAATTCCTTCCCTGAAAGGGTGGTCAGGCACTGGCACAGGCTGGCAGGGCAGTGGTGGAGTCACCATCCCTGGAAGTGTTCAAAAAATGAGCAGAGGTGGTACCTGGGGACTACTGGGCACGGTCGAAGGTTGGACTTGATGGTCTTGGATTCTCCAAACTCAGTGATTCTGTGGTTGTTTCCATGATTCTACAACACCCATGGGCACCATGTGGAAATGCTGAGGGTGGTGCTGGGCACCCCAGGCCCAGCAAGTCCAGTGTGGGATGTGGCACCACAGGGACATTGAGGCACAAAGCCCGTCCTTGCTCACGTGGGAAACCAGGGCTCTGGACAAAGGGGAAGGGAGACCAAGGTGCTGCAGAGGGTGCAGGGACAGGTGGGATTGCCCACCTGCATTCCCATGGGGAGAGCCTGGCACGGTGCTGCAGCCCAGGCAATGACCCCAGTGGAGAAGGGAGCTGAGGCATTTCACACCAAGCCCAACGAGGAGGACCATGAGAAGCAGCAAAGGGGTGCCCTGGGACCTCCCCTCACCTCCAGTGTCCTCTCTCCTGCCTGGCCACTGCTGAGATCGCTCTCAGAGGGGCAGAGGCAGAGCAGGGACCAGGCCTGGTCTGGCCTGAGGGACACGAGGTGGCCTCCACCCACCTCTTTCAGGGACTGGAACCTCACTGCAGGCTGCTGTTACTGAGCTTCTGCTTCCAATGTCAAACCTGAAATAGAACCCATCCCACAGCTTTTTTTCTTTTGAACACAGTTTTTGTCTTTCCAGTCCTCCTTAGGCAAAAAAAAAAAAAAAATTGGAGTAATGCTGATATTTCCATTGGGTCCAACTCTTCTGGCCTCAAGGATTAGTGGGATGTTGGGTTCCTCAGCTTCCTGCTGAGACTGAGGCAGGAACACTGAGACTTCCAAACTGCCCTGGGAAGTGGCACTGGGAACACAAAAAATGCTGGAAAAGCTTCAAGACCCTGATGTGGCCATGGAAGTGCTGAGGGTTGGTGTGGGGTCCAAATTCAGGGAATGAACCTGCACCCCAAAGTGCTCTCATTAGAGACAACTGGGAAACTTGCCCAGAGCAGCTGGGGCTGCCCCTGGAT
Organism: Pseudopodoces humilis; assembly: GCF_049639895.1. Classification (NCBI taxonomy): domain Eukaryota; kingdom Metazoa; phylum Chordata; class Aves; order Passeriformes; family Paridae; genus Pseudopodoces; species Pseudopodoces humilis. The sequence goes on from NC_142219.1 coordinate 13,040,747, forward strand.
CCCTGGCAGTGCCCAAGGCCAGGCTGGACATTGGGGCTTGGAGCAGCCTGGGACAGTGGGAGGTGTCCCTGCCATGGCAGGGGTGGCACTGGATGTCCTCTAAAGGCTTCTCCCAACACAAACCATTCCATGATTTATAAATGCTGCCTGTTAGCTGAATGTTTGGGATTAAAAGAATAGAAATGCCACAATTTTGAGGGTTTTTTTTGTTATTCTTGTGTGTCTTGTTGGTTTTTTTTTAACTTGTATGTCATCCTCAGAGCCATCCAATCAGGGATATTTTGTTTTTGCTGAAAAGAAGGAGTTTGGGAGCAGTTTCATGGCACTTTGCTGCTCTGACAACCCAACAACCCAGGTGCATTTTGGGCAGATGAGAGGTCACCAACCCCAACCCTGCTGTCCAAGCACCTGGAAGAAAACAGTGCCTACAATGCTGATTAAACACCCTCCCTGTTTCCCAGCGTTCAAAAACCTTCCTGGCTGGCTGGGGAGCTCCTGGGCACCACAGCAATGAGCTGCAGCCAGAGCAGGGCTGGGGAGAGAGGCCACACATGAAACGGAGCCTGTGGGAAGCAGAACAGAGCTGCTCTTCCACCCCCGGTGCTCTCGAGGTTGAGTGAGGTGAGGCCACGGGGAAAATGATGAGATCATTTCATCTCTCATCTGAAGGAATGATTGCCAGCCCTGGAATTCCTGCCTCATCCCACCACAAGGTCGCTCCCCAAGCCAGGCCTTCCAGCTCCAGCTACCCATCCTGAGGGGGGAAATGTCTCTGAAATCCACTCAGACCTGATATATTCCTCTGGTAGTGAGACATGAGAGGAAATGCAAAGGAGAAACCATTATAAGTGAATTTATATATTTGGGAAAGATGCTGATTGTTGCTCAGTTCAGGATTTGAATTCTGAATATTATGTGAGCCCTGGATGAAGACACAGCAGTTTGTGCCCAAATCTCACTTCTCCTCTCCCCCTTTTGAGGCCACCTGGGGCACTTCACTCACCCAGAGCCCCACTGCCCTGTGAGCAGTGACAACACAGGCTTGAGCCCTTCCTGAAGGAAATGAGGTGTGGAAGAGCAGCTCTGCCTTCCTCTGGGAAGTTCCTGTCACACAGGGCTCCAGTGACTCTGCTTTGGCTACATTTAGCTCTTGCAGGTGGGAAGGAGAGGTCCCAGGAGCCCTAAAGGAGCAGCCTCCCAGGCTGCAAACACCTTCCAGGGACTGACCCCATTCCCTGGGGACCCTCCTGTGTCCAGCACAGCACCTGGGCTCCATCCCCTGGGCAGGAGGTGCCACCCCTGGGGACAGCTGTGACATCTTGAGTGGGCCAACACAAGGCAAAGCACACCTGGAGCAGAGGAAGCCTTAAAATTAGATTCTTGGGGGAAAAAAAACAAAACAAAAAAAAAAAAAGGCAAAAAACCCCACAGCATGTTCCGTCTCCAGCTGAAATGCTTTGGAAATGTGAGAGTTTCTCTAAGCCTGAGAGATGACAAAGAGCCCCAGGGAGAGGGGCTCAGTGGGAAGGAGAGAGCCCCATGGAACAGCAGGGCTTTTCCACAGCCCAGGGGTTCAGGGTGATGCCCCTGATCCCATCCCAGCACACTGTGCCCTTCCTTTCCGTGGTACCGTCCTCCTGTTGCTGCAGCCATTGAACACAGGCTGGAAATAGCTCGGTGTGGTGATTTCCTAACCGAGTTAAGGGGGCTGTGCTGGCTGTGCTGCTCAAGGGTGGCTGCTGATTAGATAAGAGCCTTGCCCCTCGCAAAACGAACACCACATTAAGGGGTTTTTCTAGGTCAGGCCGGGCTGCTCAGCACAGCTCTGGCAGAGCCCAGAGCCCGTGGCCCCAGCCCAAGCCAGACACTCATTACAGCTAATGAAGGGCTGTGCTCTCCTTCCCCCGGGGAGCCAGAGTGGAAAACAGCAGCATCTTCAAGCTGGAATAAGTGTCCTCTGCCAGAGTCCAGGGTGGACACCTCAGGGGGCTCGGACTTGCCAGGTCCTGCAGGACAGGCGGTGAGTGAAGGGTCCCTGAGCTCTCAGGGGCTCTGAATTCCCCACAGGATCAATCCGAGGTCATGGAGCTCAGTGCAGAACACAGCTCTGGAGTGTGATGGGCCCTCAGGCCAAACCCCAGTGCTGCAGATCTGCTCTGTGCCAGCCCCACACCAACCCCAGCCAAACCTTATTCCAGGAGCAGCAAACTCTGGGTCAGGTTGTTCCTCCCTGAACATCTCAGATGCATCTCCAAGGTTGCTGAGAGCCAGACCCACATCAGGAGGACCCACAGCTCTAGGTGCAGGGCTTGGTGCCCAGATCCCCTGGCATGCACACAGGAGGCTGATGGAGTTGGTGGATCATGGAATCACAGAATCATGGAATGGGTTGGGTGGGAAGGGACCTTAAAGCCCACCCAGTGCCACCCCTGCCATGGCAGGGACACCTCCCACTGTCCCAGGCTGCTCCAAGCCCCAATGTCCAGCCTGGCCTTGGGCACTGCCAGGGATCCAGGGGCAGCCCCAGCTGCTCTGGGCACCCTGTGCCAGGACCTCTCCATCCTCAAAGCCAGGAATTCCTTCCCAATATCCCATCCAGCCCTGGGCTCAGTCACAGCACCAGCAGCCCAGGCTAGACACAAAGACCCAGGCTGAGGTGCCACCGACCCCCAAGAGTTTCAGCCCTCCAGAGTCAGCCCAGAAGGACAATGGGGTGGCAGCAAGCCCTGGGGTTCCTCAGTCCCTCATGTCCTCCAGCTTAGACTGACAAAGAGTTGGAGGCAGACTGTCATTTCTGGTGTCACAGAACTCAGAACAAAGGGATTCTTGTTCCCTTGGTTCCCTAAACCTGCACCATGTCCCAAAGGAGCGGCCAAGGGAACAGCAGGGCTGGGGAGCCACGAGGAAGGACTACCACAGTCACATCCCTGGATTCACTCCTCCACCAAAGCACTTCCAGCCTGGAGGAGATGTCCCACAGGAGAGCAGCTCCATGTCACACCCCCAACACCTGCACTGCTCCAGGGCTGAATCCAGAGCCTGGTTCTGCCTGGCTGAAAGCACAGAGAGAGCTGCAGTACATTTCAGCTCTCCCTGGAGCTTCTCCTCTCCAGGTGAGCACCCCCAGCTCTCCCAGCCTGGCTCCAGCCCTTGGAGCAGCTCCATGGCCTCCTCTGGACTGGCTCCAGCAGCTCCAGGTCCCTCCTGTGCAGGGCCCCAGGGCTGGGGCAGCTCTGCAGGTGGGGTCTCACCTGAGTGGGGCAGAGGGGCAGAATCCCCCCCCAGCCACTGCCCACGCTGGGGTTCAGCCCAGGGCAGGGGGGTTTCAGGGCTGGGGCAGAGCTGCCCCCCTCACACTCAAACACCGCCCAGGAACGGAACATGAAATAAACCCCTTTTAACAAGAACTGAAAGTTTTAAAGAGTGAAATCGTGTTTTCCCTGTCAGCCTAGAGCCGGAATTGGCAGCACACGAGCACCTGCCAGGGCTGGGCTGGAGTCATTAGCAGGATCAGAGCCCTGGCAGAGCAGCAGGAGCCTGGACTCGCTGACCTAATTTGCGTCCCTTCCAGCTCTGAGAGGCCTGTGATGTATTTTTAATGAAGCACACACAATAAACTGCTAACATAATATTAGAGGCTCACTTCAAAGCTCCACCAGGCAGGGAAATCAAGGTGAAAGTTTCTGGATTCATCATTATTATGTGTCACTCATCTTCACTATGACAACCCCTGGGCACACCAGATGCTTCTTTTCCAGCCTTTGGAACATGGTTTGGAGCCCTCTCCTCCTCATTTTTTTTTTTCCAAGCAAATAAAAAATAACCTGGAAAGTAGAAATCTTGCCTAGATTCCCCTTATACACACATGCATTGTTCCAGCACCATAAAAGGTTTTGCAGGCAGCAAAATTTAGCAGCTCTGGAGAAAGCTAAGGCCGCTTTAGATCCAGTTTTTGGCCACCTGGGTGGCTTTTTGTTCTGCTCATCCCTTCTGAGCTGGAGTCTCTGAGGTTTGGGATGTCAGGGAGCAGCAAGAGCACAGCTGCTCCCTCAGGGAAGGCCAGGATTGGAATGCCATGACGGGAAAAGGCCCCTCCAGGCACAGCTTTTCCCACAGGACCTGGGTGAGGGAGCAGGACCAAGGGATGGTGGCCAGGTCCAGCCAGGAGCCCACACAGCTCCAAGGGGAAGCTGTGAAATGAGTCCATGGAGAAGGCAGGAGGGACACGGCAATGGCCAGCGCAGACCAGCACAGCCCAGTGTGGCCTGGAGGCAGCAGGCTGGACAAAACTGGAGCTCCAGGGCCCAGGGTTTGGGGGAAAAACACCAAACCAGGCTGGCCAGGACCAGGAGCAGCCAGAGTTAGAGCAGGGCTCTAACGGTGGGAGCTGCACCACCAACACAACGGGGCTGCTGAGGGTCACCTTGCTCCAACCCTCAACTCTCAGGCCACTTTTCCTCCCAAATATTTTCTCCCACAAAGCCAGGCCCAGGGTGGGGTTGCTGGGGTCTCTGTGCAGGGCCAGGGGGTGGACTGATGATCCTTGTGGGCCCCTTCCAACTCAGGATATTCCGTGATTCTACAAAACCTCCATTCCTTCTGGGATGGCTCTGCTTCCCCCAAGGAAATCATCTCTTAGGTTGTTTAAAGCTCACAAATCTGCTGGAAATAGAGAATATAATCCAAGGGAGGGAACAAATCAAAAACTGAAGGGTCCTCTGACGTTACCTAAATGTTCCTGATCCCTCCAGCTGACAAGAGCTGGCCAAGAGCAATGTCCAAAGCACGTCTCAGGTCCCACCAAACCCACAGTTTAGAACTTACCCACATGGAGCCTGGAGAAAGCTGGCATTGAACACCTCTGGTAAGCTGGAATTGTTGGAAAATTCCTAAAAGTGACACACAAATTAAAACATACAGAGAAAAGTTAAACATCCTGGGTTTTTTCCACTCCCACCCCTAATTCACAGAGGTCAGGTGTGTGTGGGAATTCATTCCCAGACTTCAAGTTGCTTCTCCTTCATCCCCACATCCCAGCAAGGTCAGCCTGGCAGCAAGGCAGGAAAAGAGCAAAGAAAAGGCATTTAGTGAAATACAGGATGTAACAGCCTGGCTCAGAAACCTCGTTAGAATTCCAGCTTTTACTGCCCAAAGCAAACGGGAACATTTAGTCCTGGAGTCTTGAAGCGAACCTGGAATTGGTGGGAGCGCCTGGCGGGGGTGAGGAGCTGCTGCTGCTCAGCCTCCCCCCACAGCTCCCGGGGCCCTCCCTGGCCAGCAGAGCCCCCAGGAGCCGCTGGGGATGGGGAGAGGGTGAAGGTGCCCGCGATGGAGCGATGGTGACCGGCTCCTGCCTTGGGGTCAGGACATGGGGATGCCACAGGGATTTGGAACGCCCTCGTAACCACCAACGCGGGCTCGGAGTAAAGATCAGGCAGGAGAACTTCCCCAGGCCGCTGCTCCAGAGGGTGTTCATACAACCGCTGGCTCTTCTTAACATTTCTGCAAGCAGCTCATAAATATTCCATGGGAGCTGCCGCTGTTGTTGTGGTTTGAATGGAAACACCGGGGAGAAAAGAGCAGCTCTGCCCTCATTTAGCAGCGTGCAGCTCAATCCGAGCCCTCAGACAGCCACTCCAGGGCCGCAGGGGGAGCGGCCGAGCCTCCTGGCCTTGTCCTGCTGCGGGAGAAGCCTGGATGTGTCTGGAGAGCCAGCCCTGCGAGGGGATTGAGGGATGCACCGTGTGCCGGTGACCCTGCAGCACCTCCCTGGCCGTGCCCCAGTGCTCAGAGGCAAACGGAGCTCCTCGGGATGGTGTCGGAGGCTCTGGGGGCACTGCCCGTGGGGGCTGCTCTGCAAGGAAGGTGCTGGGCCCCCTCTGGCAGCAGGAGAGCCCAGCACAGCCCCTGCCCAGGGCAGCAGGAGGGTCCCCAGCCTGTCAGGACACCTGGGGAAAGGTGCTGCTCTGCTCCTGCTGCCCACGCCAGGAACTCCTGCTCCTTCTCCAGAGGTGCTGGGTCAACCTGCACTGGAGGGGCTGGTGCAGAAAGCAGAGCAGGATGTCCCAGCTCGGCAGGGAGCTGCAGGAATTCCAGTTTAAACCTCAGCAACCACCACCAGCCAAGAGGTGCAGCCTCACTGCTTCAAAAACATGAGCTGCCCGCTCCAGTGGAAAAGTCCAGCACTCCGTCCCCACACCAGACTTTGCAGTTGTTCCCTTCCTCGTTGAAATTCCAGGGATAACATTTCAGACCAGCCGCAGAACAACAAATGCAAGTGGGACCCAGCCCTGACCAGACCAGCAGAGAGGAGCTGAGCAGTCAGCAAAGCACTGCCCACAGCCCCAACCCAAAACAAACCACTGCAGGAGGACCCTGACCCCAGTACATCAGTGCAGATGGACACTGACCCCAGTACATCAGTGCAGGTGGACACTGACCCCAGTACATCAGTGCAGGTGGACACTGACCCCAGTACATCAGTGCAGGTGGACACTGACCCCAGTACATCAGTGCAGGTGGACACTGACCCCAGTACATCAGTGCAGATGGACACTGACCCCAGTACATCAGTGCAGGTGGACACTGACCCCAGTACATCAGTGCAGATGGACACTGGCAGCAGAGGGGCCCTGCAGGAGGACCCTGACCCCAGTAAATCAGTGCAGATGGAGCCGCCCACCAGCGAGAGGCTGCGAAGGAGCCCAGCCCGTGAGTCATGCGAGCAGCGCCCGTGTCGCTGCCATGTGGAGTGCAGCAGGCTATCAAAAGCGATGATTTCATCCCCAAAAACGGCCCTGTTTTTGTGCTTGATGACAGCTGGGCCTTTTTGGTACCTGCTGACCTAGAACAAGTCTCCACCGGCACGGAAGGTGGGTCACTCTGAGATTTGAAGCGCCTCATCCTTCAGTGAGTGGGCAGAGTGCACGGTTATTTTCATTGTGCCTCTTTTTGCCAAGCCTCTGTTATCCCTATTTATAGATATCCTGGGATGCAATTCCAATAAGTCTCACCTGCCTCAGCAGTTCCCCCTGTGGTGTCCTACTTATGGCACAAATCAAGGGGGCTCTAATTAGAGTTTCTGGCCCAAGCCAGACTCAAATGTTTGACTTTGGATTTATAAGAAAGACTTTCACAGATTCCTTACCCTCACCATGGTCGTAGGCAGAGTTCCTGCTGTCTCCAGAGCTTCCCACCAGCAGTCATGCACCCAAGATGTGGTCCAACATCATCCCTAAAAAAAATCCTGTCTCTCCTGCCTGTTCTCTGCTCTCCTGCCCGCCCCCAGGTCTCAATGACTCCGGGTTTTTTTATCCTTTCCTGATTTTGAGAGGGAGGCAGAACAGCAGTAACTCTACTCCCTGACTGCCTAATGATGGGGAACTAATCCAGAAACACAGCTTGGAATTAAAAACCCTTCCAGCCTTTATTATTTCTATGCATCATGTTTGTTTGGAGCAAAAGTCAGCAGCTCGGATCATCTGCTCCGTGTCAGAGCAGAGATGGGGAAGCATGGCTTGCTCACAGGGTCATGGGGAATCTCTTTAGGAGCAGAGATCTCATCCCTCTGGAGTCACAGCCAGCTGGGACTTTGCCCCAGGATCATCTTTTGGGGAAAGAGGGAGCAGAGATGCCTGCCTGCAGCCCAGGTGTCTCCACAGACAGGTGAGGACAGGAGCTCCCTGACACTGCTCTCAGTGCTGCTCTCCTCATTCTTGTGGGATTTGGGGCTTTTCCTTTGGTTCCCCAAATCAAAGGAGGAGTGGGGAGACTCCAGCCTCAGATGAGCAAAAAATCCTGAGAAAAGGGTCTCCAGACCCCGAATGCAGCTAAGCAGGACTCAGGTGAGCTTCCTTAAGGAGCTGATTTCAGCTCAGGAAGCTGAGCAGGGGGAGAGCCCCAGTGCTGCTGTCGGGGGGAACAGCTCGGGAATGGGAGCTCCCTGTCCCAGGGGAAGGGCAGGAGAGGCAAAGGCAGCTCCTCCTGCATCCAGTGAAAGAGAAGTGGGGAAACAAACACATTTGAGGCAACTGTGGATTCCTCAAGTCTGAAGCCAAGAGACACCACCAGAGCAGGACAGAGGGGAGCAGGACAGGAGCCAGGGAAGGGCTGGAGCTGGGCCAGGGCAGGCTCAGGCTGCAGAGCAGGGCAAGGTTCTTCCCCCAGAGGTGCTGGCACTGCCCAGGCTCCCCAGGGAATGGACACGGCCCCGAGGATGCCAGAGCTCCAGGAGCGTTTGGACAGCGCTGCCAGGGATGCCCAGGGTGGGATTGTTGGGGGGTCTGGGCAGGGCCAGAGGGGACTCCATGATCCTTGTCCTATCCAGTTCAGCATATTCCATGATTCTGTCATTCTGCATGGAGCAAAATGCCTGGAACACTCCTGGGGACACAGCCTGCTGTGGGCAGAGGATGTGCCCCAGTTGCCTGCCCATGATCCCTCTGGCTGCTCCTGTCCTGCTCCCAGTCTCCCCCAGTCTCTCCCAGTCACTGCTGGCTGTTCCCAGCAGAGCTGACTCGGCAGCTGCAGCCATGAGCTCCAGCCCTACGGGGCACTGTCACTGCCCAGACTCAGATTGTTCAAAATTGTTCATTGTTCCAAAGGCTTGGAGGGGCTCTGGGCAGGAACAGGGAGGAATCCTCAAGGGAACAGAGAACACTTGAACTGCCTGAGCCACAGGTGCCAGAGCAGCTCAGTCCTTCTTGATCCATGGCCAGGACATCTGCTGAACCAGGCCATCACAGGGAGCATCTTCCACATTGCATTTCCCTTCTCTTGACTCCAGCTTTGATGGGAAGGATCTCGCTGATGGAAATTACATTAGAGCCACAAGATTCTTCCATGGAGTTTCCTTTCACAAAGAAAAAAAAAAAAAATCTTTCAAAACCAGTTGGATGAAATTTCTGTTCCACAAAATCTGCCCACATCAGGTGTTGTAGCTTGGCAGCAGAGATGGGGCCCCCTGGAGTGGGGGTCACCACACCTGTGTGTCAGGGACCCCATTCAGGTGGGACAAATCCCCACCTGCACAGGCCTTTGGAGCCCTCTTCCCCATCCACAGGCAGAGGAACAGCCCCATGCCTGAGCAGGAGGATGGGAAGGGGGAGGGAGGGGCAGAGGATAAACACCTTTCCATGTGACCTCGACAAGGAGGGGCACAATCATCTCATTGACAGCTTGGGTCGTCCTTCCAGATGGACCTGAAAACTTAGAAGTAGTATTTTGGTTCTGTTCCTGCATGGAACTACCAGCCAGCAATCCATGGAGACAAATTCTGGAGAATTAGGGATGAACACGGTGTGTTCCCACCACTGCTGGAGGCCTGTGGTGTTTCTGCCTCTTCAGCCCTGCCAGGGCTCTGTGTGGGGACAGTGCCAGGGGACAGTGGGTGCTGAGTGCTGCACTCTCTGCTGGTGATGGGGAGCCCATTCTCCCTCGTCCCTCCTGGCTCCTTGCTGCTGACTTTGTCTCTTTGATTTCACTGCTGGCATCAGTGACAGGAGCAGAAAACTGAGTGTGACTTGCATGGTGAGAAAGGAAGGGAGAGGAAGGATCCTGAGATGGAGAACAGCCAGTAAGGTCCTGAGCCCTGCTTGGTGAATCCCACTCAACTCAGTGACATCCGAGTGTAAAACAAGTCTGGGAATATCCGGAAGAGTTGTGCCAACCCCAGCAAAGCACAAAGCAGGAGTCAAACTCCCTTCATGTGAACTCCTTTGCTACCTCACCAACACCAGAGCTCAGCCTTTGGAAGACCAAGCTTCTATGAGAATTCCTACTGCCCACTGCATCCCCTTCTCCAATATTTGTCATTCCAATGGCCTTCTAATGGCTGTAAACACAGGAATTGGCATCTGGACAGCAGGAAATCTAGGAAATTAGCACGAGGGACTCTTCTGGGCTTGTGGCCAATGTATAGTCCTAGGAACCACTGAAAGCACAGCAGAGCCGAGCTCTAGAAAGCGGGAATGGTGTCACTGGGCTGGCAGAGTGCAGCTCCTGCTCCATTCAGGGTAAGTGACAGGAATTCCTCATCTGCTTTGCATTGTGCACAGGGAGCCAAACTCCCTGAGATCCTTCTTTAGGCAGGGCAAGCCCAGCTCCCAGCTCTGCCCTTCAGTTGCTGGGGGAAATGCCACAATGGTCTCTTCTTTCTCAATTTTTTCCTTTCCAGGCTCATCCTGCATTTTTGCCACCTGCTCTGGCTTCCTCATGCCCATGGAGCAGGAATTTGGACTACAAGAGTCACTAATTGCTGTACAAGGGAGTCACACTGAGCCTGTGACCCAAACAGGAGGTTCCATGGGAGCCTGTCGCAGCATCCAGCAAATCCTCCAGCTTTTCCATGGGCTTTGGGGTGGTGCTGACCCCGTGACCAAGCTGCTCTCTGCTCTTGAGCTTCAGAGTCCAGTGTAGGTTTGAATCCTTCAAGAGGCTCGATGACGTTTTTTGGGATGAGATAGAGAATGCAGGACCTTGGGAAATCCTTCAGTGCTGACATGATGGGACAAATCAGAGCAGGAATGTCAGGAAGTGGCTGGTGAGGTCCCAGTCAGTGCCCTGTGAGTGTGGACAAGTGCCCACCAAACTGGGCACACACAGCAGGGCTGGCAGGGCTGGCCAGCTCACCCCAGCACTGTCCCAGCACAGGCACTGATTTCCTGCTCTGTCCTTCTGGCAGGACAATGAATTTGCACCCAAACACACCTGGAGCCTCTGCAGAGGCTGGATCATGGAGCTGGGCTGGCAGGAATGGGATGTGCTGGGGTCCCAGGGCTGTTCTGCCCAGCTGGGAGAGACAGGCCTGTCCCCACCTCGGTGACATGAGGGAGGTGTTCACTCCCAGGGGTCTGTGCCACACCAGGGATGGATTTGGAGACAGATCACAAATGCAGCCCTTTGGGCACTGCCTGTCACCCACCCAGGTGGGAGCTAGCTGTGACAGAGCTGAGATCCAGCAGCACCCCAGAGTGAGGCACAGACCCTGCACCACAGCAGCCCAGGGTGGGACATCGGCCATCCAAGCATCCTCCTGCTCCTCTGCTCCTCGTGAGCCATCAGGTCTAGAACAAGGCTGGAAGGAAGCCATGTCCCTGCTGATGCCCTTCGGTCCTGTCTGGGAGTGCCTTCCTCCTCCTGGGAAGCTCAGCGCCAGTCCCAGTGCTGGGAAGCCCAAGGGCTGGTGCAGCCTGGAGCCCCCCAGCCTGACTTCCACACATAATCCTGGAATGCACATTCCCATGGGACTGGGCCACTCCCCTTCTCTGACCCCCATCCCCTGCCAGCTGTGTGTGACAGGCTGCTCCTGCCTTCAGAGACCTCCAAACCCCAACAGGAGAGAGTGGAACAGCAGAATCTCTGTGGAAAAGCAACAGAGGAAAAGCAATGAGAGGAAAAGCAGCCTCCTGAGAAGCTCCGTGCCCAACCCTTCCTAGCCTGGCCCAGGGGGTGGCTGTAGTGCCAGGAGGGCACAGCCAGCTCCACTTTATGTCCCACTGGGTCCCATGGGGTGGCACACACCCTAATGGTTTATTTTCTCAGCATCCCAAGGTCCCCCTGGAGATGAAGCCACTAGCATGGTGACTCCAGGGATGGGCACCTGAGCTGTGTTTCTGGGGAGGTCCCCCCTGTTTCCTAAATCCCAGTGCTGCTCCACTCAGGACCTACCACAGGGCCGAGCTCATCTGTGCAGAGCAGGAGAAACATGGCCCTGCCCAAATCTTGGGATTGTTCCTGACATTCCTCTACCCCAGCTCCGAGGGGCTGGGCCAGCGTTTCCTGCTCTTCTGATCATCCTGGAATCTGAATGATGCCAGGAGAAGGTGGGATACTTTGAAGGGAAGCAGGAGCATGAGCAGAGCATGTTTCACACAACCAAACCCTTTGCTGGCACCAGTTAAAGGTTGTATAACCATCCAAAAATGCCTTATTTATCACTGTGGTGTTAAATGCTCAGATCACACTCCACATCCTTTTAAATCTTCATCTTTTTAGCTGCTCCGAGTCCTTCACCCCTCGCAGATGACAACCACTTAGGAAAAAGAAATCTTTATTTTATAGGTTTTTTTTTTGTATACTTGTACACAAGTAAAATAAAATGCATATCTATATATACTGCAATCTTGTGAAGGGGAAGGCAGCATTCTTTAACAAATGCTGCCTGTAAACGTGGTGTGAAGGATGGAATGGAGATGGAAAAACTGCAAGAGTCATCAACATAGGATTAAAACAGCATCAAATCCATTACCTCTGCAAATGGAAACCTGCAACATTGTTCAGTGTGATGGCAAGTTACAAACAGATTTTAGACATTCTTTTCAGAGCATTTCTTACACTTCTTTTTTTTTTTTTCTTTTTTCCTGTAAATAAACCATGTTTCTTTACCATCTGCTGTAGCAAAAAGCTGCTTTGTGGGCAAGTGCAGTTCTGAAGACCAAAGGTATAATTCACAGGTTTCAGGACAAATAAATTATGTACATCTCAGTATTTGTCTTTTTTTGTTTTGTTTTGTGTTTGTTTGTTTTAATAAAGGCATCCAGTTAAGTTTTGTGTAACAAAGCTTTCTCAGGGCGGATGGGAGTCCTGCTTTTGTTTGCAACATTTATGGAGGTCAGCAAAAGTCGAGTATTAAAGTGTCATCAACCCAGGAAAAGAGTTAATTTTAGCAGAATAACAGTAAGCTCCACACCAAGGGGGGGATCAAAAGGCTTAGGCTGAGCTGTAACGTGGAGCTGTTCCCCTGCTGGGTGAGGCGGCACTGGGCCTTTGATCTGTTCTTTTTAGAGCAGCCCTGCCTCTTTTTGGTTGGGACTGTGGAAGGTTCAATGGGCTCTAGAAATTCGGGTCTCAACTTGGTCAAAGGAGGGTCTACAATGCTGGGGAAGGTCCCAAAGGGGGAATCGTTTATCTGCTTGTTGCTGCCATTTTTGGAAGGGTCCGTCTCCATGTACTTGGGCCTGGACATGTTCTCCTTCTCCTTGAGGTGGTTGTTGGACGAGCGGCTGCTGTGGGAGGAGGGCCCTGACTTGCCCTTAGCCTCATAAATAAAAGACTTGTCCATCTCGGGCTGGCAGCACTTGGAGGAGCCGTCGTGGGAGCCCAGCGGGGGCAGCCCCGTCGGGAGCTTCGCCAGCCTGGTTTTAGTGCTGAAAACGCTGGTGCGGATCTGGTTGAAGGAGTCCACGCAGCTGTCCAGGTCGGAGCTCTGCAGCCGCTTCAGGTCCCGCCCTGCCAGGCGAGGGGGCAGGTGGCACTCCAGCTCCGAGGAGGAGCCCTTGAACTGCTTAAACCAATTCCAGAGCGAGCGGGCCTGGCAGTCGCAGATCCACTGGTTGCCGTTGAGGCGCAGGTACTGCAGGGACACCAGGGGGGCCATGGTGTCCCCCGTCAGCACGGTCAGGTTGTTGTTGAACAGGTACAAGGTCATCACCTTGCCCAGGTCGTGGAACGCGCGCCGGTGCACCAGGCTCACCCTGTTCTGGTGCAGCAGCAGCCGGTCGAGGTTGATCAGCCCGCGGAAGACGTTCTCTGACAAGCTCTTGATTTTGTTCCCGTGCAAAAACAGGTACGTGAGGTTTGCCAGGTCGATGAAAGTGTCGTCCAGCAGGATCTGGAGGTTATTATCCTGAAGGTAGAGGTACTGCAAGGAGAACAGCCCTCGGAAAAGCCCCGTGGAGAGCTCCAGGAGCCCGCAGCGATCCAGGTGTAGGGTGTGGAGGTGCACGAGCCCCCGGAAGGTGATGGGGTTGATGGATTTCAGGTTCGTGTTGTCGCTGAGGTCCAGCTCCTCCAGTTTGGTGAGCCCGTAGAAGGCCCCGGGCTCGATGAGGCTGATGTTGTTGGAGTGGATCCACAGGATGGTCATGTTGCGGCAGGAGGTGAAGCTGGTGGCCCTCACCAGCGTTATCCGGTTGTTGTGCAGGAAGATGCGCTGGCTCTGGATGGGGATCTCCGTGGGGATGGCTGTCAGCCCCTGCTGCTGGCAGCTGATGGTGATCTTGGGTTCACTGTAGCATACGCAGGCCCCGGGGCAGGACTCCACTTCTGACGGGATGTTCAAGCAAAGCACCAAAATCAGCAGTCTGCTTCCTGAGGAATGACAGAAATAGGGTGGGAATTAGGCAGGGTCATGGAGAGCGCTTCTCTTTGCAGAGGAGCCTGAAATTCCCCCTCCGAGTCCAGCACCACCAACCACAAACAGATGCCAGGGCAGGCAGCGATTAAAATGTAGGATTGCAAATGGGACTCTGCCACTCAACTCAAGAGCTTAGGTCAGTGTACACTTGCAGAGATGGAGTCCCAGCACCTCGTCTGCCCTGCACCCTCAGGAGATGAAAGAGAGGGATCAGCGCTTTGGATTTGCACATCCAACATCAGCCCTGTTCCCAATATCTTACCTGTGAGCAAAGGGAACGAATTCTGTGGCATTTCCCTCTGCCATGGGCATGCCTGGCACAGCTCAGCCAATGGAAAAGGACCCGGGATGTACCAGGAAACTCCAAATCCCATCCCAGCAGTGCCACCAGCTCCTCACTTTGCAGGGTCACGGAACAACTCTTCCAAACAAGCAAGTGTCCCCACACTGCTCTCAAAACATACCTGTGACTTTCCACAAATAATTTTGGACTGATTTCATCTTCCTTGGAGAAATAACTGTGAGACATTCCCAGAATAACTTTCAGGTCAGACCTGCCTGGAGAAGTCTCAGGGCCAAGAGGATCCTTTCCTTCTCCTGCTCAAAATTTTAAGCCACATATTCCTTTTTCCTCTCTCCCCATATTTTTTTCCTAAGGAAGAAGAGGAAACAGCAGGATTTTCCATCGTGCTGTTGTAGGAGAAAGCCCCGTGCAAGGCTTCATTCATTCCCCACCAGTGTGCAAGGCAGGAACAGATTCCACACGGGCCAAGCATGCTGGCCAGCTCCATGGGGCTGGAAAGCCCCAGAGAGGAACATTTTTTTCCTGGTGATGCCCATCCACTTCCCCAGGAGCTTGGCTACTCTGGAATCCCAAGGAAGCATTTTGGTTCACCCAATACCCTGGCTGGGGAGCTGGGAATGAGCCGGGAGGGAGGGAGGGAGGGAGGGGATGGACACCTTCTCCAAAGGGTCCCTGAAGGTCCTGCTGAGAGACCTGAGGAGAGCCAGGCTGTTCCCTGCTCCCCTTGGGAAGGGAGGCAGTACCAGCAGTGCTTTCCCAGCAATTAGCAGCCAGTAATTAGTCTGATTCCTCCAAACAGGAGATAAAATGAATGGGCAGCAGCCTGAGCAGCGGGAGGCTCCATTTGGGAATGCCACATGTGAGCAGGGACACTGTGACTTCTTCCCAGCTGGTCACAGCACCTCTGGCCAAAGGGCACATCCTCCCCATCACTGGGAATCTCCAGCCCAGGGAAAGAGCGGCTTTGCCTCTCTCGTGGGAGGGTTTTGCTGCTGTTGTGGGAGGGTTTTTCCTTTGAAAACCTCAAAACATCGTTCCAGAATGTTGGTGCCTCATTACAAAGTAAGGTGGAAAAGCAGAGTTCAAAAAGCCAGACAGGAAAGCCCAGCAGTGCAGAATGGGATGAACTGGGGAGACTGGAGCCACATCCAGTCTCACAAATTCCCAAGGGGGAATCTGAAGGCAGTGGCTGCATCTCCCTTAGAGCCTGGCAGATGCTGTTGTGGCAAATAAAACCACATCAAACACCAATAATAACAAATTAAATCGCATGGAAACCTCACCAAATATTTACTGAAGGAATAACAATTGGAAAAGCCGAGGTGGGAAAGTCTCTTTCCTGCAAGAACGGGTGGGGATCCCAGGTTTGGGTGTCAGTCTGGTCAGAACGATTCACCATATGTGGTTAATAAATCTGAGGCCAATACAGGCAGGACACTCCCATATATCAAATTCCACAAGGGATAAAAACCCCAGCTCAGCATGCAGAGATAATTGGAGCCTGATGCTATCAGCTGCTGAGCAACCCTGCAAGGCAGAGTTTGAGTGCAGTGTTGTGACACATTTTGGCTGCCTTGTCATGTTTTGACACGTCACGTCCCATTGCATGAAGCACAGTAAAATGAGACAACTGAAACCGCCTGCTGCAGCCATGGCACAGCAAGAGCAGCCTCCTGGGAAATTAAAACAGTGCTGGCGACTCTCTGGCCATCCCTCTGCAGTGATAATGAAACCCCATGGGCAGAGAAATGGGACTTTCTGGAGCCTCTCTCGGCAGCTCCGTGATTCGGGTGGCACCGGAGCAGTGGGAGTCACCTCCTCATGCAACACCTCCCACTCCAGCAAACAGCTCGGACTGGGACACTGGGGCAGGATCCCGCTGTCCCCAGGCTGCTTCTCCCTGCCACGGCCTGGGGAAAATCCAGCCACAGCCCAGGTGCATCCCACAGCCTCAGGAATAAATGGGAAACAGCAGAAGGAATGCAAAAACCCCTTCCCCAGTGAGAGGAATCACATCATCTCTGTCCCAGCTCCAGCCAAGGGCACAATAAATCCATGTAAATCCACGTATACACGAGGAGAGAGGAGAGGACGGGAAGCAGCTGCAGAGGATGAGCCGTGAGCCCTGCCCTGTGCCGCCCATCCCGGCAGCTGAGCAGGCACAGGTGATCCCCAGGATCTCTCTTGCTGTGGGAAGCTCCCGGGCCAGGCTCCTGTCCCAGCTCCTGTGGAGTTCTGTGGCTCCAGGGGGAAGGGGCACATCCTGCTCCGCTCCAAGGCTCGAGGCTCGGCTCTCCCGTCCCGCTCCGATGCCCCCGAGGCTGCCAGCAGCGGTGAGTCAGTGGCACCGAGAGCGCTGCCAGCCAGCAGCACCGGGAAATTAATTACAGCAGGGCCAGGCTGTGCGCTTTAATTAGGGACCTGGTGTTCATGAGCTGCTCGGATTAGCTCCTTCCACCGAGACAGCTCC
This sequence comes from Pseudopodoces humilis, assembly GCF_049639895.1. Taxonomy (NCBI): domain Eukaryota; kingdom Metazoa; phylum Chordata; class Aves; order Passeriformes; family Paridae; genus Pseudopodoces; species Pseudopodoces humilis. The sequence goes on from NC_142219.1 coordinate 13,057,655, forward strand.
TGTCAATCATCCCCCAAAGCCTTTTTCCAGTGACTTTGCCGCCGTGCAGCTCAGCCGTGTCCTGCCTGATCCATGCCACAGCCCAGCCGCTGCCAGTCCCCAGGCAGGGCAGGGCCAGGGGAAGGGCAGGAGTGGATGAAGCCGTGGGAAGCTAAGGTGACCCTTTAGGCCCCAGCCAGGCTGGATGTGCCGTGACAGAGACCCCAGGGACCCTGCATGACTTCCCCTGCTCCTCCAAAATCCTTCTCCAGTGTCTGGTGTCCAAGCAGCACCTGTGCCTGGTCTCAGTGTGTCCCAGACCCCAGCGGCCACCGAGTGCATTGAGCCACCCAGACCTTGCACTGACATATTTTAATTGTTCTCCTGCAGCACTGGGTTCAGCTCTGGTCATGGGCTCCTTCCTTTTCCAGGAAAAACACCCCCTGCCCGTAGGCCAGGACAGGAGACATTCAAGGGCAGGTTGGACAGGGCTTGGGGCAACCTTGGGTGGTGTCAGGAGGTGGAATGAGATGAACTTAAAGGTCCTTCCCAACTCAAAGCATTCCAGGATTCTGTGATTCACGGCTGCCAGGGACGAGGGAGGTCAGAAGGTTCCCTGTCTGCCCATTCCCAGAACACGCCATGCTCAGCTCCCAGTGGGGAGCAGCATCTTCCCTTCACCTTCCAGATAAATCCATCCTGACTTCTGTGTCTGCACTGAGCTCCCACCAACACTGGATGCTGGATCCTCCATCTCCAGCTGGACTCCTCCACCTCAGGACCCATCCCAGTGCCCATTCCTGAGGAAAAGGCTCTTGGAACGACACCTGTCCCCTCCTCTCTTAGCGGAGAAACCATCCTTCCCTCTTTCAGAACATGATTAAAACTTAACTCGAGAGTTCCTGTCAAAAGCAAAACATGAAAGAAATTCCAGAACCTGGAACCTTCAGTCCCTCCAAGACTTTGGCTTTGAGTTTAGCATTTGTTCCTCCACAGCTTTCTTAAAAGCCAGGAAGCTCCTTCAGTGAATCTGCAGCGCGTCCCTTTTGCCATCCCCGAGTGTTCTGACTCACGGAACTGGAAGCAATTAAAGTGGGTCCATTATCTGCCTCTCCGCCGCTCCCCCGGGCCATCGCCTTGTCAGACGTGGCAATTAGAAGGAAAAGGCTCCGGGGACCTCCAGCAGATGCTTTGCAAACTTTTTTTTTCAGGAGGCCAAAGCGAGCTGCAGTGTGGTGCCGTTTGCAGAGCCTCTCCCCGCTGCTCTGCTCCCGTCTCCATTGATTTGGAGATATTCTAATGTGGCTTTCCTGCAGAGGAGGGTCAATAATCATCTGAATTCTCTCCTGCTCGGACATAAAGGGAGCACTTTACAATACAAAGCCTTTTGCTGATGCACACAGCGTTTTGCCTCTGTTTATAGTAGGGACACACTGGAGCTGCCGAATTCCCCGCTCGGAGTGGGCATCCTTTGAAATTCCACGGGCATCCTTTGAAATTCCTCTCTTGGCTGCTCCTGGTGCCTCCTGCTTTGTCCTGTGGCCAAAGGTGGGGCTGTGCCTGTGCCACGGGAAGAGGGCAGCGCTTTGATGCGTTTCAAGCGGAGGTGAATGGAGAGGTCAGTGAGGAAGGGCGATGGACTCGGTGTAGGCTGGAGGTTCCCTCACTTCTGCAGCGGAGAGGAAGGATGGAGCATGATGGTGCAACTGGAGCAGCTCCAGCTGGGAGGAGAGGATGGGGTGAAGCTTTGCCACCGTGAAACACCTGGGGCAGGCAGCAGAGTCACAGCTGCGGGGTCCCTGCCACCCTCAGGCAGCTGCAGAACAACATTTTGGGGCCAAAGCAGGTCCTGAGGCACCTCTGCATCTTGGGGGGGATTTTGGGTGTCAGACACTCCTCTTAGGTGGGACAATCAGCGAGGTCACTGGGGTGGGCAAGCTCTGGGGCTCTGAATCACTCCATGTCCAGGGGCTGGAGCTCAAGCCCCAGCTCACACCAGAACACCAGTGATGAATCCCAGTGGCCTAAAGATAGAGAGCTAATTCCCTTTGGGACATCCTTGGAGGCCTGAGGCAGCAGGAATGGTGCAAGCAGGTTTGGCACAGCTCCGTGTGAGACCTGTGCCAGCCCTACCTGGAGCTGCTGGGATGTGAGCAGCAGTAGGGGCAGCACCTCAACCCCAGCCCTGACTTGTCCCTGATCCCACATCCTCTGAGACTGCATCCAGACCCATTAACCTTGGGACTGAGGTGCTTTTCCTTGCCTTTGGCAGCACAGCCCCTCTGGAACATCCAGGCTGTGCCCTAAATGGGGTTTGAGCAGGAAAAATCCCAGCTATGGTCAGGGCTGAAAGGTCATTTCTGTAATGCATCCCGGCAGGGAGGCAGGCAGTGGATGTGCCATCTCCTCACTTCTGGTGTTCATCTTTTCCTCTTAAATCACACTCTCTTAATGTGATTTTTGGACTTAATATTGTGGGGATATTTTGAAGTGAAGAAGGTAAAAACGAGTTACATCTTGTGCAATTCTTCCACTCCATCCTCCCGAACCTCCAGGGAGTTTGAACACTGATTCTTCAGCATCGCCGGGGGCTGAGCTCCACAGCTCATTCCAGGAGCTCAGGGCAGAACAAACCTCCCCTGGGACAGCTCCATCCTTCCATTGGATGTGCCAAAACAGCTCCCACATGTGGGGCTCCCCATCCCTGCCAGTGGCTCTTCCTCACTCCCAAAATTTTGGCAGCAGCCTGGATTTAGCCTAAAAACATTTGGTCAGGGTTATGCTTTTGGTGCTTTGCCAGCATCTCCCTCAGAGCAGCAGGGAGAGGAAGGAGAAGGGGAGAGTGAACAGTTTGCATTTCAGCCCATTTGAATGAGAACTCAACAAGGAGCAGAGAAATTAAAGTTTCTTCTGTAGCCAGAGGGTTTTTATCCTGCTGAATTCCCAAGGCTTGCTGCAAGGTACAGAGGTGTGAGAGCTGCTCAGAGAAAAGGTCACCAGAACCCTTCTGAGGGGAAATATCATGGGAGTCATCAGGTCCCAGGTTAACAATAACAATTATCAATTATTACAGCCCAGGAGTGCCCTGGGAGGCCAGGGAATGGGAAAAGTCCTGATTCCAATAAAAGAAGGTGAGAAGATCTGCAGGGAGCCAGGCCATGGACATTTGGGCTGGCCTGAGGTGGGATCCAGGAGTAGACAGGGGTGGGAATGCAGCTATAAATAGTGGGAGCCTTTCCCTGGCACCTTCTCCAACCAAGCCCTGGGCAAACAGCAGCCTGAGGCAGAGCTTCCATGGAATAAAACCTTCCTTCCCCTCTTGGGGATTCCAAGTCCTAGGAGCCTGTAGGAATGCTGCTCCAGATGTTTTTGCTGTACTCCACAGCTTTTCCTCTTCACTGCTGGGGTGGGAGGGCAGAACTTGGGGTGCAGGGGCAGCTTGGACCATGGCAGAGGTGCAGATGGAATTGGGCAGAGGTTTAGGTGGAATTTTGCAGAAGTTCAGATGGAAAATTGCAAAGGATTAGATGGAGTTTTGTAGAGGTTCAGAGGGACCATGGCAGAGGTTTAGATGGAATTTTCCAGGTGTTCAGATGGAATTCTGCAGAGGTTCAGGTGGAGTTTTGCAGAGGTTCGGATGGACATCTGAGGAGATTTAGATGGACTTTGCAGAGGTTTGGATGGACTATTGCAGAGATTCAGATGGAATTTTGCACAGATTTAGATGGACAGCTGCAGAGGTTTTAACAAACTTATGCAGGGGTTCAGAAGGACTTTTACAGAAGTTCCACAGATTCTCTAGAAATTCCATTTTAGTACCTCCCTTCCCTCACAGGGAACAATAAATAAGGACTTGGCCAACCCCACACAGTTTAAAGATGGTATTTAAAATTATTTTCATGAAATCAGGAATAATCTTTGAGGTTCTTAAGCACTGAAAACATGACCTAGTTATCCCTGTTTCCTATGGATATGCACTGGAAAATCCTATGGATACACCAGTCCATTCTGCAGTGAGTGCTCCTGCCAGTGCTGTGCTCTGCCCCTCACCTGGTGGGGCTCTCCCTGCCAGGTCAATCAGCACAAGGAGAATTTTCAGCTGTTCTCATGTAATACAGAACAAATCTGCATGGTTGCCACCTGACCTCTTTCCATTTGTGGCACATCTGTAAGAGGAAAGCTCCTGACCTTTTAAACAGAGAAGATTATGAGCTTAAAGTAAAACATGGAGAATTCCTGTGGAAAAGACTCTTAGGTGGGTTTATTCCAGTCCTGGGATTGACACAGTCCAACCCTGGTCCTTTCTGTGCAGACAGTGCAGGTCTCAGATGCTGCTGGCCCATCCAAACTCCCTGTGTTCCCCTTTCCCTGCTCAGAACTGGTTTCCCCCCTGATGCAGGAGCTCCTCAGGGTGTGATCATGTCTGGAGCTGGAATAACCACGGATATGTCCAGCTCTCCTGAACACACAGCACAAAGCCTTGTCCTGGTGTCCTCTCCAGCAGTGTGACACCACAGAGCCCCAGCACGGCAGCAGCAGGCTCTGGACTCCATGGAGCACATGGGATTTGTGGGGATTTGGCTCAGAGCAGGTGAGTTTGACTTGATCTTTTGCTAGGGACCAGATTCCACAGCGACAGCGGGACGAGAGGGCAAAATCTCCTGGAGATGCACAGAGCAGGGGCTGGCTGTGCCAAAGGCAGGGACCCAAGGCTGTGGGAGCTGGATGAGAGGCAGAAAAGGCCCAGTGCCCAAAGGGAAGGTGAAAGCACGTGGCCTGGAATGTGCATGTGGAGAACTTGAGGCACTCCTGGGAAAAATGGGCACGAAAAGGGGAAGAGGACAGGCAGGAAGGCTGCAGGACAGGAGGAGATCCCTGAAAGCCTGCAGGCACTTGCTGAGCTCTACAAATCCCACTGAATTAATCTGGGAGAGCAGCTCTGAGTAGCTGCTGTGATCCTGATCCACCTCTCAGGGCTGCACTGGGCACCTGCCAGGCTAGGCCTGGCCACACCGAGCACAGGGAGCTGAGGAGGAGGAGGAGGAGGAAGGGCTCCTTCCTGGGATAACCAGATGGCTTGGAATGAATTCATCTTTAAGGCATCTTCCCACCCAAACCATTCCAGGGTTATATGAAATGTCACAGCTGCACTTTCTCCAAGTGACAGCCAACAACAGCCATGGTATTGTCACAGCTGTCACAGGATTATGGGATGGTTTGGGTGAGGAGGACCTTAAATCCCACCCAGTGCCACCCCTGCCATGGCAGGGACACCTCCCACTGTCCCAGGAGCTCCAGCCCCAGTGTCCAACCTGGCCTTGGGCACTGCCAGGGATCCAGGGGCAGCCCCAGCTGCTCTGGGCACCCTGTGCCAGGGCCTGCCCACCCTGCCAGGGAAGGATTTTTTCCCCAAATCTGTCCCTGTCCCACTGCCTTTTGCCAAGAGTCCCATGGCCAAAACCCACACCCAGCCCAGTAAAGCCAAGCCCAGCAGATCCCAAAGAATGAGACCAGAAAAGCTGTTCCTTGTTTCAGCACTGCACTGAGGGCATCCTGAGTGGTCCCAATCCTCACTCCCATCCTCTCCAGATGGGATGCATCCAGAGCACTGCACAAGCAGGATCATGTGTGATCCTGCCACCATTCCATCCCCACGCTGGGAAGAATGAAGTGACAAAATATTCACTGTGAATCACAAGCAGCTCCTCCAGAAGTTGGGATTATCTGTGCCATATCTGTGAAAAATCAGGGATAAACAGGTGTTCAAAGGAAGGAAATGCGGGTTCCTGTGATGATTTAGGTCTCCCATGGGCCACAAAGTACCTCAAGAATGCTTCAAAACCTTCTCAGGAAGAAGGAGAGATTCCTGCAGCTCCAAACCTGGCATTGGTGGCTGCTCTGTGTGTGAATGACTCAGGGAGAGGAGAGGTGAAGCTCCAGATGGAATTCACACCTGCTCCTCCCCAGCCATCTGGGACTGCACCCCCTGCCAGCTGCAAATCCCACCCCCACCGCTTCTGGAAAAGCCCCCTTGCCCAAGGCAGCATTTTCCTTTGTTTTCCTCTAAAATAACATTATCTCAGATTTTGCTCGCAGCTCAGCATCTGCATCATGTGGAGTGCAGGGATGAAGTTTAGGAGAGAGCCTGGAAGGGACAGCTGTTCCAAACATCCCCCATGGCCTCAGTTTGGCTGTGTGTGTGGATGCAGAGTGAGCAAACGGCCCCAGGCAGGACAGGAAGGGGGAGAACATTCCAACTCCAACCTTAGCCACAGCCCCATTGCCGAGAACAGCTGGAAATGACCACAGCAGAGAGCAGACACGGGAGTGGAGATCAGATTTCTCTGCCCTGCTCATACCTTGTTCCCCTTGCCAAGCCTGGAGGACCAGAGCCTTGCGGTGATCTGTGAGGTCTCCACCTGAACGTGGCCTTCAGCAGGCTCAGGACATTCCTCATCCCTCTGGGACACACGGCCCCTCCAGCCTCCAGGGCCATGCTCACCCTCTCCCTCCTTCCCCTTCTCCCTCAGCATCTCTCCCAGCTCCTGGCACACACCCCTGGCTCATCCTTTCATTCCCAGAAGAAGCTGGGACTGGTTTTTGGTGAGTGTGAGTGTGTCTCAGGTGAGTGCAGCTCACTCAGCCACTCTCCCGAGGTGAGGAGCACGACACCCACAGCTCTACAGACAAACACATTCCTCTGAAACGTGCAGCTCTGTGAAGCCAAGCTGAACAAGGACACAACAGGCTGCTCATGATACAGCTTCCTGCTTTCCTGGAAATTGGGAAGTGAGCAATGGGGAAAGGATCCTGCAGCCCAGCAGGGTCTGAGCCCCTGGTGCTGGGCTGAGCTGCCCTCACCTCACAGCCACCCTGAGATCCCACAGAATTCCACCAGGAATTCACACCACATTTCCATGCCCAAAGTCCTCAGTTCAAGGTCTCACTGCAGGCAGAGAAATGAGAACCCCCTCCTTCTTTTCATTCCAGGTGGATAAAAGCTCCTGTTCTGCCTGCAGCCTGCCCTCTTCCCTGTGTCCATCCATTTCCCCACTACAGGCCCATAGTGTCCATAACCATCTGTTCCCCAACGTGGCCTTCAATCAGTTTTAGACCTGGAGCTCCCATTCCCTGCTCCCAGATGGATGGCCGGGCACCTGGCTGGATTTAGATCCTTGTTTCCCTGCTGCCAGCCTCCCAGGCACTTGTACTTGCTCTGCATTAAAGCCCAGCCTTCAGCTTTATTTGTCAGGGCAAAATCCCAGTCAGCTGCCAACTTCACAGCCAGTCATTTATAGATGTTTTCCAGATCATTCATGGAAATAGGGAAATCCAGCAGGGTGGAAGCTGAACCCTGCAAAGCTCCTGTGCAAGCAGCTTGTTCTGCACTGATCCTCCACCAACAATCGCATTTTGAGGGCTTTAAGCTGCCTGGTTCTTAATCCATTTAATAACTGCCCATTGATTCCATAGGCAGGATATTCTCCACCACGGAAATCAAGTGCCTGACATAAATCTGAATTTATTATGATAATTCAGATCCATGAGCAGAGGCTGGGAGAACTTGTGCACATCTCATCCACCAGGACATTGGTCCAAGCCCAGGGCTTGCTGACATCAAGGTGAAGCCATCAATAAATAATTGTGACATCAATATCTTTAAAAAGGATATCAGAATTAAAAAAGAAAAAAACCAAACAACTGGGTTTAGAAAAAAAACCTGGGAAATATAGCAGTGGAAATTATTGGTATTTCATGGAATTGTGGAAAGGCTGGAAAAGCCCTTTAAGATTTCCAAGTCCAAGTGTCAACCCAGTGCCATTGAACCACATCTCCAAGTGCCACAGGCACATGTTTCTGGAGTATTCCAGGGATGGTGATTCCCTGACAGCACATTTCAGTGCTTTTCCAGGTATTTTTCTCTGTATTTCTATCTCTTTATCCTTTATCCTAGCCAGATCCTTAGCTCTGTTAGTATCTCCTCTTTCTCCACAGCACAGATCCCGAGCTGAGCAGCCTCTCCTCACTTCTGGGGCTTTCACACTTGCTGCTTCCAACTTTCCCTGGCCTTCCCTGGCCTCTGGGAATTCTCTGGTTTTCAGGTTTACAAGGAATTAGAACCAGGATCTGGTCAGCTAGTTCTGCTCCCACACACACTCCTTAGAAAGGGGCTGGAGCATCCATCCATGGGTTATTGTCCATAAACCATCCTGGTGGGTGGGCTCTCCTCCCAGCAGGGCATCCCTCTCCACAGACAAGCTGTTCAAGCAGGATCATTGCAGAGGAAAGAAAAGATTTCCTTAAATAGGAACAGTGTTTTCTCCTTTCCATGGGAGCTGTTTGTCACCGGGCCTGGGCGTTCCTGTCACCCCACCACGCCCTGGTGGCATGGCCAGCTGTCCTTCCTCCTCCACACCAAGCACACAGGGTCAGGCTGTCCCCGAGTGCAGTCCCTGGGGCTCATTTCCTAATTGAAAGAACCAAACCACCAATTTGATTGAAGACAATCACCACAGCCAGGCTCTGCGAATGTCCAGGGGGAATTGTCACCCTGCAGGTCCCTCCCTCCAGCAGAGCCCTTCCAGAGCAGCAGGGCTCACTTCCCATAAGTGCCTGTTAATATTTCATGGCACTAAGTGAATTTCTTTCCGTTTCATTTGCCATCTTTGTTTAATTCACCTCCTTCAGCATGGAATGGAGACCAAGGACCAGCTGCTGATGTGGGGGAAATATGAATCACCTTGTCAAAGGAATGAACTCAAGTGAAAAAAAGGAAGAAATTGGTCAAATGATGAATAGCAATTACAGCAGAATCACAGAAATGCCACTGGAAAGCTCAAACCTGCAGGAACAATAGCATCAGGCACCCAAATGACACCTCATGGGTAATATATTCATTTCCAAGCAGAATATCCCATCTCTTTCAGCCTGGAAAAGCCTCATCCCAGCATATTCACAGGGTTTTCTGGGGGGGATTTCTCATATAATGCAAGTCAAGGAAAAAGAAGAGTAAACCTTGTGGTGAAGAGAGAAAAAACCATTTCCTTGTGTTCTCCTGCTCTTTTTTTTCTTAGAAAAGTGAAAGCCAACTCTCTTTTCCCTGGGGAGATCATTTATGCAGCTTCTGACAAGAGCAAGGACAAGGAGCAAAAACCCTGCTGGTACCAGCGGGAACTCTCCAGACATCACTTCCCAGAATGTTCTTGGTGCCAGCCTTGGTTCCCAAACCTGCTCAGTATTCCCACCTCCCAACCCCAAAACTCCACAAAAACTGCCCAGCAAATCCCCTCCCAGCCTCATGTGGGGCATCAGGCCAGGACATCTCACAGGAAAACCAGGAATGCTTTGGAGTGAAGCTGGCAATTCCAAATGTGTGGTGCCTCTGTCTCTGCTGTCCCTTCCTTGAGGTCTTTTTCAGAGCAAACTCAGCCAATCTCCCCTCAGTTCCAGAGTCCAAATCCTACATCACTACTCATGGAAATGTTTCCTCCCTGCATGTGATGCTGCTGGTTCTGCTTCACCACCTGTGGCCTCTCCCTTCCTATTTTCCTCCTTAGCTGTTATTTGGGGTGACACCCCCCTCACACAGCCCTGCTCCTGGAAAACAGCCCAAGCCCTCGTCCCATGTGCACAGCCTGGTCAGACCCACACGGGGCAGCACCAGCTCTGGAGGAAGGCACCAGCAAATCAGGGTGACAAAGGAACCAGGGACGAATTCTGCTCTGTTTTGTGCATGTCCTGGGCTGATCCCGAAGAGTGGGGGACCAAGGGAGGGATTCTGTCCCTCTGCCCCACTCAGGTGAGACCCCCACCTGCAGAGCTGCCCCAGCCCTGGGGCCCTGCACAGGAGGGACCTGGAGCTGCTGGAGCCAGTCCAGAGGAGACCACGGAGCTGTTCCAAGGGCTGGAGCCAGGCTGGGAGAGCTGGGGGTGCTCACCTGGAGAGGAGAAGCTCCAGGGACACCTCAGAGCCCCTTCCAGGGCCTAAAGGGGCTCCAGGAGAGCTGGAGAGGGACTGGGGACAAGGGATGGAGGATCAGGACACAGGGAATGGCTCCCACTGCCAGAGGGCAGGGCTGGATGGGATATTGGGCAGGAATTGTTCCCTGGCAGGGTGGGCAGGCCCTGGCACAGGGTGCCCAGAGCAGCTGGGGCTGCCCCTGGATCCCTGGGGCACTGTTCTGTGGTTCCATGAGGGAAGCAGCAGCAGGGACCTGTCCTTGGGACAAGGGAGACTCTTGCAGTGGCAAATGTCCCCAGGAGCTGCCAGCTCCTGAACTGCAGCTGCCACTGCACCTCTCAAACTCATCCCAGTTCCCTGGGAATTTTAGGTGTGACATTCAGATGAGATTTCAGGCACTTTTCTGGCACGTGAATTCTGTTGCCACCCAGCAGCACAAGGGTGCACATTTCCATCCCCAGGTGCTGATGGAAGGGTTTTGTTTGGCCAGCTGGGCATTGGGAGGCTTCCAGAGGTGTCCAGGGGCGTGTCACCATTCCTTAACCATTCCTAAGGCACCCAGGAGCACAATGGAGGGAGATCTGTTCATTTCAGCCTTCCAAAGCCTGGCTTGAGGCAGAGCCCTGCACCTCACCCCACAGGCAGGACCACACCACGCTGCAGCATCAAACAGCTCATTCCTGACAGCTCCTGCTGGACCAGGGAATGACTTCTCACAGCATTCCATGGAGGAATCCCTGCTCCTGCCTGGCAGATCCCGACTCAGTGTTCAGTGGCTGATGTATGGAGAGGAGGGCATGTGCTGTGACAGGCCACTGGGACCACCATCACAGCCAGACTCATTAGAACTCTCATTAATGGTCTAATGAGAAGGGCAGCAAATAGCAGGTTAATTAAATCTGCCCCTCCTGAGCTGGGGAAGGTTGCAGCTTTAGTAGGGATGGATAAATGACAGGGAGGGCTGTGGCAAGAGCTGGCAGATTGTTCTAGGCTGGTAAACTGCTCCTTGTGGGGAAAATGAGCCTCCTTCCACCTCATCAGGATGGGGAAAGGCTGGAGATAAAAGAGTTGTGTGTGAGGAGCTGCCAGGAGCTGAGAGGTGATGCCTGATAATGAGAGAGGGAAGGAGGGGGACTTGGAGGGAATTTTTGCTCTGAGCTTGTATTGCCAAATGTTACTCCTTGCCTGGGGCTCCTGGAGTCGATCAGAAAGAATCCAATTGTTATTGATCCCTGTTCCAACAGCTCTTAGGGACTGATGTTCTTCCTCAACAAAAACACCAAGAAGCTCAGAGAAATGGGGACAGAAAGAGCTTTATCCACAGGTGAACTTGGAGCAGCACAGGTGGAAATGTCTTAATTGTGTGTCCAAAGAGCTGGAGGAACCTGGAGATACAGGAGGACACCGTGTGAGACAGTGAATTAACTAAGCTGAAGGAGGAGGAGCTCCAGGACTTCCAGGGTTTATCAACAAGGAGATATGCAAAGAGAGCAGAGAAAAATGTGTGACCTCTCCAGTTCAAATTTACCTCCTAACGGAGCTGTGCCATGGCAGGGAGCCCCATGTGGGATGGTTCCATAAGGACACAGCAAAGGCACACCAGGAAAAGCCCTGGCAGTTTGCAAAAAGCTGGGAAAACAGAAAAACCCAGGAAATTATGAGCAAAATAATCCCATTTTAAAGTCTGTGTCACATTGGGACACAGCAACTGGAAGTGTCCAAGGACAGGTAGGACTGGGCTTGGAGCACCCTGGGACAGTGGAAGATGTCCTTGCCATGATCTTTAGTCCCTTCCCACCCAGACCATTCTGGGATTCTGTGATTTGGCTGTCAAATCATCCCTCAGACCAGCACAGCACCAGAGGTCAGCATTATTTGGCTTCCTTTTTTGTCCCTATCCAAGGAAAAGGAAGGAAAGGATATTTGGTGCTCCCCAAAAAGGAATATTTCAGGAGAAAATGCTTGGAGAAAAGGGGACAATAAAATGTCGCGTTTCCATGGCAGAAATGTGGGCAGAGTGTGTCTGTCCCAAGTTCTGCTCTCCCCAGAGTCAGAACTTCCCTGGAATCCTTCAACTTAAACCAGCTGCACTCCAAGTGCTCTCTGAAACCACAGCAGTGAAAGACTAAATGACTTAAACCCTTTTCTAAAGGCAGGGACTTCAAACAAGAGGGAGAAGATATTCAAGGCAAATGTGGAAGTCTGAGTACTTAAAACAGCTCCTGAAGAGCAGAGACGAGGCAACAAAGCAAGCTCTGGGAAAAAAAAGAAAAAAAAAGAAAAAGAAAAGGTGTTAAGGCTTGAGAGCAGCATTAATGCACAAAATCAAAGCAATTTCTCTAAGCTGTCAAAATAATCCCTGGATGTTGGGAGGAGCAGCCCCACAATTGGAGAAGGAAGGGATCCCTCCTGCCTGGGGGGTGGGAATTCAACCACTCCTGACAATCACAATAGGAGCAAAGCCCATGGCTGAGTGGCATTTACAGGAGACTGAGAAGAAAATCTAAATGAGAAAGAGAGAATTGAAAAGCCCTGGCAAGCAGGGACACAAAAGGTTTCTGTTGAGATGCTTGTAAGCCTTGGTGCATCTGAGACGGGCAGAAATTAATAAATCAGTGGTGTAGGGCTCTGATTAAAAAACTAAACCCACATATAAAGAAGAGGTTGTCAGCTTCCAAGCACACATTTTAATCCACGTTGTGTCACCACTGATCAGATCTCACCCAGCACGAGCAACTCAGCACCAGAGTGAAATTAAAGAGAAAAAACATGAAATCAGCATTTCTGACTTATGAGCTTTTTATAAACTCCCTAAACTGAGAGGAGAAACCCTCCAGGGTAAGAGAAACAGACCAAAGTCCCTCAGTTCAACTGAGATCTGGGTTGGGGTGGAGCTCCTGGAGCTGAGGAAGGGCCTGGAGCATCTCTGGGAGAGGCTGAGGGAGCTGGGGCTGCTCAGCCTGGAGAGGAGCCCCAGCTGAGAGGGGACCTCAGCTCTGGGTGTCCCTGAGTGTCCCTGAGTGTCCCTGTGTGTCCCTGAGTGTCCCTGTGTGTCCCTGGCTGTCCCTGTGTGTCCCTGTGTGTCCCTGGCTGTCCCTGTGTGTCCCTGTGTGTCCCTGTGTGTCCCTGTGTGTCCCTGGCTGTCCCTGTGTGTCCCTGGCTGTCCCTGAGTGTCCCTGGCTGTCCCTGTGTGTCCCTGAGTGTCCCTGTGTGTCCCTGTGTGTCCCTGTGTGTCCCTGGCTGTCCCTGGGTGTCCCTGTGTGTCCCTGTATGTCCCTGTGTGTCCCTGGGTGTCCCTGTGTGTCCCTGTGTGTCCCAGTGTGTCCCTGGGTGTCCCTGGCTGTCCCTGGCTGTCCCTGTGTGTCCCTGTGTGTCCCTGAGTGTCCCTGGCTGTCCCTGAGTGTCCCTGTGTGTCCCTGTGTGTCCCTGTGTGTCCCTGTGTGTCCCTGGCTGTCCCTGAGTGTCCCTGAGTGTCCCTGAGTGTCCCTGGGTGTCCCTGGGTGTCCCTGGGTGTCCCTGGCTGTCCCTGGGTGCAGGAGGGGCAGAGCAGGCCCAGGCTCTGCTCCAGGCCCAGCAATGGCAGCAGAGCCACGGGCAGGGGCTGAGCCCAGGCCCTGCCCTGCACAGGAGGCAGAACTTGTGCCCTGGGCAGTGGGCAGCCCTGAGCAGAGCCCAGAGAGGCTGTGGGGTCTCCTCCCTGGGGATATTGCAGAGCTGTGTGCACACAATGCTGTGCCCCGTGCTCTGGGATGGCCCAGCTGGAGCAGGGAGGTGGCACCAGTGACCCTCTGAGCTCCCTGCCGGGCTGGCCCACCCTCAGATCCTGTAACTGTGATTTTGGAGATTCAGAGAATGTGTGGCACTTTAAAGAACGTTTGAATGGGCTCTGATGGAGCAGAGGATCCCACTCAGCTTTCCAGAGAGTGGGATATCAGCTGAAGGAGCACATCCCCATCTCTGTCTCTTCTGCATTTTCCTGCACACCTGAGGTGTGGAGCTGGAGCCCAGGATAAGTTTTCCATCCCTCACCCTGTCCCTGGCACTGTCTGGAATGACAGCAGGGGCAGGGAAAGGGCCACAGCTCTGCCCGAGATCATTACCAACATTTGCATGAAGGCCCAGCCTTTAAGAGGAATGGTCCGGGCTGACCTTCAGCTGCAATCCCTGCTCCGATATCCCCGGGGGAAGCACAAACAATGTGACATTTCAGAGCACGGCCTCTGCGGCCACTCGGACATTACACAGAGAGAAAACAACTTCAGACTGCGAGGAAAGTTTACATCAGCTGCAGAAACCTCGGCTGGCAGGAAACACCCAGGGCTGGTGCCAGCCCAGTCACAGTCCCTGAGCTGGTGTGGCAGCCTGGACTGGCCAAGCACAGCACAAACAAACCCAGATGCTGATGGGCTCCGTCCCTAAGCAAAAATGAAGCTGTAAATTGAGAAATTCTTGCTTATGAAGAGATCTAAACATTTCAGACCCTGTTAACAGCAGCACAGCATGGAACAGATCCCAGGAAAATGGGAAAGTGAATTAAAAGGGTGGAAAGCAAAGCCCTTGGGTGTGACTCATGATCTTTTAACAACCAAGCCCCTCTTGGACAATCAGCTGCAGCTCTGTCCCAGCAGCACAGGATGAAACTCTGCACACACACTCTCACACACTCTCAAAACTGGGAGAGAAGAACCATCCCTCAGGTGCCCTCCAAGGCACAAAAATCCTGGGAGCAGAGCTGTCAGATCCCATGTGCAGGTTAAAAATCACCAGTTTCTTGCAAAGGCAGATTCACAGTGGTAATTTTGATGCAGGAGCATTACAGCACGAGGAGAGACTCCTCCACACCCTGGTGTCCTATGAAAGTCTGTGTCTACTTGCACTTCCCAGGCAAATTCCCAAGCTTCAAGCTGTGCCTGGGCATCCCTGAGCATCTCCGTGCTTGGTGGGAGGCTCCAGGTGTTATAAATTTGTATTGTGATATTGGCTTTCGCAGATGAATATTATATATTAAATACTTTTTAGCTATGTATGTACTTTTTTCTTGCTAACAAGTCTTAAGCTTAAAAGAATTTCCTAGGTACAAGGCAAGGAAACCCCAGAGGGCAAGGACAGTGGGGCCCAAGCTGTTATCAGGAGAACATTAGAGGCCAAACTGTTATCAGCAGAAGATATGAAACCCAGCTGCCCTCAGGGGAAGGATGACGGGCCCCGGACTGTTATCTGCCCTGACCATTTGCAAAAAGAAAGGAAACCAAACTCCAGAAAAATGCTGACCAGCAAGAATAATGATGACCAGCAAAAAATATATGCTGACCAGCAGAAAATAAAACTGTGAAGAGCA
This sequence comes from Pseudopodoces humilis, assembly GCF_049639895.1. Lineage (NCBI taxonomy): Eukaryota > Metazoa > Chordata > Aves > Passeriformes > Paridae > Pseudopodoces > Pseudopodoces humilis. The sequence continues at coordinate 13,072,933 of NC_142219.1, forward strand.
TGATCCAAGAAGGCAGAACCAGGGAGGGGACATGCTTGAATATGCATTAACCCCTCACAGCAAGGATGGGATAAAAGGGGTATCCCTGAGATACCAGGTGTGTTCCTGGCAAGGCGCCAGGGCACCCGGCCGTTTTAACCCTTTGCTTTATTTCTTTTGTCTCCTAATTGTCTTTTTAATTATATTAAATTCTTTTTATAATTTATTAAGTGAATCTCGTTTTTAAGACAGGGAAAGGGGGACACTCAGGCGTGGAACTCTCCAGCTCACAGCCACATCCAGGTGGATTTGAGAGGAGTGAATGGGCTGGGTCAGGAACCTTGTCAAGAAGGACTGGAAACTGAAACAGTTCTGCCATGACAAATACAACTAGAGCTTGCACAAAATGAGGCAGGAGATGAACCCGAGAGCAGGACAGAGAACAGACGGAGAAGGTTTATTTCAGGCCCTGCTCTGAGGGCTGTTCCTGTATCTGACATGACACAGCTGGGAATTAAAAACCAGAAGTGCTCTGCTGAGAAGGGCAGGGGGAAAGGGTTCCTTCCCCCACTGTGTGCTCCTGCCATCCTCTGCTCGCTCCCTCAGGATCCCTGCACTGATGGATGCATCTGGGATGGGCAGGACCAGCTGCAGAGCACCACTTCCCTCCCCTCTCCCTTCCCAATTGTCCATCGCTTGGGGTGGCCGCTGGCAGCAGCCTGGACCACGGATTCCAGCCTCTGCCTTGGCTGCCCCACCTCTGAGCCTGGTGCCAAAGCACAGGGAGGTGTCACAAATTATTTGGAGTTCATTCTTTGCTGACCCCTGGTCCACCTGGGGCACTGCTCTCAGCCCTGGGTCCAACAGCAGAAGGATTCAGAGCTGCTGGAGCCAGTCCAGAGGAGCCCAGGGAAATGCTCCCAGGATCAGGATCAGGATCAGGATCAGGATCAGGATCAGGATCAGGGATCAGAGAGCGATGGCAGCTGGGATCTGGAGACACCTGAGCTTGAGGACAGGGGAGGGGTGGAGTTCTGCCCCTCTGCCCCACTCAGGTGAGACCCCACCTGCAGAGCTGCCCCAGCCCCGGGCCCTGCACAGGAGGGACCTGGAGCTGCTGGAGCCAGTCCAGAGGAGGCCATGGAGCTGTTCCAAGGGCTGGAGCCAGGCTGGGAGAGCTGGGGGTGCTCACCTGGAGAGGAGAAGGCTCCAGAGACACCTCAGAGCCCCTTCCAGGGCCTAGGAGTTGGGGTTGATTGGGTGACCATGACTGGGTTTGGGCACCCAAGAGGGCACACCCAGTGTGGAAAAATAATACTTGAGTAAAAAGTGTCAAGCTCTGGGGAGACAGAGGTCACCGAGGGTTTGCCATCCCAAGACATTGTTTTCCTGACAGCTGGCACTCATCTCTGCTCTCCCACTGCTCCTGCAGCCTCTCCCTGTGCTGAACTCCAGCTCCTGCTCCCCTTTCCGCACCCTAAAAATGCTCAGCCTGTCGGAAACCCACACATGGCTGCAGGTACAATATCCCAGGGGAGGGATGACATTTATCACTCCCCTGATATTACAGACAAGAGGGAACTCTGAAATGCTTTTAAAGCAGGAGAATTCAGAGCAGGAGCTCCAAACATTACCTGTGGTTTCCTTGACAGAGGCTGACCCACGGGATGACTTCCCCCAGGGAGATTACAGAGCTGTCACTCACTGCCAGCGCTGAGAGGGAAATGATGGGCTCAGGCTGCTGGGGAGTGTCCTTCTTCAGGAGCCCCCCTGAGCTCAGCCCAAAGGCAGGGGATGTGAGGCACTCCCACGCTGCAGCTCTCACCACATTTCAGGGCTTGCTGCTGATCTCAGGGTACAAAGCAAATTTTTCGAGGTGCGAGCTTCTGGATTAGGGGGCTCCTCACAACTTGCTTTATAATGTTACTTTATTTTTCTGGTAAAGAAAATGAAAACATGAACTCTACCTGAACCTCAGAGAGATGGAGGGCTATGAAATACCCCAAAATGTGTTCTCTGGGAATCTCCTTTCTCTACTGCTGAGGTTTGCAGATATTTGCAAAAGGTGGATGAGGGAAGGCTCAGGGACAAGCTCTCAAATCACATCACCCTTGGAGAGAGCAACACCCCTTCCTCAGGAACAGGGCACCATTTTCTATGATTTTCTGATTTCAGGCAGGTTTCAAGCAGGGCAGTGTGGAAAGAGCAGGAGAAGGGCTCAAAACCAGAGCCTGAGCACTGAAGAGGATGGTGTGGAAGGACAGGGGATGGTGTGGGAGGAGAGGGGATGGTGTGGAAGGAGAGGGGATGGTGTGGGAGGAGAGGGGATGGTGTGGAAGGACAGGACATGGTGTGGAAGGACAGGGGATGGTGTGGAAGGACAGGGGATGGTGTGGAAGGACAGGGGATGGTGTGGAAGGACAGGGGATGGTGTGGAAGGACAGGACATGGTGTGGAAGGACAGGACATGGTGTGGAAGGACAGGGGATGGTGTGGAAGGACAGGGGATGGTGTGGAAGGACAGGGGATGGTGTGGAAGGACAGGGGATGGTGTGGAAGGACAGGACATGGTGTGGAAGGACAGGACATGGTGTGGAAGGACAGGGGATGGTGTGGAAGGACAGGGGATGGTGTGGAAGGACAGGGGATGGTGTGGAAGGACAGGGGATGGTGTGGAAGGAGAGGGGATGGTGTGGAAGGACAGGGGATGGTGTGGAAGGACAGGGGATGGTGTGGAAGGACAGGGGATGGTGTGGAAGGACAGGGGATGGTGTGGAAGGACAGGGGATGGTGTGGAAGGACAGGGGATGGTGTGGAAGGACAGGGGATGGTGTGGGAGGAGAGGGGATGGTGTGGAAGGACAGGACATGGTGTGGAAGGACAGGGGATGGTGTGGAAGGACAGGGGATGGTGTGGAAGGACAGGACATGGTGTGGAAGGACAGGGGATAGTTTGAAAAGCCAGCAGGGAAGGAGGAGAGTGCTGACAATCCTCCAGCACAGGCTGAGCTCAAGGCTTGGCCGCGGGCTCTGATTTACAGGGCTGTGCCTTCTGGAGTGCAGATGACCAATAAGTGCTTGTCGCTTTTAAGAAAGCCCTTGTGCCTTGCAATAACTCAGCGCTGATTGCCCGCATTTCCTTAAAAGAGCTCATTTAGGGTTGATTTAAGCACTCCTGGGGAGGGCAGGCAGGCGGGGGGAGGTGATTTACAGAGCTGGTGTAGCCGCAGAGGCAGCTCAGGCGTTCCTGCCTGAAATGTGGGACTGGCTGGAGAATGGGAGAGCCAGGGACTCCCCAGAAAGGGTCCTGGAGCTGATCCACAGGAAGGATAAATTTTTTTCACCCATTTCAAGGGCCAGCTGTGGTTCAAGCACGGATTTGCTGTGCCCTACAGATGCCAGAGGACGGGTGGTGTTTGTAGCTGCATTTCACGACTCAGATTTGGGGCAGGGCATCAGTTTGGGCTCCAGACTCTGGGGAACTGCTGTTCAGGAGGCAGCACCACACCCCGGGCTCCACTGAGTGCAAAGGGACTTTCAAATGACCAAATAAACGTCACGGGACAAGGAGATTGGATGTACACGTCCCCAGCTGATCCCTTTTTTTTATTTTCTTTTTGCAGTGACACCCGTGCAAGGGCTTCCAGTGAGGGGAGGAGGCTTTGACCCCCTGCTTCACAAAGCCTCCTCCCTCATCTCCTGGCTCTGCAGGGAGCTGCTCCACTCAGCACAGCAGAGGCTGGGAACGTGGGCAGGCAAAGCCCCGATGGGTTCCCCCATTCCTGAGCACTGCAGGACATTCCTGCCAAGACAGAGGTGTCTGAGAATGACAGGAAAATGATTCCCAGGACTGTCCAGCCCTTCCTTCTCAGCCACGGCCTCTACATTCCAGGATCTGCCTGGCAGGAACCTGCCATGCTCCCGGCAAGAGCAGAAAAGGAGGAATAATCCAAACTTTTAATGACACATCTCCTAGTTTGTAAGTGTGCTGCCTCTTAAAAACACTGCCTAATATTTCTGTGCTTCCCTGTCTGGAGGGGCTGGAAAACATTGAGAAGAGCAATAGTGAGGAGAAAAGGATCCCTTTAGAAATGTGCAGAATGGGGAGGTTCCTGCTGTCCTATGCTCCCCTCTCTACTCCTGCCCTCCCAAGCTGGGAGCAAGGCCGGAGAGCGTCGGATCTGTCCCCTGTGTGTCCCTGTGAGCTGTGGCACAGGCTCATGGCAGAGCTGTCCCCCATGTGTCCCTGTGAGCTGTGGCACAGGCTCACGGCAGAGCTGCCCCCCATGTGTCCCTGTGAGCTGTGGCACAGGCTCACGGCAGGGCTGTCCCCTGTGTGTGTGTCCCTGTGAGCTGTGGCACAGGCTCACGGCAGAGCTGTCCCCTGTGTGTGTGTCCCTGTGAGCTGTGGCACAGGCTCACGGCAGAGCTGTCCCCTGTGTGTGTGTCCCTGTGAGCTGTGGCACAGGCTCACGGCAGAGCTGTCCCCTGTGTGTGTGTCCCTGTGAGCTGTGGCACAGGCTCACGGCAGAGCTGTCCCCTGTGTGTGTGTCCCTGTGAGCTGTGGCACAGGCTCACGGCAGAGCTGTCCCCTGTGTGTGTGTCCCTGTGAGCTGTGGCACAGGCTCACGGCAGGGCTGTCCCCTGTGTGTGTGTCCCAGTGAGCTGTGGCACAGGCTCACAGCCTCTCCTGCTCATTGCTGCCCACCCTGGAGCTCTGGGGGCTGGAGCTGCCGGAGCAGGGCCTGGTTTCCATAGCAAACCTTTGCCGAGGGACAGGCTCAGCCCCTTCAGCAGAGCGGAGAAGAAAAGCCTTTATTCCCCCACAAGCATGAAGGGCACCGGGAGCTCCAGTGGCTCGTGTGCTTTAGAGTCCATGAGCTTCCTCACAGCAGGGAGGGCCTGTGAGCCAGGGCCTGCTGGCAGCTTTTCTCTCCAGCTCAAGGCGGGCCTTGAAGCCTTTGTGGCTCCGAGCTGAGGTTTGCTCCCGGTTTATGGATTTGTTGTTCTCCTGAAGGAGCCCAGGCTGTGCCCAAGGGAGGATGGGCTGCTCCTGCCCACCAAGCACAGAGAGAAGCCTGCCCAGAGCAGAAGGCTCTGGAGGCACCAGCACCTCCTGGCAGCTGTGGGAGCACTCAGGGCAGGTGGAGGTGGCCGAAAGCGCCGAGTCCTGTGGGAGGCAGGGAAATACAAGGTGCAGAGCCGTGGGATGAAGGCCCTGGAAAACCCCAGGGAGAGGTTGGACGTGTCCAGGGCCACTAAAGGGAAGAGCCCCTGGATGAGGGCTGGTGGGACACTCCTGTTCTGGCTCTGCTCTGTCCCACCCCGCTCCCTAGGACCACACTGTGCTCCCCTGGCACTGCAGGGCCACTGCCACCCCACAGCACCTCTGCTGCCTGTGGCAGCACAAGGACACAGCCCTGGCACAGCTGGCTTGGCTCTGGCTGGGTGGAAAACGGGAGAGGACACTTCCCACATCCACCTCCTAGAGCACCACCCAGCTGATGTGGGGCTGCTGAGCTGTGGCTCTGTGTGTGACTCCAAAGGGCTCAGCTGTCTCATCTCTCCACACTGCCATCAGGATCAGAAACTGCTTCCAGAGCCACAGCCCTGCTCCCAGCAGCTCCAGTTTTCCACAAGGATTGGGCTGCAGAGGGCTGGGAGGAGACCCTTGTTCAGCTGACAGAGGAGAGGGAGAGAGATCCAAGGCCACAAAGGGTTACAGAACCCTTAATGGGAATTATTTCTCTCTCCCCTGTGGCTGGGGATCCCCAGCTCACTTGGCCCAGGCTGTGCCAGGCAGGCCCTGCCATGTCCCCTGCGAGGCTTTGGGGACTGGGAAGGGCTGGAGGGTGGTGGGGACATCTCTGCCTGCACAGGGGCTGGTTCCACACTCCCAGGGGCACACAGGAATCCATCCTCTCCTGAACTGGTCCTTGGCAGTCCCCCAGGAGCACAGGGATCACCCAGCCAGCCCTGCCCCAGGCAGATGTGACAGTCCTGTCCCCTGGGCAGGACCTGAGGGCTATGTCCGTGTCTTCCTGTGGGGTTCCTGAGCAGAGCAGGCACAGCAGCCTCCACTCCTCCTCCAGAGGCAGATCTGCATTTGCAGTGGACATTAAATCCACAGCAATGATAAAAAAGAAAAACTGTGCTGCAGCCATAAAGCTCCTTCCCTCAAGCAGAGCCCTGGGAGTGCCTGGGGTGGCAGGGACACTCTCCAGGCCAGGAGAGACAGGAGGGGACAAGGGTGACCTCGGAGAGGTCCCACCTTTCTTACAGCTACCCAAGGGCAGGACAAGCATCCAGTTCTTCCCCTGCTGGATTCCTGTGCAGGAATGCACCAGAACACTGGGAATGTGCTGGCAGGAATTCCCTCGGCCCCAGCTACCCGGGGGCTTTTCCCCGGCTCTGGAATTGCTGGGCACGGCTGGGGCCGGGCGCTCTGCAGGCAGAGGGAACACTCCATTTCCCAGCTGGATGATGGACACAGGCTCTCCCTGCTCCCTGCCCCATCAATTTCCCTTCCTGTGGGAGGTGGGAACAGCCCATCCTGCAGCCCAGCCCTGGTGCAGAAGGAGAATTCCAAAGTCGTTTCCAAATGGTTGGTTAAAGAAAGGCAGTGAAGGAGGGAAGATGCTCTTTTATGTATTAATTACACATTAACTAATTTGCTCTAGAGCTACACCGGGAGCATATGAAGAATTACTGCATTAATTAGGGAGTAAATGACCCTGAACTCATCCCTGACAGGCTCCCAGCCCTGGCAGCTTTTTGTTACCAGCCTGGAAAAGCCCCAGATTTCACTGCAGAGCAGAACAAGGAGCGAGCACACACTCAGCACTTCAGCATTCCCCTGCCAGAGCACAGGGAACTTGTCTGTCCCCCTGGGATCAGCCAGAGCCCTTCCCAGCATCTCACACCTTTGATTTTGGGACCAAGAGATTTTTCCTCCAGCTGAAGATCTCCAGCAGCACCACATCAGAGCAATGACCAGGGGCAGATTTCACTCCTGCACGGCTCATCCCCTGCCAGAGCCCTAGCAGCCTGTGCGTTCTTAATTGACAGAATTAGGAAGCTTATTTGAAGAATACTTGAGTCCTCAGAGTCTAATTTCCTGCTGTATAAATAATACATCAGCAACAGCAGGCTCCGGGAAAACCAAATAAATAAATAAATAAATAAAAATAAAGAACCAAAGGAGCCCAGATGAGTATTCCAGCTTCCATCACACTGTGAGAAATCCTTTACAGAGGCTTTTCACAATAGCCCCCAACTGCATTGTACCATTTCTCGCCTTGTCTGCTGGAACCAAGGGGATGGGAACTGAAAATTATTCTTGGGGGCCTCTCTCTGCAGGCGTGATCACACCTTGTGATGAGCACAGCCAGTGCTGGGCTGGCCAAAATAAACATTCCGGCCTCCCAGGGCCCAGCCTGCCGCTCCACATCCAGGGAAACCTCCACCAGCATTCCCAGGAGACCCCTCAGCCCTGCTGCCATGGCACAAGGGCTCATGACAAAAAAGCCACCGTGGATTTTCCAGCCAGTGCCAGCTCCCAGTGCTCCCAGTTCAGCCAGAGAATCCCAGACTGCTTTCAGTGGGAAGGGACCTTAAAGCTCATCTCATTTCACCTCCCTGCCCTGGGCAAGGACACCTGCCACTATCCCAGGCTGCTCCAAGCCCTGTCCAACCCGGCCTTAGACACCTTCAGGGATGGGCCATTCCCACCCAAGGCAGCCCCAGGGATGGAACAGCCCCAGGAGCTCCTGGAACAAGAGCTTGTGCTATTGAATCCATATTCCTGGGCAAGGAGGGATGAGAACTGCACAGGCACCTGGAATTTGGGCACACTGCAACTTTTTAGGGCTGAGTTTGAAGCTGCCGACTGCCTCAGCAGGCCCAGCTCCAGCCCCAGGGTGACAGGACAGTCTGGGTTACTGGGTTGGAAAGGGCCACTCTGGTGTCCCTGGAGCACTCCATGTGCCATCATCATCCCCTGCTCCCATGATCCATCCCAGGACCTGCACCCCTGCCCAGCAAAGCTGCACTCAGCAGCTGCCACCCAGATTTACCTGGAATTACTCAGCCCTGGGTCTGAGATCTGATTTCATTCTTGCTTCAGCTCCACACTGCTCTGCAGACACCACTGAGAGATCCAGGGAACCAGAAAAATCATGGAATCATGGAATTGTTGGGTTGGAAGGGACCTTAAAGCTCATCCCATCCCAGCCCTGCCGTGGCAGGGACACCTTCCACTGTCCCAGGCTGCTCCAAGCCCAAATGTCCTTGGGCACTGCCAGGGATCCAGGGACAGCCCCAGCTGCTCTGGGCACCCTGTGCCAGGGCCTGCCCACCCTGCCAGGGAACAATTCCTTTTTAACATCTGATCTGAATCTCTCCTATTTAAATTCAAAACCATTTCTCCCCTTTCCTGTCCCTGCAAAAGCAGCTCCATGTCCCATAGCCCGAGAAGTACAACAGCCCAGTGAAAGGCAGAAGGAAATGAGCAGGGGAGCTCCAGGAGTTCATGGGAAGTGTTTCTGCAGCACAAATATTTGTATTCCTCTGCTGTGGGATTTACAAGCACACACTTGACTCCAGCAGGGAGAGCCTGCAAACACAGGCAAGGTTTCTGTGTACTCACCACTTGCTCCTGCCTTTCTCCCTCCCTCTGGCTTCTCCCTCATGTTATCTCCATTTTTTCCTGTGCCTGACCCAGGGAATTGTGGTTTCTGGGAAGAAAAAGTTGTCACTGGGTGCCCTCACCAGAGGCAAAGCAGCCCCTGAGACTGGGAGCACACGGGTTCCTGAGTGACCACTCAGACTGTCCCTTTCCTTCCTGGATTCATGGAATCACAGGGTCATTAAGGTTGGAGAAGCCCTCTAAGACCACTGAGTCCAACTGTCAGCTCAACTGCCAAGGCCACCACTGCCCCAGTGCCACATCCCCAGGGCTGTTCAATCCCTCCAGGGATGGGGATCCACCCCTGCCCTGGGCAGCTGTGCCAGGGCTGGACAGCTCTTTCTATGAATGTTCTCTGATATCCAGCCTGAGCCTCCCCTGGTCCAGCCTGAGGCCGTTCCCTCTGCTCCTGTCCCTGTTCCCTGGGAGCAGAGCCCGACCCTCCCCGGCTGTCCCCTCCTGGCAGGGAGTTGTGCAGAGCCAGAAGGGCCCCCTGAGCCTCCTTTTCTCCAGGCTGAGCCCCTTTCCCAGCTCCCTCAGCCGCTCCTGGGGCTCCAGCCCCTTCCCCAGCTCCGTTCCCTGCCCTGGACACGCTGCAGCCCCTCCAGGGCTCTCTTGTCAGGAGGGTCCCAGAGCTGCCCCAGCACTGGAGGTGCCCCAGCAGGGCCAGCACAGGGATGTGGAGGGACATTCCCAGCCCTCAGGTCCCGTTCAGGGACTGGGTGGGACACAGGGATAGTGCCAGACACCCTGAACTGGCGATTCCCCAGCCTGAAGCAGTGTGGGGACAGCCCTGGGCTGCCCTGCTGCAGACACCTCCATCTCCACAGGAATCTCCCTCACAGGATCCCTCCTGCTCGGGAAGACCTCCAGGATCATCGAGTCCAGCCTTGGACCAAACACCTTCAGCTCCCTCTCCTTCAGCAGCCCCACAGCTTCCAGGAGTTCCCGTTGTTGCCACCCGGCAGAGTGGAGGGGCAGGGCTGTGGGACACGGAGCTGCTCCTGTCCCCAGCTCTGCCTCATCTCCACCTGGGAGCGCTGAAATGTGGAGCAAAGGCACAGACAAAGGGCCCTGTTAGAGCCAGCACTGCCCATAAATAATTCATGGGAGAGAAGTGGGGAGTCTCCAGGGAGGCCAGCGCAGGGATCTGTGAATCTGGATGAGTTTGCAGTGCTTTAATTATGCAAATTGACAAATGTCTCTACACTGAGAAATTCTGCTAGCCCTGCAAAAGAGCAAGAGCTGGAAAATAGCAAGAATTTCCCAAGGCCGGGTGCCCAGCCAGCTGCCAGTCACAGCTGGCAGGGGGAGCATCTCGCAGGCCCCTGTGGAGCTGGCTCTGCTCCTTGGAAGGGTGGCCAGGAGCATCCCCCATGCAGGACCAGGGGGCAGAGCCCCGGCAGCTCCAGCTGCTCTGCACGGCCACGGCCTCAGACCCTCTCTGGCTCCAGCACCTTTGTTCCCCACCAGCCCAGGGAGAAGGGATGAACACCCAGATCAGGGTTGCTGTGGGATCACAGGTTATGGAGTCATAGAGTCACAGAATGATGGAATCTCCTGAGCTGGAATGGACCCACAGAATCATCCAGTCCCATTCCTGACCCTGCCCAGACCCCCCAACATCCCACCCTGGGCACCCCTGGAGCTCTGGCAGCCTCGGGGCCGTGCCCATTCCCTGGGGAGCCTGGGCAGTGCCAGCACCTCTGGGGGAAGAACCTTGCCCTGCTCTGCAGCCTGAGCCTGCCCTGGCCCAGCCCCAGCCCTTCCCTGGCTGCTGGCCCTGTCCCCTCAGGAGGAGCTGCAGCCCCTGGTGAGGTCTGAGCTCAGCCTCCTCTGCTCCAGCTGAACATTCCAAGTGCCCCTGGAGTGCCCCAGGCTGGCCCTGAGCCCCACACCAGTGGAGCCCAGCACCCAAAGGATGGAGAACCTGCAGGTGATGCTTTCCTTCCCAGGCACATCCAGGCATGATCCACTACGGCTCGGAGAAGCAAAGCCTTTGCCTGTGGAATACTTTTGGAAAGCTGAGCCTGCCTTGGCACCTCGATGTGCCAGGCAGAAATAGGGCAGGGGAAGCTGAATCCAGGGCACCAGGGGCTGGCATGGCCCCAGCAGCAGCAGGCAGCCCACGAGGGACCTGTGGGAATCTGCTCATTTGGGTGTCCCCAGGGACCCAGACAGTTCCTCCTCCCTCCTGTGCCCAACACCATCTGCCACCAGAGTGGATTCATTAGTTGCCTTAATTAGGTGCCTCATCCAGCCCCGTTAGGATCAAACCAAGGATTGGGCAGAGAGCAGGAGATGGGCACAGGGAATCCTGGCATATCGTGGGCTCTGGGTCATGAGGAGGAGGACAGACCCAAGGGCAGGGACACTGCTGTCCCCTCCCCATGCTCAGGGACACAGCATCCCTCTTTCCTCTCTGCAAAAACCCTTCCCCAGATCGTCCTGATACCCCCACTCCATTACCAGATGATGGTTTCATTTCTGAAAACTGACTTTTCCTCCATTTGGAGGGAAAATATTTGATTTTCTCTCAAAATATGCAGTCCTCTGTTACCCAAAGCCAGACACTTTCACTGAAAAATTAACACTGCCTCTGAATTATTTTGGGGCTTGTCTCTTTGGAAGAAAGTGGGAAAAGGAAGGAAGGGAAGTGTATCATTGAAAAAAAATGGGGAAATGTCAATGCAAACAATATTTCATGCAAAAATGCCCGCTTTGATTGAAAATCCATTTTCTTGCAAAATAAATTTTTCATGAAAACCCTGTCAGTGCCAGCTCCAAAAAGGGACAACCTGGAGTGGAGACAAGTCACCTTGTTCCTCTACTGCTGATTTATGCCAGGCTGGGAGCAGGAGCTGGTGGCAGCTGCCTTGGCCTGTCACATGCTGAAAAAGTGGTTGAACCTCCCAATGCCAAGGCTCTGGATTTTGTTCAGGTTCTTCCCAGCGCCTTGGCATTGCATTGCTGGCTGCACTGAGCCCTCCTGGAGCAGCTCATCCTCTTCCCTCACTCTTTGGGGTGCTGTTGGTGGGGCAGGACGAGGGCATTGGGATGAAAGGTCTGTTCAGGGTGATCTGCTCTGGACTGGTGGGACACAGCCCTGCTGCCCCTCACGGTGCTCACTGTCCCTCAGAGGGCTCTGAGAGACATGGAAAAGGCGGCATCCCAAAATTATTGTGCTGCACATGGCTGCAGAGCGACTCCTCTGAGCTTGGTCCCGCTCCCATCTCTGTGGGGATGGAAAAAGCTGCTCCTGCCGTGCCCTCAGGGCTGCAGCAGCAGCGTGTGACACATCCCAGCTCTGGAAATGCTCACTCCCAGCAGGATGGGGCACTTCAGGGCACTGGGGATGCTCTGGGATCTGCTCTGTGATGGGGACAGGGTGCTGGCAGCTGGAATAAGCTGGAATCTCCATTTCCCAGACACTCTACCCTGAGGGGTTCTCCAGCAGTGAAGATCCATCGCTCCCTGCAGGCTGGACCCCCAGCAGCAGTCACCAGCTCACGGGATGGAGTTTGGGAGGAGTTTGGGAGGAGTTTTGGAGGAGTTTTGGAGGAGCAGGATCTGCTGACTGCACTGCCTCTCCCACAGGAGCTCCAGCCAGGCAGAGCCAGGAGGGAGCACAAACATCCTGTCCAGCCGTGGTCACTGGGGCTGCTGTCCCACAGAGAACAGGGAATGAGGATCCTGGGGCACTGCTGGGGCACCCGAGTGCTGGTGACAGTTCTGGGCCTCTCAGTTCAAGAGCCCTGGAGGGGCTGCAGCATGTCCAGGGCAGGGAACGGAGCTGGGGAAGGGGCTGGAGCCCCAGGAGCGGCTGAGGGAGCTGGGAAAGGGGCTCAGCCTGGAGAAAAGGAGGCTCAGGGGGCCCTTCTGGCTCTGCACAACTCCCTGCCAGGAGGGGACAGCCGGGGAGGGTCGGGCTCTGCTCCCAGGGAACAGGGACAGGAGCAGAGGGAACGGCCTCAGGCTGGGCCAGGGGAGCCTCAGGGTGGATTTTGGGAAAGTTTCTTCATGGAAGGGGCAGTTGGGCAGTGAAAGGAGCTGCCCAGGGAGCTTTGCAGTGCCCATCCCTGGAGGTGCCCAAGGAATGCCTGGACGTGGCACTCAGTGCTCTGGGCTGGGAACAAGGTGGGGATTGGGCACAGGTTGGACTCAGTGGTCTGGGAGGGATTTTTCAGCCTCAGTGATGCTGGGATTGTCACCAAGAACTTCATGAGAAAAGTGCTCTGGCCACAGCCTCTCCCTGGTGACCTGGGCTGCCATGCCCTGGTTATTCCCTGCACCCCCAGATGTACCACGGGAGCTGGACATTGGTTATCCCCTGACCCAGCAAAGGTTCGGATATCACAGCGTGCCACCAGCCCTGGGACAGACTGCAGGAGCCTTGACTGGATCAGGGCAATTCCTGGATGAATTTTTGGGACTGTCTTCAGGTCTCTGCACTGCCATTCATCCTCCACAGCCATCAGCTCTGGGAATGCCCCAGCTCCAGCCACCCTTCCTGCTGCCCTAGGGCAGGGAGCTGGGAGCTCCCCTGTGCCAGCAAGACACAGCCCGGTGTCCCCAAGAGCACGAAGGGATCAGAGCTTCTCCCCAGGGTCTGTCCAGCCCCAGACTTGCCACAAGAGTGGAGAGACTCAGCATGGTCCTACTGCAGAGCCAGCAGGGCCTCTGCAGGACAGGGCTGCTGCTTTCCCTGAGAGAGGCTCCTGACCCACTGGATCAGCTCCACGGAACCACAGATCCATGGAATGGTTTGGGTGGGAAGGGACCTTAGAGCCCACCCAGTGCCACCCCTGCCATGGCAGGGACACCTCCCACTGTCCCAGGCTGCTCCAAGCCCCAATGTCCAGCCTGGCCTTGGGCACTGCCAGGGATCCAGGGGCAGCCCCAGCTGCTCTGGGCACCCTGTGCCAGGGCCTGCCCACCCTGCCAGGGAACAATTCCTGCCCAATATCCCATCCAAATCTCCTCCATCCCAGTTCCAGCCATTCCCTGTGTCCCCTCACTCCGTGCCCCTGTCAGAAGTCAGTGGTCACATTTCCTAGGGCTGCTGAAGCTGCAGTGGCAGCTCTGGCTCCTGTGTGTGTTCCCTGCTCCTGCTCCCCAGGGAGAGCACACAGGGAGCTGTGCCAGCCCCTGGGTGAGCACAGCCTCGCTCTGCAGCCCTGCCTGGGCAGCTCAGGGGCACAGACAGGAGGAGGCCCTGTTATTTTCTGCCTCAGCACTGGAGACAGACAGCAGCGCCTGAAAACAGCATCCTCTCATCAATCATTTATTGGATTTATGCAGCTTCACTTAGGAACCTGATTTATATTTCCTCTCAATTTACTGTGTTTGAATTGTTTGCAAATAGGCACGTGAATCATCGACTGGAGAGGGAAAAAAAAGCTATTTTCAAGCTTCATTTAGGCCTTTCCAAGCATTAATTTTTAGTTGCAAAGGCTATTTTTTGCTAAATTGGTTTTTAGATCTTGTCTTCCTTGTGCTGGCTTATAAATTTAGTGCTGCTGGAGCAAAAATGAGCAGAATTGGGTATTTTTCAGCCTTCTGAGGCAGGTGCAAGGGCCCAGCCTTGTGCTGGGTTGAGCTGTGGGACAAGAGGAGAGAATTTGTCAGAAGAAGCCACCTCATCCCCAGCACAATTCAGCACCAAAGCTTCAGGGCAAGCCCTGTGCACACTCCCTTGTGTTTCCTTGGTATCAGGGTTGGATCTTTCCTTCAAGAAGACTACAAATCCTTCAGCTGCACTCCAAGGATGCCTTTGCTCCTGGAGCATCACCTCAGAATGCAGCAGGAGAAAAGCCTCCAGCTCAGCTGTTTTAAAGGTGAACTCGTTCCACAGCCACAGCCTCCAGCAGCTTTAGTGGGTGGCTGGTGGCTGATGTTTTATTTAAACACAAAGCCATGAGATTCCAGCTCAGTTAAACAAATCCTTTGCTGGGAAAATATGCACATATTTTTGACACAAATCTGTCCGTGGCTCCATTAATTCTCCACCAAAGTGCTTTACCTGCTGGAGCAGATGATAATTCAGCAATGTAAACAGAGCCTTTTAATTTCATTTTGGGATCATGAAGGGAAACAAACTGATTAACAAAAGCAGGGTAAACAATGGTTCTGCCTCCCCCTGTTAGGATTAATATTCGCCTGGAGTTGATGCTGCTCTCCCAGGAGCCGTGCGATGCCGTGCCCTGCTCAGGGCCCAGCACACCCAAGGACAAGGGACAGGGCCAGCAGGGCTGTCTGGACACAGGGACAGTGCCTTCTCCACACTGGGATCCACCAGCACAGAGGAGTGCATCCCCTTGGCCTCTGTCCCTGCTGCCAGGGCTGCCCCACCACCCACTGGGCCAGGTCATGGAATCATCACAGAATCCCAGACTGGTTTTGGTGGGAAGGACCTCAGAGCCCACCCAGTGCCACCCCTGCCATGGCAGGGACACCTCCCACTGTCCCAGGCTGCTCCAAGCCCCAGTGTCCAGCCTGGCCTTGGGCACTGCCAGGGATCCAGGGGCAGCCCCAGCTGCTCTGGGCACCCTGTGCCAGGGCCTGCCCACCCTGCCAGGGAACAATTCCTGCCCAATATCCCATCCAGCCCTGCTCCTTGTCAGAGTGAATCCCTCCCCCCTTGTCCTGGCACTCCAGGCCCTTTACATCGTCTCTCTCCATCTCCCTTGTCATCTCCTGCAGGCACTGGACTTCCCTGCACTCCCAGTGCAAACACTGCCAGGGAGGGACTCTCAGGTGGGACATGGAAGTCCAGGGTGGGATTTTGGGGTGTGCAGGGCCAGGGGCAGGGCTGGATGATCCTGGTGGGGCCCTTCCAGCTCAGGAGATTCCATGTTTATGTGATTTATTCGGCAGGGGAGCCTTCAGGTAGCCCAGAAGGGTTTTGTTGAGGAGCAAGGGGAAGGGATAAGTCTCTGCCCACAGAGGTTTTGATCCTGACAGCAGCGTGGGGTGGCAGCCCCAGCCCCAGCCCTGGCTCATCCAGGAGAGCTGCAGGGAGTGCCCCAGCTCCTCTCCAGGTGTCAGGAATGCCACTGGGGTCAGTGTAAGCACGGGGGAGGGACAAAGTGTTATCCCAGCTAGAGCCCAGAGCTCTTGTTCCTGACACCTCATCCCACGCTGCAAACCCAGCATCCAGGGAAGAGCTGGGAACCCCAGGGATGGGCTGGGGACAGGGGACATCACAGCTGCTCCTTCTCCACAACAGCTGAGCAGGATAAAACAGTGCAAGATGTGGCTCCTGGCTGGACAACAGCTCCATTCCATCCAGCTGGGATCTGATCCATGCTGAGATGCAGGCAGGGAGGCAGATGGAGAAGGGAAGGGGCTGCAGGACAAGGACAGAGCTGTTCAAGCCACAGGCTGAATTAAATCTTGCTCTTGTTCGTGCTGCGGCTGCCAGAGGAGGGAAACCCAGAAGGCAGCAAAGTTTTGGTGCTTCAAACAAAGGTTTTTCTTGCTTGATTTTGGTGCTGCTGTTTTAGTCTTTGCTTAGGAGAATGCCAGGCGAGGCAGGACGGAGCAGGGGAGCATGTCCTAACACACCTGTGACCCCAGAGCTGTGGCAGAGCTGGGCTGGAGAGCAGACACTGACACCAGGAGTGCCGTGCCCATGAGGAAGGGATCCCTTGGGAAGCCCCAAAGGAAATGTTTGTGGGTGTGCACAAGGAGAAGAGGAAGAGAAGCCAGCTGGACTCATAAGAGGTGCTCACAGGGACCAGGGAGGTGAAGGGAAGGCAGAGCACTCACACCTGGCTTTGCTGGGCCTGGGCTAAAGGAGGGGATGTCCAGACTAAGCTCTCACTGAGACAGCTTACACAGATATCCTGAACCTTTGCATGCAAATAATAGATTCCCCCTGGCTGAGGCAGAGTGGTTACCTCATCCTGGGCACTCCAAGCTGCTGGAGATGTCAAGTCAGAAACTGGGAGACACTAGCAGGACATCCCAATGCTCCAGGGGCTGGAGTCCCTCTGCTCTGGAGCCAGGCTGGGAGAGCTGGGGGTGCTCACCTGGAGAGGAGAAGGCTCCAGGGACACCTCAGAGCCCCTTCCAGGGCCTAAAGGGGCTCCAGGAGAGCTGGAGAGGGACTGGGGACAAGGGATGGAGGGACAGGACACAGGGAATGGCTCCCACTGCCAGAGGGCAGGGCTGGATGGGATATTGGGCAGGAATTGTTCCCTGGCAGGGTGGGCAGGCCCTGGCACAGGGTGCCCAGAGCAGCTGGGGCTGCCCCTGGATCCCTGGCAGTGCCCAAGGCCAGGCTGGACAGGGCTGGGAGCAGCCTGGGACAGTGGGAGGTGTCCCTGCCATGGCAGGGTGGGCTTTAAGGTCTTTCCCACCCAAAACATTCCATGATTCCACTGTCTTTCTGCTCAAACTGTGGCAAGTCCAGGTCAGGGGGACACCTCCCACTCTGCTGGAGGACTTGAGGACAGGAATGGAAGGGAATTCACAGGGAGTGGTGGAGTACAGAGCTCCTAGGCACCACCAGAGCATTCCAGGAAACCATGGAAAATTAGGGCTCCAGGAAGGTAATTCAGGAATTGTGTAGGAGCAAAGTACCCACCTGTGTGCTCGTTTGTTACAACTTAATTTGCATTCCAAGGTTGTCATAAATATTAAATAAACAATGATTTCAGAAATGCTCTTATTGCAAGTTATTTGTGAAGGGGTGAAAAGGTTTGTGTGGAAAGGGAAGGAGGAGAAAAATGAGCTCAAATGAGTGGGGACACCAGGGCCTGGTGTAGTGTAAGAGCTGCAAAGTGCTGCAAAACCTTCCTCCCACTGCAGTGCAACTGCCTCCTGCAAGAACAGGCAAACGGGCAGAAAATCAGCACTTGAGGGTCTCATTTCCTTATCCAAGAGATTCCTTCTCAAATCCACTGGAGAGCATTTTCTCAGCAGGCCCTCAGCTGCTCCAGGGGCAGGATGCCAATGTAAGGAAGCTCCAGTTGTAGTAGAATAAAAAGCTCCTGAGATGGTGTCTGGGGTTGGTGTGGATGTGATTCCAGAGGCACCAGGACATCTCTGGATCCTGCACATGAGCTCTGTGGTTCTCCCTGCCAAGGGCACATGTGAGAAGTCACAGAACATGGAATCATGGAATGGTTTGGGTGGGAAGGGACATTAAATCCCATCCAGTGCCACCCCTGCCATGGCAGGGACACCTCCCACTGTCCCAGGCTGCTCCAAGCCCCAATGTCCAGCCTGGCCTTGGGCACTGCCAGGGATCCAGGGGCAGCCCCAGCTGCTCTGGGCACCCTGTGCCAGGGCCTGCCCACCCTGCCAGGGAACAATTCCTGCCCAATATCCCATCCAGCCCTGCCCTCTGGCAGTGGGAGCCATTCCCTGTGTCCTGTCCCTCCATCCCTTGTCCCCAGTCCCTCTCCAGCTCTCCTGGAGCCCCTTTAAGCACTGAACAATCTCAGAGTTAAGGCTGGAAAAGACCTCCAAGGCTGTGGAGCTCAGCACAGATCTCATTAACCAGACACTGCCCAGGCCACCACTGCACACTGTCCTTCCACCCCCACACCCACACATGCAGGGATGGTGACTGCACCCCTCCCCTGCTTCATTCCCCCAACACATTCTGTGCTGTGGAACATCCCTCTGGCCAGCGTGGGGCAGCTCTCCTGGCCACATTCCATCCCAGCTCACTGCCAGAGCCTGGCATCCTGAGAACTCCTGGCTTTGGAGTGAGCACAGCTTGGCACCAAGCACGACCTCTGTGTGTTCTCAATGTTATCCTCACACCAAACCCCAAACACTGCCCTGCACCAGCTCCAGGAAGGACGGGATCCTATCCCAGGCCAAAGCAGGACAGCAGGACAGCAGGACAGCAGGACAGCAGGACAGTGGTGACAGCAGGACAGCAGGACAGCAGGACAGCAGTGACAGCATCTTGCTGAAGGTGCTGAGTGGCCCAGCCAGAGGGACTCTGACCCCAGCACACACAGAGAGGGGATGAAAAGCTGGGACAGATTTGCCATCACCCTGCATTTGTGGACTGGTGAGATCAGGTGTCCTGAGCACAGAAATGTCCTCAGGAGGTGACAGCCAGGCCCTGGCTCAGAGTGAACTTGGGGAAGGGGAGCTCTCATCCCACTCCCAGCAAAACTTTCAGACAAGAGAGCAGAGCACAGAGAACTGGCAAAGTCAGAAATGTTATTTGGGAGCTTCCATTTCAATAATTCTGAGTGTTTCAGAACACCTGCAATGATTTAGGATATTTATGTTAGCCATGTGATCCATGTGACTGTCACAGAGCAGCTGGGGCTGCCCCTGGATCCCTGGCAGTGCCCAAGGCCAGGCTGGATGGGGCTGGAGCAGCCTGGGACAGTGGGAGGTGTCGCTGCCCACGGCAGGGGTGAACTGGAAGAGATTTAAGGTCCCTTCCCACCCAAACCATCCCACAATTCTGTGATACTCATTTCACCAATCAGCTGCAGGGTCTGCGTGTCTCTGGAGACCAAGCAGGGAGCACCAACGTGCTGTGGATTTTCACACTCACACACAATAAACCAATCAGAAATCCACCATCTGTGGGTGCTTTTTGGTAATTTTAGAAAACCATTAAAGAAAAAAAAAAAAGACAGACGAGAGCCAGGACGAAATCTGCAGCTTCTAAAAGTTAAATCCCTGTTTCTGCAGCACCCAAGCAGCTCAGAATCTGGGTCTTGGCTGCTCCTGTGAAGCCTTTTAAAATTCTTTTTTTGTACAAACACTGGAATATCGAAGCAGTACAAAGATCATGGGGCTTTCATCCTGCTCTGGCACAGCAGAGGCTCCACGTGGGTCCGAGCAGGTGAGGCAGGGCAGAGCGTGACAGCCCTGCCCTGGCACAGGCAAAGGGAACAGGCAGAGCTTTGGGGAGTTCCAGGTTTGGGATTATTCACATGCACCACCCACTCCACGGCCACAGCAGATCCCACAAAGCCACTCTGCCTTTCCTCTCTTCAAACTCACTCTGTCCTTTGGCTCCCACAGCATCCTGGGACAAAGCCCTCCACAAGTGATGTGTGGTGAGGTTCCAGCCTCACCTGTTCCCTGAGAGCCACCAGGGTTAGAAATGGGACCAATTCCTCAGTGCCTCCCTGCCCTGCCCTGGACACCTCTGGCAAAAAGGTCTCCAAAAGTGTAAAACCTCTCTGTGGGTCCTTCCCCACCCCAGCCCTCTGATCACCCTGGCTGCCCTTCTCAGCAGCTTTTCCTTTACTCCAGCATCTTTTCCGAGACAGGACAATGAGAAATCCATAGATTATTCAAACCATGGACGTAGCATAAGGCTTATTATATCCATATTTAAAACCCTTCTCTCTTAGTGGCATAAAATCTTTGCACATTCAAAACAAATTGATTCCTTGTTAGCATTAAAAAGTGATCTTGGCTTGCAAGGCACAACGTGGCTGTAAAATTCCTGTGCACATGGGCTGACATTTCCAAAGGGAGCAGGATAAAATTAGCCTCGTGCTCCAGCCAAAGGGAACAGGGAAGGGTTTGCTGAAGAATTTCAATGCTTGAGGTGCCCAAGTCCCAGTAAGTTCAGCTTGGAAACTCTGATTGGATATAAAATCATGGAATGGTTTGGGTGGGAAGGGACATTAAATCCCATCCAGTGCCACCCCTGCCATGGCAGGGACACCTCCCACTGTCCCAGGCTGCTCCAAGCCCCAGTGTCCAGCCTGGCCTTGGGCACTGCCAGGGATCCAGGGGCAGCCCCAGCTGCTCTGGGCACCCTGTGCCAGGGAACAATTCCTGCCCAATATCCCATCCAGCCCTGCCCTCTGGCAGTGGGAGCCATTCCCTGTGTCCTGTCCCTCCATCCCTTGTCCCCAGTCCCTCTCCAGCTCTCCTGGAGCTCCTTTGGGCACTGGAAGGGGCTCTGAGGTGTCCCTGGAGCCTTCTCTTATCCAGGCTGAGTAATCCCAATATCTCAGCATTTCCTCATAGGAAAAGTGCTTCAGCCCTCTAATCATCTCTGTGATGATTGATGATGATCAATCTTTGTGACCTGTAAGGTCAAATCACAGCCCCTGGATCTCTCCCAGTGCATCAGAACTGGACACTGAGGCCCAGCAAATGTGTCTGCATCGTTCCTACAGCCAGGCTTTCCCTTTCACTTCATGTCTTTCTGTATGGATGAGCTTTTTTAAGCCTAACCTTAAGAAATCAACTTCAGAAGAAGAACAAGTCTCCATAGGAAAGCTGGGAAGCTGCTACAAAACTAATTAAAGGAAGAAGCACAAAACAACCACTTCAGCAGTACCAGCCTCTAAGAGGAGCAGAAAATGAGGGAAAGAAAATGCAGCCTTGCAACATGAAAAGAAATAAAACTAATTTAAATTTTAAAAACTTTTATATATTTATTTATTTTATTTTTTCCCCCCAGATGCTTTGTGCTTACCCTGGTTTCTCTGCACACAACAGCCCTGGGCCACAGCTCAGCCGCTGTGACACACCCAGAGGATTCTGTGCAAAGCTGGATTTTGCAGCTGATGTGGATCACTGGATCCCTCAGCAAGGTGTGTGCCTTCAGGGAGAGCGTTCCTCCTCTGGGCATGCACTCATGGAATCTGCTTGGAAAAGCCCCCTAAGAGCACCAGCTCCAAGCATTCTGAGCCCTGCAGGGATGGGGCCGGGGCACTGTCCTGCAGCTCCGCTGTGCCAGGGCGAGCAGGGGACGCAGTGACAGCAGCCTGTCCCTGCAGCAGCATTCCTGCCTGCAGTCACTGCACAGCCTAGCAGAGAATTGCTTCTCTGACCTCCTCAAAAGCAGACACAACTAAACTCCCTGGGTTTAATTCTCTTGCACAACTGGTTCAGGAGGGAAATGCCAACTCTGTCTTCTGACCCAGCTGCCCCAGACCCACCCCCACCTTGTCCCAGCAGCCACCTCCTGCTCCTCAAAGACAGATTTTAGCTCCAGCTGCTGAAACCAAGCCCTTCCTGACCAAAGGAGCTCTCTGCAATCCGGTGTCTCAGTGCTTGAGCCACTCTAAAGTCCTGCAGCTCCTAGATGGAATCTGAGCTGGGGCAGCTGTGGCCACAGTGAGATGGGACCCAGAGCTCTGGGCAAGAGAGATCCTGGCCCACACAGCCCCTGCCTCTGCACTGTGAGCTGTGAGCTGCTCCTGTAGTGTGGAATCAGAATCACAGAATCATGGGATTCCAGCCCATTTGGGTTGGAAAAGAGCTCCAGGGTCACTGAGTCCAATCTGGGGCTGATCCCACCTTGTCCCCAGCCCAGAGCACTGAGTGCCACATCCAGGACACCTCCAGGGATGGGGACTCCAAACCTCCCTGGGCAGCCCCTGCCAAGGCCTGACCCTCCTTTCCATTGGGAATTTCCTCCTGATGTCCACCCTGAGGCTCCCCTGGCCCAGCCTGAGGCCGTTCCCTCTGCTCCTGTCCCTGTTCCCTGGGAGCAGAGCCCGACCCTCCCCGGCTGTCCCCTCCTGGCAGGGAGTTGTGGAGTTCCCAGCAGGGATCCCAGGGACCTCCTCCAGCTCCCAGTGCCACATTCCTGGGGTCACTGGGCTCCCCTGACTTCATCCAGGGAAACTCAGAGACCCAAACCAGCAGCAGAACCCAGTATGACCCAGTGAAACCCAGTACACCCAGTATGACCCAGCAGAACCCTGCACAACCCCGTATAACCCAGTAAAACCCAGCACAGCCCTGCATAACCCAGAACAATCCCATATGACCCAGTATGGCCCAGCACGACCCAGTATGACCCAGTACAAGCCACCAGCACTTCCCAGAGCAGTGCCCGCGGCAGAGCCACGTGTGCAGGTCCTGCAGCACCGTTCACCCTGCAGAGGGTGGCCCAGGTGTCCCAGCCCCTCAGGGGACAGCAGCAGCTGGGGGTGCCAGGGCAGTCCCTGGGGTCCCACTGCAGCTCTGCTCTCTGCCAAACACAGCCTGGCTGGGCTCAGAAGTGTTCCCAGGCACTTCCAGCGTGAGCCTCACACTCAGGAACTGCAGGGAGATGGGAAAGGTCGAGCATTAAGAGCCCTTGATGTGATTCTTTGCTGAAGCACTCTGGAAGCTGGGAACTCAGCCTGCTGTTTACAGAGGGGGCTTTCCTGGGACAGGGCCTGGAGCTGACAGTGGAAGAGGATGGAGTCATTACCCCCCCTCCACTTTGTGTAGGAGAGCTCCCCCTGCCCAAACCCCATGGAAACACCTGAAATGGATATTGCAGAACCTGTGTGGGAGGGCATTCCTGTGGGAAATGTGGCCAAGCATGGGAAAGGAGGGAAGCAAGCAGTGCCTGCTTGGAGGTTTGTGCAGACGTGAGTGTCACTGGCTGTGTCCCCTAGAGCCCCTGGATGAGGGAGATGTGATGTGACCATCTCCATCATCAGGAGATGTGGAGTCCCTGAAGCTGAGGGAGCTCTCCTTGCTGCTGGGGACAGATCATCCACGGAGAGAAACAGGGAACAGGGAAAGTGGAGCTCAGAGTCACCAAGGACACAGACATCAAACAGCTCAGCATGGCTGGACACAGGACCAGGCACCCTTGGGTGGACCACAGGTCTGTGGCTGTTGTCCCTCCTGGGATGGAGGTTTTGTAGGATTTGAGGCCATTCTGACTAAAATCAGACTGTCCTGTCCTGCTGCCAGAGCTGTGTGTCCTTTCAGACACGAGCAAAGCCCCCAGCTCTGCACCCTCCCTGCAGACAGAGATCCACAGCCCAGCCCAGCTGCTGGGGCACAGGGACAGCAGGAGGAGAGCTCAGGGATTCAGGGCTGTCCTGGAAGCCCCAGGGAAAGCCTTCCAATGTGTAAAGTGTGTCCCAGGCAGTGCTGGCAGCCTCAGGAAAGTGTCCTGGGCCAAAGAAGAGGGGCTGGCTCCTATTGCCAAGGGATCACCGCCCCAGCAAGCCTGGGCTGCACAAGCAGTTCCCTGCTTTGGCCATGGTCCCCACCTCTCTGGGGTGGGCAAAGGCCCTGGAATGTCTTCTCTCTCCAGCTGAGCTGGCATTTCTGGCTTCTCCAGGGGAATGACATTTCCCTCTCTTCACCTGGGAAGCCTCAGGATGCAGCTCCCTCCAGCTGCCACAAACAGGCCAGGATCCAGCTGCTGGCTTGGGGTGCAGGGGTGGGGATGGAGCTCAGCCCTGCCTCTGCTGCCCTGCACTGGATGCTCCTGAATGAGCCTTGAGCCACGATTCAGCTTCACAGAGAGGGGAATTAAGTGAAATAAAACTTCATTTTCTGTGTCCAAACACAGCAGATCCAGCTCTTCCTGCTCCACACACCCATCAATCTGGCATGGTATGTCCAAAACCAGCAACTCCTCAGAAGAAGTGCAGCTTCCAGCCAATGTCAGCTCAAGCCACAGTGTTGGGAATGAACTCCAAGATTAATCCCACCTGGGTGGCCTTCTGCAAGTCCAGAAGGGAAATGGCCCACACTGCACCAAAAGGAAGACAGGATTAGAATATTGCTCCAGTGGAAACCTGTCCCAAAGGAGTTCAGAGAAAGGCACAAGACTGAGACCGGTTGTGAAGAAGAGCCTAAAATGATGTCAAGAGCCAGGACAAGTGGTGTGAAGTAAAGACACCTGATCTGTCTGTCCCCTGAAGAAAAGATAAAAGGTGACCTGATAACAGCCCTTGAGCACTTCTAGGGCAGGAAACCAGTGGACACTCAAAGGCTCTTTAATCCAGCAGAAGATGGCAAAGCAAGGCCCAGGTTCCAGCCAGGGAATTCAGTTCAGGGAAAGTCACAGTGATCAGCTACTGCAACAAAGGCTGGGGGGAGCAGCAGCTGCTCCATCAGCTGGTGCCTTTCAAGCCATTGTCCAAATTCCAGCTGCATTCCTGCACCCAATCCCTGCAGCTGAGCCCCATCCCTGGCCCTGCTCCTGAGCCATATCGATGGCAACCAGGCAGCCCTGCCCTCCCAGACAGCGTTTGCTGATGCACAGCCCTGGCACAGAGGCAGGGGAGGCTCTGCTCCTGCCTTTGTAAGAGTTTTCCCATTCTCCCATAGCACAGAATCACAGGATGCTTTGGGTGGGAAGGGACCTTACAGCCCATCCAGTGCCACCCCTGCCATGGCAGGGACACCTCCCACTGTCCCAGGTGCTCCAAGCCCCAATGTCCAGCCTGGCCTTGGGCACTGCCAGGGATCCAGGGGCAGCCCCAGCTGCTCTGGGCACCCTGTGCCAGGGCCTGCCCACCCTGCCAGGGAACAATTCCTTCCCCATACCTGATCCAACCCTGCCCTCTGACAGTTCAAATCCATTGTCCCTGGTCCTGTTGCTCCACAGGGACACTCCACTGCCGACCCCCTGCTCCATCCCTCTTCCAGCAGAGCCCCTCAGGAGTGAGGAGAGGCTGCAGCAGTCAGGCCCAGGCTGCAGCCAGTACCTGCAGCTCCCCCATCTGAGGTCCCTGCTTTGGGTCTTCAGGGGATGTCACAGCCCTATTTCTATTCCAGCCAGTGCCTGGCACCCCAAAACTGCCCCCTTCAAGATGGGACTCCCAACATTCACAATCCCTCTTATTCCTAAACACAATGGTGGGACAGGCAGCAAAACCCAGCCCTGCTCACAGCTCCTGGAGTGATGGCACATGGGCCCTGCTCAGCCTCCACGCCTTCTCCACTCACAGCTTTCCAGGATTTTGCTGAATTCCAGAGCAGCCAGTTCGAGAGTGACCCGGGGGTGTCAAATGAGCCCTGCACCCCCTGCAAGCACGCAGAGCACCAGGGGCCATGGCCATTTGTCACCTCCTGTTGTGCTGGGTTCTGCAGCCTCTCCCGGGGCTCCATCCCCATGGATGGTGCTGATGTGACACTTTCACCTCCAGATGTGACACTGTCACCTCCAGATGTGACACTTTCACCTCCAGATGTGACACTGTCAGCTCCAGATGTGACACTGTCAGCTCCCTGCCACCTGCGGGGCCACGGCCAGGTGCTAATGAAGGTGTTAATGAGAGCCCCCTGGGCAGGCTCTGCTCCCTGTGCCAGAGCCTCCAAACTCATCCCGAGACAAAGGCAGCCTGAGAATCCGCTCCAGATGTTTTGGAAATCTCCACCTTGCCCGGTCTCTTCGTTTTGCAATTCCAGTCGCAAGGCTGGAGCCAGAGGAGGGGTTTTTGGCAGGGCCTTTACAAGGGGACACACCGAGGGATCACATCTCTTGTGGCAGAGCTCCCCAAACACACACCTCAACACAATTTGCTTCATTTTCTTGATTTCCTGAACATCAATTCCAAAATGGATCCCGTGGCTGTGTTTTTATTGGTGCAAAGCCTGCTTGGGAAGCGCAGAGAGAGAGATGCTCCCACGTTTGCAACACAGCCGAGATCACATTTCCATGGGAAAACTTCAGAGTTATTTTTGTTCTTCCTTGGGAAATCTGGAGCAGGGAGAAGAGGGGCTAACACTGGAATCTCCCAAAGAATACAAATGCTGGGTTTTGGGTGTCTTTCCTGAACAGTAACCCCATTTTCTTAGCAGGATTAATTCCTGATAATCCTGGAGTCGAGTTTGCCCTGGGCTCAGCTCTTTGCTCAGCCCTTGTTCCCGAGTTTGGCAGGGTCAGAGAGGTGGTGCCATGAGGTGTCCCTGCAGTAGGACGGGTCCCTGGGAGCCAGAGCTCTTTTTCTCCTCTCATCCCACGTGTGCCAGAGCTGCTGCCCAGGGAAGGGCCCGTTCCTGCAGGGAGGAGCTCACACCTGGGCTCCAGCCCCACTCAGCTGCAGACTTTGTGCTTCTCTCCCACTGAATGCCTGGGAGGAGGCTCCAGTCCCAGGACCAAAGGAGCAGTGCCCAGCAGTGCCAATGACAGCCCCATTTGTATCCCCAGGGCAGCTCCCTATTGCAAGGACACGGCTCTGCCCTCCCACCCCTGGAATCACTCAGGGAATTTGGGTCGGGGCTTCAGCAGTGGCTTCCCCAGAGGAGCTCAAAGCTCTGCTGCAGGAAATGTCCCCTGAGACCTTGTGCCACCAGCCACATTTGCCATGGAGCAGCTCCTGCTCCACAGCTCCTGGGACACAGCTGCCTCGGGCCCAGCACACCCCAGCTCTCCCCCCATTCCTGCCCCCCAGGGTAGGAGCTGGCACCAGCATCACCTTTCCTGCCCCAGCCCAGGGGGATGTCTCCATCAGGAGAAGTTCATCACCTTCACCTGAGCACAGCCAAGTGACAGGGCAGGTAAAAACACACCTGGGGCTGAGGAACCACCCTGGCTCCTGCTGGGCGAGCAGGGAAAGGCCAGCCTGCGGTTCTCTCCATGGCCAGGGCTCTGCAGGATTCAGGGCACCAAGGTCCAGGACTGGCCGTGGCCAGCTCAGATTCCCAGTGTGGGGGGCTCCAGGACACAACCAGAGAGATCTCTGTGCCTGGAGAGGGAAGGTGAATTCACAGCTCAGCAGAACACAGCAGCATCCAACTGACTGGAGCACATCTTCTGTTTGTCAAAATAAAATGTAGATGCTTAATAATTAATCAGCTCATATGCAAAATAGGTATCATAGCAGAAGGGGGGAGGGGAGAACGCATTGTTCCTTTAGAATAAATATTTAACATGATACAGAACAGCATGAATTTTTAAAGACAAGTTTTTGTAACTGCTGAGGCTCTGTTAAAGAAACAGAATATCTTCAAGTAGCAGTGCCAACTTCTCGAGTGGGCACAGCCATTTCCACAGAGGGACTGCAGAAAAGGAGGAGGAGGATGAGGAGGAGGAGGAAGGACAGGAGAGCCTGGGACCCAGGAATAGCAGATTTTCAATCCCCCTCCTCCTACAGCCACAACAAAGCAGCTCTGAAAGTGCATCTCCAGCTGGAGGGGGCGGCTGGATGGGAAAGGGCTCAGCCTGCCCTGATGGGTCTGTGAAGAAATCCAAGGAATTCCTGCTGATTTCAGGCTTTTCAGGATTTCAGTGAGAGCAAAGGCTCCGGGAGCAGAGATGCTCCAGCCATTTCTGCTTTCTGGGATGTGGGGAAGGTTTGTGCTCTACCCTGTGTGCAGCACAGTCCCTGGGACCCTGTCTACACCCACCCTTGCTCTCACCTTTCCCTCTCCCCACCCCTTCCAGTGCCTCTGCACCATCAGCTGCTCCAGGCCCTGCCTGCAGCATTGGGAATGAGTCAGAAAGGGATTTATCCCGCAGGGAATGCAGCCTGCTCGAGCCCAGCTCAGTCCCCACAGCTCTCCAGCACTCCCAGTACCAAACCCAGCAGAGCCTTGGCCAGCCCTGGGCTGCTCCAGGCTCACCCAGCAGCTCCCACTGGGATTCTGCTGAGGTATCCAGCAGCTGCTGGGATCCCCAGCCCCCAGAGGAATTCCAAGTATCCCTGCCTGCTGGATGCCCCCAGGGCCCTGTTCCACAGGTGGTTCCAGCCACCCCCAGCTCTGCTCTCCTGCCTGGGCACCTCCCCAGCCAGGGCAGCCCCTGGGCCACCCCTCTGGGCTGGGGGACAATGGGGCACAGCACCACGGGGCAGGGGGAGGACAGAGATCACCCATCCATCCCCACCCTCCCGAGGGCTCCGAGCTGCTCAGAGTGAAGGAAGTGAAAGAAGAACCAGCCTGCCCCTCCAGCCCCCTGCCTGTCCCAGCAGCCGAGGGACACGGGGCATCTCCACAGGCTGGAGCACCGGGAGGTGACACTGCCTGAAGGGACACCTGGGGGCAGGTCCCAGGGGCAGAGGGAGCCCAGGAACTGCACCAGCAGGGAAGGCACGAGCAGGGAGGGACAGGAAGGACAAACTGCCCCCGGTGGGGGCAGGAGCACGGAGAGGGGCTGGGCATGGACACGGCCCTGCAGGAAGGGCACGGAGTTGGGTGTGTTGAGCTTTGGGAAATCTCCCCTTCTTTGGGAAGTCTCCCATTCGCTGCCAGAAGCCCAAGGGCTTTGGATCCCACTCCCAGCTTCCTCCCAGCACATGTTTGGCACTCTGGGCAGTGTGGGGTAGTGGCAGGATTGTCCCTTCCCTGCTGCTGAGGTGGGGTTAAAGCAGTGCCACTGGTGAGTGCTCCCACAGCCATCCCTGCTCCCAGAGACTCCAGGATGTCCCCCCCAGGAGACAGGCCACAGGAAAGCTATTACACTGTGCTTGATATATACCTCCCATAAATCCAGGGCCCATAAATTAGGGCAACCTTCTGCTTTTAGAGCTGTCTGAGTCTGCAAAGACATCCCAAAGTCAGGCACATCCTCGCTGGAGACATGGGAACTCTGTGCTCACTTCCCTTGGGAGCACAGCCCTGGGACAAGGGACAAACACACCCCAACCCAGGGGGCAGAGGAGCTGTGCTGGTGGCTCAGGGCCTGGGGAAACCCCCCATTTCTGTCCCCAGAGAGGACCAGGGCTGGTGTCTGAGCTATTCCTGGTGTCCCCAGGGCCTGTCACCCCTTGGGATGCAGCTCCTCTGTCCCTGCGCCCCTGGCTTGGTCTCACTGAGTGCACAGGACAAGCTCTGAGTCCTCACTGACCTCTCAGAGGTCAAGGAAAGAGCCATGAAAAGGATGCAGCACTTCCCTGCTCCCCTCTGGGAGCCCCTCACCCTACAATGACTGTGGCAGGAGCAGAGGCAGCGCTGGGCCAGCACAGCCCCTCTCCTCCCCCACCAGAGCTGAGAGGTCACCGTGGCCTTGTGCCATGTCCAAGCTCAGGATCCAGCCCCAGGCTGACCCTCACTGCACCAAGGGTGTCTGGGCTGCCTCTGCCCTGTCCCATCCTGCCCTCCACCCCACATCCCAAACACCATCCCAGGCTGTGCTGGGAGCTCCAGGGATGAGAGCAGCGCAAATGGAAACAGACCCAAACTGGGATTTACCCTCCTGGATCCAGCTCCAGGCTGATGGCAGGAATAACAACCCTGACTACAGCCCCAGGGGAACAGGACCCACAAGTCCCCCACTGCCCTGAGGCAGCTGAAACCCCTCATGGAGTTACAGCCATTCAACTTCCACCTCATTCCTTCCCACTCTTCTCTTGCTTCTCCTTGGGAATTTGTCCTGCACAAGCAATTAGTCCTAGAATAATGGATTTTGGGTTGGAAGGGACCTTAAAGGTTCCAACCACCCTGCCAGGGACAGGGACACCTTCTACTATCCCAGGCTGCAGGAGCAGGGAGGTGACAGCCAGGAGAGTGAGGACATACCGTGATCCAGCTTTCAGCCCTGATAAAATTGTGCTTTCCCAGTGCCAGGATCACAAAGTGGCTCTGAGCACAGGAGAGCACAGCCAGGGCACGAGGGAGCAGATCCCCACCACCATGGGCTGCCAGAAGCTCACAGGGTCCAAGGCAGTCCTGCCCAGATCCCTGTGGGATCGACCCCTTCACATTCCCAGGCTGTGAGGAAGTGGCACCAGGGGTGCAGGGGACAGTCCCCAGACCTGGAGCACCCCAGTGTGAACCACAGCATGGCCCAGCCTGGCCCTGGAGCTGGCACCCAGCCTGGCAGCATTTCCCACACACCAACATTCAAAGCTGGAATTAATTAGGATCGGCTTCCCAACAGAAAACACCCCCAAACCCAGCCTGCTCCTCTGCTCCAGGATGAGGAATCCAATAAAGTCATCCAGGTGACTTCGGGCGGGGCACCATTATTCTGCCCCAATTTGAGCTGTCAGCCCCTTGTAAAACATGACATATGGCCCTGAAAATTCATCTTGGGCACCAAACTGGATTTATTCTGCTGTAAAAAAGAAAGAGACAGTGAACAGGGCCCAGGGTCCTCCACACCACTGCAAACACACCCGCACTGATCTCAGCAAACAATTTATTTGATTCCCCACCGCCGCCATCCGTCTCTGCTCCATCCATTGCCTGACCAGACTGGCAGCAGAAGATGAGTTTTAAAGGTCACCACTTAATGATGTTAAGGAGCCATCCTCCCTCCCAGATAAAATACAGATCAATCTGTAATATTTCTGACAGGACTCTGCTCATGGAGAAGATACAGGAGGGATTCTGTTCTCCTTTATGTTTCCTATGAACTCAAAGCCTTTGCTGACACCAGGCTGGGGTCAGGCCCAGCTGGAAGTGGCACATTCTGGGTGCAGGGAGCAGGCAGGAAGGGGTTGGAGCTGGGATTGCTCTGCAGCATAAAGTGCTGTTAAATCTTTGCATAATTTAATGTATAAACCTTTGGCTCTTGCCTGTCCTGTCACCTGTGGGGAATCAGACCAGTTGGAGCAGCTCTGGACCCACTCTTCCCCTCGATTTCCATGCTTTGGGTGCCCAGAAGGAGCTCACACCCAGCTCAGAGGTGCTGCTGCTGCAGCTGCTCTGTGCTCAGCAGCCCTGGAGCACCACATCCCACATGGCTTTGGGATGTCTGGGATGCTGAGCAGGCTCAGGGACAGGGGCACCTCCCTCTGAGTGTGGCATCCCAGTGACTTCCCGTCACCGTCACCGAGACAGGGCTGGGCTCCAAAATGTCCCCAGTGAGGCTCCCTGGGGACCACTTTGGCCAGACCTTCCTAAACCTTTGCTGAGCCATTTC
Organism: Pseudopodoces humilis; assembly: GCF_049639895.1. Lineage (NCBI taxonomy): Eukaryota > Metazoa > Chordata > Aves > Passeriformes > Paridae > Pseudopodoces > Pseudopodoces humilis. Next base: position 13,104,104 of record NC_142219.1, read on the forward strand.
TGGCTGCTCCCAAAGCACAGCAGCCACCAAGGGTTTGTGTGACAGCTCTGGCTCCCTGTGCCAATCCCTGCTCTGGGGAGACCCAGCAGCATCCCAGCCCCATCCCAAGGGATGCCCAGGGCAGCCCTGGCACCTCGGCTCTCCTGGCTCTGAGCAGGCTCCTGAGCCCTCTCTCTGGAGAGCCTCGCACACCCTGTCCAGCCAGGCTCCCAGGCAGACGTTCCCCACTCCTCAGCAGCCTGATAAAAAGGGAAATACTCTGAATCCACAGCCCTCAAACTGAAGCAAACGTCTCCATTCGGTATTGCACTGAAGAGGATTTAATTTGCTTTTGGCTGTGCAGCCTCTGCCTGAGGATGGGGTTTATAATTTATTCAGCAGCCAGAGCATTTCCGAGTCTGTCAGAAGTTCCTTGCAAAGAAAGCCACGGGGAGGGTGGGGGGTGGTGTGCAGCGGAATTTTATTTATATTTTAATTTTTTTTAAACAAAGCAAGCAGGGTCAGCTCTGAATTTCTAAAGCGTCTGTGAGGTGTGCAGACTTTTAAAGCTCCCCTGAGAGAGCACTCACATCTTTTCTTCCATCCTGGCTTGTTCTGCTCTGCAAAGTCAATCCCTGAAACTTTGTTTTGCAAACAAACCAACACAAACCTGCCTGCCTTACTCACCGAGCAGCCAGGCTCCAGCCCACCGCGGTTCCTTTAGCAAAAACAAAGAGCAAATTAACACCCCAGACCTCTCTTTACTCTCAAACAATTCCACAGGAAAACAATTTAGCTTTTACTAATCGAGGCCAGGAGTTTAAAGCAGCCTGGGCTGTGCACAGCAAACAAAAGCGGGATGGTTTTTGTGTCTTTTCCCTCGGGCTGGGTTTCAGAGCAGCTCCCAGAGGCTGATGCTGCTCCAGCTGAGGCTGCAGGCTGCTGTACCTTGGAGAGGGCTGGGAAGATGCTGAGCCCCAGAGACCACTGGGGATGCCCCAGGGAGGGTGGGATGTGTGCACAGCCTCCTGAACCCTCTGCCCTCCGTGCCCTTGGCTCCCAGAACTTCCAGAGCCGCCCCGGTGATGCAGCCCAACCTCCAAGCTCCACCTTCCTCCTGCCCCTGCAGAGGCAAAAACGAGAGAGAGCATTTTGAGGATGCCTTAATTCAGGGATACCCCAAAAGGGATTTCCCAGGAGTACCTGGCAGGGCCATGGAATCCTCAGTGCAGCCTGGGACCTGTTTGGGATGCAGCTGAGCTCAGTTTAAACCCTCAGTCACTGTCAGGGGCTCCTTGTTTAACCCATGGGCAGTGACTGGGGCAGGGGGGATCCTGTCCCTCTGCCCCACTCAGGTGAGACCCCACCTGCAGAGCTGCCCCAGCCCTGGGCCCTGCACAGGAGGGACCTGGAGCTGCTGGAGCCAGTCCAGAGGAGGCCATGGAGCTGCTCCAAGGGCTGGAGCCAGGCTGGGAGAGCTGGGGGTGCTCACCTGGAGAGGAGAAGCTCCAGGGACACCTCAGAGCCCCTTCCAGGGCCTAAAGGGGCTCCAGGAGAGCTGGAGAGGGACTGGGGACAAGGGATGGAGGGACAGGACACAGGGAATGGCTCCCACTGCCAGAGGGCAGGGAGAGATAGTGAAAGGAATGAGATGTCTTTAAAACAAATTGTGGGCCTGCTGGTAGATAAAGCCAGATACTGAGAGGTGAAAGAAGCAATGGGGGGAACTACAAATTCCATAAGAATTCCACTAATTGACTCAGACTGTTGCTCACCCAAGGCCGTGCTGAATCCCTGGATTTAGGGAAAAAGAAGAGAGACACAAAGAAAAAGAAGGAGGGGGATGCACATTAAAAGGGGATCTGTATTAGGCAGTTTGGGAAGTCTGTATCTTACAGGTACCTCAGCTAATGGGGAAAGAGAGAGGGAAATTGGGATAAAAAGGAGGCTGCATCCTCTAGCAATGTGAGAGACCCCAGGGGAAATGCCCCATGGCCTCCTGTCCCTTTATTTGAATAAAGTTACAGGGCTCCTCTGTCTCCTTTTTGGACATGAACCTCTGGCATCATGGATTAACTTTCCTGACAATGGGATATTGGGCAGGAATTGTTCCCTGGCAGGGTGGGCAGGCCCTGGCACAGGGTGCCCAGAGCAGCTGGGGCTGCCCCTGGATCCCTGGCAGTGCCCAAGGCCAGGCTGGACATTGGGGCTTGGAGCAGCCTGGGACAGTGGGAGGTGAACCTGCCATGGCTGGGGTGGCACTGGATGGGCTGTAAGGTCCACCCCAATCCAAATGAGTCCATGATTTTGTGATTTTATGATTTTACAAGCAGATGGAATTCCTGCCCAGTGTCCTACAGACCCAATCCCTATGGAAAGGGTGAGGGGTGTGGAGCAGCCCGAGGCTGCAGCACAGCAACACCTCCAGGGCAGTGACAAAGGGCTCTGTGATTTGGGAACGAGCAGGAGCTGCAATTCCTGTCTGTTTTACCTCTGAACAACCTCCAGGGACACAGTCCTGACTTGAGCCCCCCAGTCTGCTGGAAGAAAGGCTCCAGCTGACCTGAGAGCCCGGCACTGGCTGCAGCTGTGCACAGAGCTGGCCAGGGACTGCCCCAGCCCCTGCTCCCCCAGGGCAGTCCCGGGGCTCTGTGGGGACAGCTGCAGCCAGGAGTGCGATTTGAAAAGGGAAAAAGACTCCCAGGTAACTCCATGACCCAAAACCTGCAAACCCACAAATCCATGGGGTGTCCCCCTGCCGGCCTCAGAGCTGCCAGGCCCTCAGCAGCATTCCTGCAGCTGGGGAACTCGGAATGTTTCCACAAGGGCAATCTGTAACTCAGGCAGGAAAGGGTCCTGTGCAGGTGAGACAGGGACAGACCCCACTGCCACACCGGGGGAGGGAGAGGGGGAGCACAAAACAAGCAATCATGGAATCACAGGGGCTGAAAAGCCATTAGACCATCACTCCCCTGTGTCCCCAAGTGCCACATCCACAGGGATGGGGATGGGGACTCCACCCCTGTCCTGGGCAGCTGTGCCAGGGCTTGATTTCCTCTTCTTCAGGTGTTCCCTCAGATCCCACTGCCCGCATCTCAGACCCCAAATAATGAGGAGTAAGCAGCAGTTCTGGTTGCTGAAGTTCCTGGGTCCCAGCACAGGCATTGAGCATCCTCCCCCTCCTGAGGGACCCCTCTGCACCCCCTGGCTGGGAAAGCAGCTCAGGGGCCAGCATGAGGGCCAGGGCAGGGCTGGCACTCCCAAATCAAGAAAGGGGATTGCACACTGCAGCCTGTCCTGGGAGCACACAGCACTCGGGGCTGGCACGGGGGAGCTGCCTGGGAATGGGAAGAAGGGAAAAGTCAGGGTTGGGCTGGTTGGGAATGGGGACAGTGACATGAGGCTGCAGCCCCTGTCCCCAGGAAGGGCTGTCCCTGCTGATGGTGCTCCCATTCCCAAGCTGCTCCATCCTGCAGCCCTGCTCCATTCTCCTCAGAAAAGCAGGATGCCGAGCACAGGATGTGAGGAGGGAAAAGTGCTCACGCCATGGCCCAGGGAGCAGAACAGGAGATCCAGGCAGACATGGAAGAGCTGCATTTCCCAGCAATATCCCAACTCTGGAGCAGTGTGAATAGAAAAGAAATAAAGGCCTTAAATATGACAGATTAATGGGCTAGAGCTGAAATATGAGATTAGAAATTTCAGAATATGCCTGCATATTCCAGGTGCTCTTTAAATTTGTACAATCCAGTTACTCTATTATGTGCAATTTAATTGCCTAAGAAATCCATATCACTCCGTGCTCTCAGCAGCCGGAGCAGGGGCTCCTTATTTCTGCAATCTTTATTCAGGTTGGTTTTAAAGATTGAAATGTGAGCTCTCCTGGGTGCATGGAGTTTACTAAATCAAGTGCCAGCCTTAGGCAGGAGCACAAAAGGACGTGTCCAGCAGCAGAGGGAGGCAGGGTCTGCATGGCCAGGCTGCCCATCAGCCCCTGGGGTTAACAAAATCCATGGAATCACCCAATCATGGAATGGTTTAAGTTGGAGAGACCTTGCAGCTCATCCAGTGCCACACCAGCCATGGCAGGGACACCTCCCACTGTCCCAGGCTGCTCCAAGCCCCAATGTCCAGCCTGGCCTTGGGCACTGCCAGGGATCCAGGGACAGCCCCAGCTGCTCTGGGCACCCTGTGCCAGGGCCTGCCCACCCTGCCAGGGAACAATTCCTGCCCAATATCCCATCCAGCCCTGCCCTCTGGCACTGGGAAGCCATTCCCTGTGTCCTGTCCCTCCATCCCTTGTCCCCAGTCCCTCTCCAGCTCTCCTGGAGCCCCTTTAGGCCCTGGAAGGGGCTCTGAGGTGTCCCTGGAGCCTTCTCCTCTCCAGGTGAGCACCCCCAGCTCTCCCAGCCTGGCTCCAGCCCTCAGAGCATCTCATGGCCCAAACCCTGAACCCAAAATGAGAGGGTTTGGCACAGCTTGGGCAGCAGAGCAGGGCTGGCACAGCAGCAGGACCCTGGACACAGGAGGGTGCAGGGGCTTCTGCTGCCAGGCTTTGGGGGATGCTGAGCAGACACTGGGGGGGCAGAGCCAGACCCCACAGACCCCAGGGCAGGGCCAGAACCACCCACCCCCTTCACCTCTGTCCCTGTGAGCAGAGGGCTCAGAGCCACTGCACTCACAGACTCCCTGACACTCGCTGCAAGCTCTGGCAGCTCTTTCTGAGAAAATCCCAGCTCCTGTGCCTGATCTGCCAGGATGGGAGGATCAGGGCTGATCCCAGACTGGGCAGGGAGCCCATGGGGATGGGCAGGAGCCTCTCAGCAGGGGCTGAATGCATTGACCGTGAGCCATGTCCAGGGACAACAACCACCCTGGAATCACCCACAGCCACCCTTCTCTGGGGCTCACCATGGCTGCCTGGACTGGGGACAAGGGATGGAGGGACAGGACACAGGGAATGGCTCCCACTGCCAGAGGACAGGGCTGGATGGGATATTGGGCAGGAATTGTTCCCTGGCAGGGTGGGCAGGCCCTGGCACAGGGTGCCCAGAGCAGCTGGGGCTGTCCCTGGATCCCTGGCAGTGCCCAAGGCCAGGCTGGACATTGGGGCTTGGAGCAGCCTGGGACAGTGGGAGGTGTCCCTGCCATGGCAGGGGTGGCACTGGGTGACATTTAAAAGTCCCTTCTGACCCAAACTCTTCTGTGGTTCCATGAGTGAAGCAGCAGCAGGGACCTGTCCTTGGATATCCCTGAAAATGTCCAAGGCCAGGCTGGGCAGGGTTGAACACTCTCCCTTCCTGTCCCTGCCCATGGTATCCTGTGGCTCTGGGGGATATCAGGCCCTGAACAGCAATCCCTGAGCTGGAAATGTCACCTGCAGGTGACAAATCCACTCAGGCCCCTCTTGGAGGCACTGGGCAGAGCCAGGCCCTGTGCAGAGAGATCTCTGTGAATAATCCGCTCTCAGACACTCAGCCTTGCAGAGGCAGAGCAACCAGCTGAGGGATATTTAAGGTTGCTCCTGAGCACTTAATATAGTTTATATTTACAGCTTAATGGCTTTTCGGCATCGCTAACTTCCACTCCAGCAAAAAGACTTCTACTGTATTGCCTCGGCTTAAGTGCTAACGACATCTTCACATTAATAAATATTTTAAAACAGTGGAACTCTAAACCCCTCTGGCACTGAGCCAGCATCCACTCAGACATTTACACATGAGGGAAAATAGAGGGAAATCCCCTTCTGGATCCTCAGGTGCTGCAGCAGAGCACCCCTGCCCGGGGAGCTGCCTTCTTCCCTCTCCTCATCCCAAAGCATGGCCTCAGGGATCCCTGGCTCCTGCAGCTCCTGCTCCCAGCTCTGTATCCCCGTGCCAGACTGCCACAGATGCTCCCAGGCTCTGCTGGCACTTCCCTTCCCAGAGGTTTCCTGGGGTTCCCTCCCAGATGATGGGGCCAAGCCCTCTGCTCTGTCCCCCACTGCTCCTCAAGATTCCCCTTCCCTCCCCTACACCCACTCATCCCTTTTTGTCTCAGCCCTGGTTGCTGGGAATGGCAGGAAGAGCCTTCTGTGTGTGCTCCCACACCTCACAGACACCCCAAAGCTTCCATGGACACCCCAAGCCTCCACGTACACCCCAAACATCAAACCCCAAAGGTCCCATATGCCCCCAAAGCCCCCACATCCACCCCAAAACCTCCACGCTCACCCCAAACCTCCACTCACACCTCAAAGCCCCCACACAGACCCCAAACCTCCACACAGACCCCAAAGTGTCCATGTATACCCCAAAGCTGGACACACACCCCAAAGCTGGACACACACCCCAAAGCTCCAGTTCCTCCCAAAGCCCCAGAAGGCAGAGCCATGGAGCCTTCTCCTGGCTGCTGCTGCTGCCTGCAGTGCCAGGGCCTGAGGTGAGGGATCCTCAGACTGTCCCCAAGCTCTGAGATACCCCCAAAATCCAAACAGAGCCACGGAGAAGGGCAAATGTCCAGCCAGGCTGAGCGGAGCCCTCAGCCAGGAGCTCAGCAATTCCCAGGAGATCCCTTGACCTGCGGTTCTCCCCCAGGAATGGAGCTGCCATGGGGCAGGACAAGAACGGGAAGAGCTCCTGGCACACAGAAGGCTCTGCTGCTCCATGGAATCCTCCTCCTGCTGAAATCAGCATGCTCTGCTCCTCCAGAGCTCCTGGATCATCCACCCTCTCCCAGAGCCAGGTCCTGAGGCCCACGGAGCAGGGCAGTGCTGGGGAGCTCCCCCTCTCCTTGCTGGAAACGCCGGATTCCTGCCCAGCTCCTCAGCCCGTGCTAACCACACCAGCCTTCCCAAAGCCAGAGCTCTTGCTGGAAACCCCCCTCGGATCAGCCCTGGGGATCCCTCTGGCAAGGGAAGGGCTTGGGAAGCGATGGGATGGGGCTTTTGTGTCCCTTCAAGGGGGACAATGGCACCAGAGCCTCACCAACAAGCAAACCCACGGCTGAGAGCAGCAAACACATCAAGCACATGCTGGGTCACTCCGCTTTGGATTCTCGGGATGGCTTCCTACAGGAGAGGGAAAAACCCCACCCCACCTGGCTGTGCAGGATCCAGCTCCATAGCAATGCTTGGATTGTACAGGAAATTTTACAAAGCTCAGCTGAAGGAGAGCCTTGCCTTGTACAGGGAGAGATAAAAATCCTCCGTGCTCACAAATGAATGTTCACATCTGCTGTGCACAGCATTATCTCGTTCAAAGAGGGGAGAAAAGAAAGAAAGAAAGGGGAAGGGGGAAAAAAAAACAACAAAGTGAATGGAACTTAGGATGCTTTTCATTTCCCAACAATGTGCAGCAAACTGTGATTCCTATTCATTAAGAGAGAAGATTGACATTCATTAGAGGGAGCATTAAATTCCTCATTCTTCTTCTCCCCTCAAAATTAATCCACAGAGGGTCGTACCCAGTCCTTTCGATATTGAATTTCTAGGAACTAGAGTGGGTTTTTTTTTTCCAAATAAGACAGGCAATTACAAGAGGATACACTTCTCCCTGGAATGGGAAAACAGGCAGTGCCATCTGAACCCTCTGCTGCTTCCCTTTCCAGCTGCAGCTCCACATGTGCACCAGCAGCTCACATTTGCTCTTGAAGGAATTTGGGAAGCAACAGCTCTGCCCCAGTGCTCAGAATCACAGAATTCCAGACTGGTTTGGGTTGGGAAGGACCTGAAAGCCCATCCAGTGCCACCCCTGCCATGGCAGGGACACCTCCCACTGTCCCAGGCTGCTCCAAGCCCCAATGTCCAGCCTGGCCTTGGGCACTGCCAGGGATCCAGGGGCAGCCCCAGCTGCTCTGGGCACCCTGTGCCAGGGCCTGCCCTGAGTAAAGAATAAATCAGGCCTTGGCCATTCCCACCCATCAACACAGCTTAAATGTGCTCCTTAGAATGGTTTACTTGAAAAGGGATAAATTTTTCTCTCTTCTCTGGTATGATGTTCTTCTGTCAGGCATTAAAAGCTGCCCTGGTTCTCACTGTTTCCTACAGATAGGCCCAGGGAAATCCTACAGATGTCACAGGCCTTGCTCAGTGAGGGCTGGGCAGGGAATGTTCCACACCAGCCTCTGCTGAGAGCTGCAAATGCTCCAGTCCCCACCTGCATTTGGGGCCATTCCCCAAGGTGCAAATGCTCCTACCCTTGCAGAGCCTGCCTGGCCCTGGGCTGTCCCTGCTCTGTCCCCTGGAGCCTCACCCAGTGTCCCTGAGCAGCACCGCCCCTGGCCTGGCACCCATCCCTGCCCTGCTCCCACCTTCCCATCCCCAGGGCTGGGACAAAGCCTGGGATGCTCTCCCAGCCCAGCAGCCACAGGGCTCAGCTGGTGCTGACAGCACCAAGGGTCAAGCCCGGGATGGGCCCTTCACTTCCGAGCTGGGCGCAATGATCCTTGTGGATCCCTTCCAGCTCAGAATATTCCATCATCTGGCAGATCCAAGGGCTCTGGAAGTTGCTTATGAACTGTGAGAGCGGCAGCTTTCCCATGTGGATCCTGCCCTGCTCCCTTTCTTTCACTGCCTTGCTCCCCCCACCTCTCACTGCTCCCCATCCCTGTCCTGCATCCCTCTCCAGCACTCCCAGCCCTTCTGCCAGGGACTGCTGAGTTTATTGGTTATTAATCAAGGAGATTTGGATACACCTCATGATGGATTTGTAATTGCTCTAATCTGACTGTACAGAACTGCAGCACACAGAGCACAGCTCCAACCTGCTCCTAATTAGCAGCCAAAAACCAGGAGCACAGCAGATCTGGGGATCCACGGGGCTTCATGTTCCTCCCAGAGCCTCTGGAGGTGTGAGTGCAATCCCAAACAGCTCAGGCTGCTCGGAAGGGCACCTCCAAGGCATCTGCTATTGCTTCCAAACCCTTTTTTACTCTCTACTGCTTCCCAAAACCCCTCTGGGAGCTGGGAACTGAATCTGTTCTGTTGGAACCCACCACGTGGACATCCTGCCTTGCTCATTTGGGGCTGCCTTGTGAAGGCACCTGCTCTGGTTTTCCAGGTCCTGTTGGCCCAGAGCTGCCCATGCTGCTCCTGGAGGAGAGCCTTGGCCTGTCCCTGGAGAGCTCCTGCCCTGCTGACCCCAAGCATTTGTCCCACAAAGACACAGACCTGAAGTGGCAGCCGAAGAGGACTCAGCACCAGGGCCACCCACCCCAAGCTGCTCACGGGGCTCTCCAGGTGTGCTCTGCCTGCCCAAAGCCACAGCTGGAGCTGGCACAGCCCGTGGGGAATCACAGAACCCACAGCTGGAGCTGGCACAGCCCGTGGGGAATCACAGAACCCACAGCTGGAGCTGGCACAGCCCGTGGGGAATCACAGAACCGTCTGGGTTGGAAAAAACCTCTGAGATTGTTGAGTCCGACCCTTAACCCAGCAGGGTTAATGCCACTAACCCATGTCCCAGTGCCACATCCACACATCTTTCTGAGCTTTTCCAGGGATGGGGATCCACCCCTGCCCTGGGCAGCTGTGCCAGGGCCTGACCACCCTTCCCATGAAGGAATTTTCCCAAAATCCAGCCTGAGCCTCCCCTGGCCCAGCCTGAGGCCGTTCCCTCTGCTCCTGTCCCTGTTCCCTGGGAGCAGAGCCCGACCCTCCCCGGCTGTCCCCTCCTGGCAGGGAGTTGTGCAGAGCCAGAAGGGCCCCCTGAGCCTCCTTTTCTCCAGGCTGAGCCCCTTTCCCAGCTCCCTCAGCTTCTCCTCAATGGAATCATGGAATTAATTCCATGAGAACGGTGGAAATGCTGTGGAGATCAGTACATCCACCCTGGCAGGAGCTGCCAAAAGCCACAGAGCTGATGTGGCAGCACCTTCAGGAGGGTTGATAAAGTCTTTGGTTATTCCAGTGCTGAAATTCCTTTCTCCCACAATCAGTCCTGCCCCCACTGCAATCCCCCCCTTTTGTTTGTCCCACAGGTGCCTCCCAGGAAACCCAACTCTTCACCTCAGTCTGGGCTGAGCTGGGATGGTCCCACCAGCTCTGCCAGCTGGGATTCCCTTCCTTTCTCTGAGCAAACTGGGAGCTCCCTCGTGCCCAGCAGCACCCTCTGGGTCCACCCCTGGAGCACGGCACTGGCTCCTAAGCCTCTCTCAGCAGAAGATGTGCCACTGCTGACAGCTCCCCCAGCCACGGGAACACAAGGGACACAACCCTCCCTCTGTCACTCAGGAGCTGGCTCCAGTCACCAGAATGTCCCTCCCATCCCATCCCATCCCATCCCATCCCATCCCATCCCATCCCATCCCATCCCATCCCATCCCATCCCATCCCATCCCATCCCATCCCATCCCATCCCATCCCTGTGGACAGCAGGGCAGGGCAGCTCCTGGTGCTCCTGGTGCTCCCTGGAGGAGCCAGCTCCATGCTGGTGCTCATTCACCCCCCCAGTCCCAGGAGCAGGCAATCCCAGCTTGGTGCCCCCAGTGACATTTCCCGGGAAAAGAACAGCACAGTAAATGCAAAGGTTAAATTTGCATATTCCCTGTGCTGCTCCAAAGAGCCAGGCACACATCACACATCCAGGAGGAACTGCTGCCAGCCTGGGGCACAGGAGCACCAACAGCCTGTGCCAGCAGTGCTCAGGGACCTGTTCAGGTGGCACCAGGCACCTTCCTGGGCAAGTGGGAAAGGGGAAACGGCCTCAAGCTGCACACAAAGGGAGGTTCAGGCTGGAAATTAGGGAAAAATTCTTCACTAAAAGAGTGGTCAGGCCCTGGAATAGGCTGGAGTCACCATCCCATCACCATCAAAAAATGACCAGACGTGGCACTTCACAGTATGGTTTGGTGGCCATGGTTGGTTTGGGTGGTCAGAGGTTGGATTTGATGAGTTCTTTTCCAGCCCTAATGATTCCATGATTCTGTGACTCTCCACAGGAGCCTTTGGTTCTGGGAGGGAGCAAAGCCAAGGAGCAGAGGCAGGGGAGGTGACACGGCTGTGGCCCTGCCTCTGCAGAACAGCCCAGGGCAGGGAGGAGGAAACCACCTTCACCTCCCTGTCCCTGTGAGGGAGAGCGTGGCTGCACCCTGGGCTGGGGACGGAGCCACCTCCACATTTCCTAACACAACATCCTCTTCCAACAGCGTCCTTGGCACTGCAGCACTCCAGGGTGTCCAGGCAGGGCACAAAACCTGCCCAGCAGAGCTCCAAAGGCCCCAGGCTCAGCACAGTGCTCCCACTCCACACCTCATGGGGTGTTCCACATCCAAGGGAACGATCCAGGAGAGAATCACCCAGCAGGGAAGGGTGGGAAGGGCTGGCTCTGGCTAAGCAAGGAGGGACAGGACTCAGGCTCAGCCTAAAGCTCCCAAAGCACAGGCAGAGCCCCTGGGGCAGCTCACATGGGGGAGGTGCAGAGGGTCCCCTCAAGGTGGGCACAGGACCCCCCAGCTCAGCACCAGTCACAGAACCCCAGGGTCACTGAGGTTGAAAAAGACCTCCAGGTTCATGGAGTCTATCCTTCAATCCTTTGGCACCACTAAACTGTTAAAAGAGCATTCCAGATCCATCATTTCCTATCATCTTCTGCTTCCCAAGCCTTGGCTGCTCCTCCAGGTGTTTGTGTGATACTCTGAGGGATCCCCATTCTTGGTCTCACCCTCCTTGGAAGCTCCTCTGGAACACAAACAGAGGTGGCAATGCTTGAGAGGGAGCAGAGGATGCCCCTGAGCCCAGAACTGTCACCTGAGGAGAGCACAGGGTCCCCAGAGGGGCAGAGGGCACCAGCTGCTGCTTTTGCAGGAGGAGCTGCTCTGCTGGGCACTGGTGGTGGCCACTCCCTGCATTCCCACAGGGAGCAGGGCTCTCTCCAAGCCTCGGCTCTCCTGCAGCCCTGCCAGAGATCTCCTGAATCTCCTGCAGGCTGGATCTCCTGAAAACACAAACACGTGGCCCTTGCTGCACCTGCCATGGACTTGGAGCCCAGGAGGCGTCTCCTGCCCCTGGAACACTCTCCTGTGCCATTTGTCACCACCCTGTCTCCTGCACACTGTCCCCCTGTTCCATCTCCATTTGCAGCTGCAGCCCTTCGAGCCCTGGCTGTGCCAAACTCTCGGTGTGTCCTCAGCATTTTGGGTCTTTCAGGAGAGAAGGGGCTAAGGAAACTGTAATTCCCCAAGGGAGGAGGCAGTGATTTACATCTACACCTTCCATTTCCTCCTCAGCCAGGTGTTATCCCCCTGCCCACATCATCCCAGAGATGTCGGAGAGGAGAAAAGGAGAAGGAGAAGGAGAAGGAGAAGGAGAAGGAGAAGGAGAAGGAGAAGGAGAAGGAGAAGGAGAAGGAGAAGGAGAAGGAGAAGGAGAAGGAGAAGGAGAAGGAGAAGGAGAAGGAGAAGGAGAAGGAGAAGAAGGAGAAGGAGAAACTTTCACCAGCTCCAGCCCCATGGGCTCACACACTGCCCATGCAGTGCTGACCACAGCCCAGATGCCTGCCAGAGACTGTCCTTACCCTGTGTTCAACACAAACATTTTGCTTTATTGTTTTTGATCCATGTCCCTGATTTCATGTCCCTCCTGGGTGACAACCAGCTGTGTCCCCTTCCCCTTCGTGAGCTGTGTGCCCATCCCACACTGATTCTCACCCCTGTCCCACGACAGATCAAGGGCAGCCCCAAGTGCAGCTGTCCCCATGCTCTGTCAGCTCCCCAGGTGTGCAGTGTTACACACACAGCCCCAGGTGTGCAGTGTTACACACACAGCCCCAGGTGTGCAGTGTTACACACACAGCCCCAGGTGTGAGCAGTGTTACACACACAGCCCCAGGTGTGTGCAGTGTTACACACACAGCCCCAGGTGTGCACACAGTGTTACACACACAGCCCCAGGTGTGTGCAGTGTTACACACACAGCCCCAGGTGTGCAGTGTTACACACACAGCCCCAGGTGTGCAGTGTTACACACACAGCCCCAGGTGTGTGCAGTGTTACACACACAGCCCCAGGTGTGCAGTGTTACACACACAGCCCCAGGTGTGAGCAGTGTTACACACACAGCCCCAGGTGTGCACAGTGTTACACACACAGCCCCAGGTGTGCACACAGTGTTACACACACAGCCCCAGGTGTGCACAGTGTTACACACACAGCCCCAGGTGTGCACAGTGTTACACACACAGCCCCAGGTGTGCACACAGTGTTACACACACAGCCCCAGGTGTGCACAGTGTTACACACACAGCCCCAGGTGTGAGCAGTGTTACACACACAGCCCCAGGTGTGCAGTGTTACACACACAGCCCCAGGTGTGCACAGTGTTACACACACAGCCCCAGGTGTGCACACAGTGTTACACACACAGCCCCAGGTGTGCACAGTGTTACACACACAGCCCCAGGTGTGCACACAGTGTTACACACACAGCCCCAGGTGTGAGCAGTGTTACACACACAGCCCCAGGTGTGCACACAGTGTTACACACACAGCCCCAGGTGTGCACAGTGTTACACACACAGCCCCAGGTGTGCACAGTGTTACACACACAGCCCCAGGTGTGCACACAGTGTTACACACACAGCCCCAGGTGTGTGCAGTGTTACACACACAGCCCCAGGTGTGCACAGTGTTACACACACAGCCCCAGGTGTGAGCACAGTGTTACACACACAGCCCCAGGTGTGCACAGTGTTACACACACAGCCCCAGGTGTGAGCACAGTGTTACACACACAGCCCCAGGTGTGCAGTGTTACACACACAGCCCCAGGTGTGCACAGTGTTACACACACAGCCCCAGGTGTGAGCAGTGTTACACACACAGCCCCAGGTGTGCACAGTGTTACACACACAGCCCCAGGTGTGCACAGTGTTACACACACAGCCCCAGGTGTGCAGTGTTACACACACAGCCCCAGGTGTGCAGTGTTACACACACAGCCCCAGGTGTGCAGTGTTACACACACAGCCCCAGGTGTGAGCACAGTGTTACACACACAGCCCCAGGTGTGCACAGTGTTACACACACAGCCCCAGGTGTGAGCAGTGTTACACACACAGCCCCAGGTGTGCACAGTGTTACACACACAGCCCCAGGTGTGCACAGTGTTACACACACAGCCCCAGGTGTGAGCAGTGTTACACACACAGCCCCAGGTGTGCACAGTGTTACACACACAGCCCCAGGTGTGCACAGTGTTACACACACAGCCCCAGGTGTGCACAGTGTTACACACACAGCCCCAGGTGTGAGCAGTGTTACACACACAGCCCCAGGTGTGCAGTGTTACACACACAGCCCCAGGTGTGAGCAGTGTTACACACACAGCCCCAGGTGTGCACACAGTGTTACACACACAGCCCCAGGTGTGCAGTGTTACACACACAGCCCCAGGTGTGCAGTGTTACACACACAGCCCCAGGTGTGCACAGTGTTACACACACAGCCCCAGGTGTGCACAGTGTTACACACACAGCCCCAGGTGTGCACACAGTGTTACACACACAGCCCCAGGTGTGCAGTGTTACACACACAGCCCCAGGTGTGCACACAGTGCCCCACAGCCGGGCCCGTTCCCCGCGGTGATTTTGGCCCCACAATCCTGCCCCACCCTGGGTCCCTCCCGCTCCCCCCAGGCCGGGCTTGTGCCCATCCCCTGCTCCTTGCCGGGCCCCGGGGCTCAGGGGGGGGCTCTGCTCGGGCAGGGACCCCGGAGCTGGCTCGGGGCTCTTTCCCTGGAGCTGTGCGGGTGCCCTGTCAAACCCTGCTCGCTCCTTTCCCTCTCTGACTCACCTGTGCCACTAAAGCCCCGTCTCCATCATCACTTCCCACCTCTCCCCATGCCGAGTGTCGGGCTGGATCCTTTAATTGACGGATCTCTCTGGACTGGCGAGCGCAGCAAACACCAGCCCTGTGAGCAGGGAGGGCTCCCGGGGCTCTTCCAGCTGCAGCCCCTGGTTGGGAGCGGCTGGCTCGGTTCCTGCAGGGCCACAGGTCACCCCAGCTCCTCCCCTGGGGACACTCAGCCCCAGCAGGGCCGTGGGGACAGGCAGGGGCACCCGGACCCTGGGACAGCACCTCCCCTCCCGGCAGAAAGGCTGGGATAAGCTCGCAGGGATTTATCAGGAGGGCCCCGTGCTCTGTCACACACAGGGGAGGCTGCTGGCCCTGTGACACTCACACTCACTAAATCATTGTCTGACAGCACAGCCCCACTGCACACACGGCCACCACATCCCACAGAACACACCCCAACACCCCAACACCCCACAGAGCTGTCAGGGGTGTCCCCAGCAGCGCTCCCACACCGAGCCTTACCAGCAGCACTCGGGGCACAAATGGCATGGCAAGGGAGTGCTGCTCACATGGGCCACAGTGAGGCCTCAGTTTTAGGAGGAGAGGAGCAAGTTAAACACTCAGAGACCCAGATGAAACCAACAGAGCCCCAACACCTCCAGGGACTCTGTCCCAGCTGCAGCAAGAGGAAGGAGGAGAACTCACAGCACCCAGGAGCTGCCTCCTAAAGCTGGGAGGGGACAGGGCTGGAGCAGGCACAGGCTGAGCTCGGGGGTTCTCGTGACTATAGAAACAGGATCTGGACTATATACATTACAAAAACATATATAAAAACAGAATCCTGGAATGATCTGGATTGGGAGGGACCTTAAAACTCATCCAGTGCCACCCCTGCCATGGGCAGGACACCTTCCCCTGTCCCTCCCAGCTGTCTCTCCATCCAAAGCACTCTGCACGTGCCTCAGGTTAAGCTTTCTCAGGCTCTCAGTAAATCCAAGGTCCCTCAGAAATGACCAAAACCAGTGTTCTGAAGCAGACTCTGTCCCTGCAGCCCAGCTGGCCACCCCAAAGCTCAGGATTAATTGTAAGCCTTGAGAAACTCCAGGAAAGCCAAAAACAAACACAGCAAAAGCAAAGCATTTCCCACTGAAAAACCATGGCCAAGGGAAGGCTCTCCTGGGCTGGCTCCCTGCAGGCAGCTCGAGGTCATTTATTGTGCCACTGGTACAAATGTCTCTGTTTGGCTGTGCTGCTCCCCTGAGCTCCCTTCCAGCCTGGGAGAGAAGGGGACAGGGACTGGGCACGATTCCAGGCCAGCAGCACCCCCAGCCCCTCACAGAGCCCCTTCCCAGGGCTTTGGGACCACACACTGCACCCAGCAGAGGATGCAGCCTCAGGAAAAAAGGAATAGTGCTGGAATAGTGGGAATGATGTTTAAACAATCACTGTCCGATTTCCACACCCCACATTGCCCCCAGTGCCTCAGCACCAAAATTTGTGTCATGGTAGAAACTAGATCTTGGTAAAAACCTGAGAGAAAATGGTTCCTCGGCCTTGTGGGTGACACCAAACCCAAGGATGTCACCTTGGAGGTCACATGAAGATGAAGTGCAGCCCCTCAGCCAGGCTCTGCCTCCAAGCCCAGCTGAAGTCTCCTCTCACTTCACCCCCTGATGTCAGAAATTGAGGTTCAAACCTGAACCATCAAGGCCTGCAGGGGCTGAGCCTGCTCCTCCTGCCGTGCCCAGGAGGGCTGGGGGACAGAATCCCTTTGCTTCCCACCCAGAAGGGCTAAAACCCATTTTGTGGCCTGAAATGGACCCAGCCAAGTGGGGATTCAGCAGCTCTGCACACAGCTGTGTAAATGTGGGGGAGCAGGGGTTGTGTTTGGGGCTGGAATTCTCCAAGCAGGCCTGAGTTCAAACCATGTCTGTCAGACAAAGGCAAGCCCCAATTGGTTCTGCCCTTACCTGAGATAAAGGTGAGTGGGGACAGAATTAAACAAATAATTAAGTGCAGCCAGCAGGAAGCTGGGCCAGGGCAGGCTCAGGCTGCAGAGCAGGGCAAGGTTCTTCCCCCAGAGGTGCTGGCACTGCCCAGGCTCCCCAGGGAATGGGCACGGCCCCGAGGCTGCCAGAGCTCCAGGGATGCCCAGGGTGGGATGTTGGGGGCTCTGGGCAGGGCAGGGCTGGGACTGGATGATCCTGTGAGTCCCTTCCAGCCCAGGATATTCTGTGATTCCATGAAACACATGGCAGCAGTGCACCAAGGCAACCAGGCTTCATGGTGGCAATGTCCCCACAGAGGTCCCAGCCCTGCAGGTGACAGGAGAGCCAGAGGAGCCGTCTCAGCTGAACTTTCAGGCAGAAGCTGCCAAATCTCTTTCAGCCCTGGGACACTGAAGGCTCCTCCAGCCCCCAGGGGCCATTTCCAAAGCAGCTCCTGGCCGAGTCACCCCACAGCTGGATGTGCCCATGTTCAGGGCTGCAGGGAAAAATTTCCTCACCGGTGCAGGGCAGCAGCAGAAAATGCCACACTCCTGCTACCACAGGGTGCTCTACTCCTGACAGCAAAAGGGGCCTGGAAAAACAAGAGAGGAAGGAAACCTGTTGGAAACTGCTGCTTCCTGCTGAGCTGGACAGGGAGACAGAGCCAGAGAGCCTCACTTCACCCAGAAATAGCTCCCAAGTGCCTCCAGGCAGGGCAGGGATGTTCTGGGCAGCACAGGGAGCAGAGCTGAGCACCAAACACCAGCCTGCAGCACTCTCCACCCGACAGGACAGGATGCTGTCAAACTGTGGGATCCTGTGATAGGAAGGTTCCTGGCAGAGGGGCTGCTCTCTGAAGGGAAAGGCACAGACAGCCCTCTAGTGTAAAGCCAATGCTAACCGTGTTTGCACGGCCACAGAGAGCATTGATCAGGGCCAGACCCATGAGGATGTGTGCTTGGAAGGAACCTGGGCACAGGGAAAGGGATTTGCTGCCACCAGAGCTCCCACTGCTCCTGAAAACATGTCAGTGCCACAGGGATGTGCAATCCCAGAATCCCAGACTGGTTTGGAAGGGACCTTAAATCCCATCCAGTGCCACCCCTGCCATGGCAGGGACACCTCCCACTGTCCCAGGCTGCTCCAAGCCCCAGTGTCCAGCCTGGCCTTGGGCACTGCCAGGGATCCAGGGGCAGCCCCAGCTGCTCTGGGCACCCTGTGCCAGGGCCTGCCCACCCTGCCAGGGAAGGATCTTTCCTGATATCCAATCTAAACTCACTCTCTGTCATCTTGAAGCCATTCCCTGTGTTCTGTCTCTCCAGATCTTTGCAGTGCAAGTTCTACAGGTCCTGCTGGCTTCCAGGTGACCATTTCTCTCTGCAGAGACAAATACCACATTCCCAAACTCTGGACTTTGTCTCAGGTTTTCCAAGGACCCTCTGGACAGGGAAGGGTGTGGAATCCTCCCAGCCTTACCCCAGCACCCCACAGGGCTTCTGAGAGCCCAGCTTGCCCAGCAGCTCATGGCACATCCCTGACAAAGCCCCCATGGGAGCAGGGAAAGCTGAATTTGGGGGTTCCAAAGATATTTTCCTTTCCTCTCCCTCCCCTGTGCTGAAGAGCCAGGCTGAGTTCCCAGCTCCTGCTGCACATGGCTGTGTTGTGCCAGAGAATCTTGTCCGTGGCTCCCACCATCACTCACAGCCTTAAGAAAGAGGCACAATTAAAATCAGTATTTAAAGTCATCAAACAAGCAGAGGCAAATCTGAGCAGCCCCACAATTCACTGTGACATAACAACCCAGGGTGCAGGGCTGAGCGCTGAGCCCCAGCGCCGAGAGCACAGTTCTGCCCACACTCTTCAAAATTTAATGAAAACACACCACTTTTAAACACTTCCCCAAATCCAGCTCGCAAAATCTGTCACTTTGATGTGAATGGTCCCAGTCTCAGACTAATCAGTCACTTTTACTTCTTCTTTAGTAGCTAAAGACGCAAATGAACTCCCAGCAAACCGCACAGCTCCGGGAGGAGAATTTAGCAGCCAGATGGTTCTTGCAAAAGATTGGTTTTTAACAAAAAAATAAAAGTGAACCCGTTTCTCCCATAATGAGATGACACATCACAAGCCACTGCAAAGTGTGATATTAGAGCATCACTCTGCTACAGCAATGCCCCTTCCTAAAGCACCATGTAAATCAGAATTATCACTAATAACAGATCAATTAGTGCAAGGCACTGTAATTATCCCGTGCACTCAGGGAAGAAAGGGGAGCATCATACTGGGATTGCAAACATCCCTTTGTTTCCAGAGAAAGGTGCAGCACAGGGAGAGAAAACAAAGCACAAAATGCAGGAAAGGCACCAGGATTCCCAGAGCCAGGGGAGGGAATGTGTCCAGCTCCCATGGGATGGAAGAAGCTGGGATGGGCTGGAAACTCCCATCCAGGCAGTGAATCTCTCTCTACTGCTGTATCCATTTGCTTTCTCTGAATTGTTCCACATGCCCATGTTCCATGTGTGGAATTGCAGCTGGGGATGGGGATCAGAGCACAGCTGAGAACAAAGACTCTCCAGACCTCCATGGATCAAGGACAGAAGTGCTGGACAAGGACATTTCTGTGAGCTCCAGCAAAACGAGCACCATGGGGTGAAAGGGTTTGGATCCTCCCAGGATGCAGATCCTGGAAGGAAGAAGGAGCCAATGTCCAGTGCTCATCCTTGGCTGTCTGGGCTGGAACTGGGGCAGCAGCACAGGGAGCCAATCCCATTCCACAGGTAATTTGGAGATCTGCAGGGTGAGAACCCTGCACTCCTTCAGATGTTTCTGACCCACTGCTAAATAAGTCCTCAGCACCATAAAGAGAGAAATCATGTGCTGGGTACCCAAATGTCAGAGGTGAGTGAGTGAGTGAGTGAGTGAGTGAGTGAGGACAGGATTAAGAAGTCATATTGTCATGAATGGGACAGGAAGTGCAGAAGTTCTGCTCCTGGGGCTCCAGCCCCTTCCCCAGCTCCGTTCCCTGCCCTGGACACGCTGCAGCCCCTCCAGGGCTCTCTTGTCAGGAGGGTCCCAGAGCTGCCCCAGCACTGGAGGTGCCCCAGCAGGGCCAGCACAGGGGACGGGCCCTGCCCTGCTCCTGCTGCCCCCCAGGGCTGGGACAGCCAAGGATGACCAGAGATGACTTGAAGCCTATGGGATGTCATAGAACCAGAGAACCATAGAGTCCCAGAATGGTTTGAGTGGGAAGGGACCTTTCAGCTCATCCCAATCCACCCCTGCCATGGCAGGGACACCTCCCACTGTCCCAGGCTGCTCCAAGCCCCAATGTCCAGCCTGGCCTTGGGCACTGCCAGGGATCCAGGGGCAGCCACAGCTGCTCTGGGCACCCTGTGCCAGGGCCTGCCCACCCTGCCAGGGAACAATTCCTTCCTAATATCTGTCCTAGTATGTCCTAGAGGGTCAGGCAGAGGGAATTATGATGGTTGGGCTTGGCAAAGAGAAGGTGAAGGGAGATTTAATTCCAGTCTCCACCTACTCCAAGGCAGCTGAAAGAATGGCAGAGCCAAATACACCTGTGTGTGACCAGGTGACACAGCAAGGAGCCACAGCCAAGAACTACAGCTTGGGAGGTTCAGTTCAGAAACCAGGAAATTCTTTTTGATCAGCTCTAGTTCTGGGAAAGGCAGCAAGGCTCCATAATTGGAGTTCTCCAAAACTTGGACAGAGAAATCCACAGCAGACTTGACCTGAGGTGCAATAACCCTGTTCTGGACCCTCTCACCAGCAGCTCCAGGATTCTGGGATTTGTCCAGGTTTGTTGTCCTCAGAGAGGTCCCTGCCCCTGCAGGGTGTCAGGAAAGGCTTCCAGCACAGGGTGCATCTGAGGACTACAGAGCTCCAGGGGAGCTCTATTTAATTACCATTGATGTGGGACACCAGGCTGGGGCGGCTGGAACCAGTCCACATCAAACTGGCCAGGGGCTTTGTCCCCAGCCAGCAAAGCAAACACAGGCACAGGACAATGTCTGCAAGGGTCTGCTGCCACCCTGAGTGTCCCTGCTGCTGCCCTGAGTGTCCCTGCTGCCGCCCTGGGTGTCCCTGCTGCCACCCTGAGTGTCCCTGCTGCCGCCCTGAGTGTCCCTGCTGCCATTCTGGGTGTCCCTGCTGCCACCCTGAGTGTCCCTGTCATGACGCCTGGCTGTCACCCCTGCTTTTACCCCCTCTTTGATACCTCTCCAGCACCTGCTCTGACCTCACAGGGAGCCAGCACCATGTTCACCATCGCTCCTGCCCCAGCCCTGTGCCAGGGACAGAACCAGGCACCCCCACCTCCCCAAAGGGACATGGGCCACCCACGGTGCTGACCCAGCCAGGTGACAAAGGGCTTGGGCTGCCTCAGCCAGACAGGCCACAGGGCTGTGGAGGAGGACAGGGTATCTCCATCCTGCAAAGACATCCATCCTTGGGAAGACATCCATCCTTGGGAAGACATCCATGCTGGACAGGACAAGGCCCTGAGCAACCAGACCTGCCTTCAAAATCAGCTGTGCTTTGAGCAAGAGGTTCTTTAGATACCTCCAGAGGTACTCCAGGTGTATCCAGGTGATTCCTCCAAAATATTCCATGATTTCATGAAAGAAAATATTCTGAGCCTGGCCTTGCCTGACCCATGCAGACAGGACCCAACACTTGAGAGTCATCAGGGTGACGCCTCAAACTGCTGAGCCCTCCTGAAACTGAACTAAAAATCCCAGCATTGGAGTATTGGTGTTTTCTTGTTTCCAGTCTCCTGGATGCTTTGCATGTGCTTGTGGAGTGTTTCTGCTTTCCTTGACAACCAGGGAGGATTCCAAATAAAACTCAAGTGTTTTTCTAATCCTCTGGTTCCAGGAGAGGGACAATAAATGCTGTAAAATCTGCTGGTGCTGTTGATGAGCTGCAGTGTGAAGGCTGGGAGGAAGGTGGGCCAGCCCAGAGACACAAACCTGCTGTGGATGCAGCAACATCCCTCAGGAGATCATCAGTCTTGTCACCTGACAGTGTGGCACTGCTAAAGAGGTGATCAGTGACTGCTCAGACCTCCACATTTCAGCTCTGGGCTGAATTTTAACATACCTTGGGTCTCTTGGGACATAACTCAGCATCACTCTCTGAGGACAGTGCTGGAAAAGCTGAGACTTCATCACAGAAAGGCTCATTGATCTGGTCAAGGATACAAAGAAGGCAGAAGCAGGGCCAGGACCAGACTCCAGAGGCCTTCTAGGAGTGCTCCAAAAGCAGAGCAAGCACAGTCAGCCTGTGCACACCACAAGATGCGCTCTGCCCACACGGCAGCCCAAGGGAAACACCCGTGTCACCTGGTGCCACTGCCCTGAGCCCACACACCCCACAAGGGGTAACTCCAGAGCCCCGTGCCCGTGTGTCCCAGCAGACTCAGCCAGACTCAGCTCAGGCTGAGGTGAGTTTGCATGTTTGAGCAAACTCTGCACGAATTCCTTCGGCATCTCTGCGCAAGCACGGCAGGATCCACCCTCAGCCTCTTTTAGCTGATTAAGACTTTTCAGTACAATTGTCCCCTTTTCCCTCAGCCTCAGGAAACCTCCAGGAGTTGCAACCACAGCAGGAAAGGGGAGGAGAAGCTGGGCTTTGTGTCTCACCAGCCTCACTCCTCCCTCCCACACTGCTGCGTGTCTGTGATGGAGAAGCCCTGACACCCTGCTACTCCCAAATCCCAGACGGATCCATCTGGCCTCGGGACACAGCACAGAGCTTTCCACATGGCCAGGAGGGACAAGCCCTCCCAGGAACTCCCAGCCCTCGCAGCCCCCACGCTGAGATGCTGCCTCTCACAGCCCCTCTGTGCAATGGTGCAGGATACTCCTGCTCCACTGGGGCTGTGCCTCCTGCATAAAGAGAAAACCTCTTTAGGGACATCAAAGAGGCGCCTGGCACTCGGAGATTCGTCTTAATGAAGGTGACAGCAGCAGAGAGCGTTGCAAATGCAAGGGGAAGAGGACACACACCTGATTAGAGGGGCTCCCTTCTGGTCCCTGCAGGGTGAATCCCAGCTCCAGGGATGGGCTCTGAGCACGGCGGGGCTGAGCCGCCAAGGGCAGCTCAGAGCAGAGATTAGAGCTCAGCTCTGTGCAATCTTCCTTGTCCTGCTTTGTGTGGAGGCTCTGGCTCAGGCGATTTTCCTTCTCCTTCTGCGTGGCTCAGAAGGAAGGGAGGGGAAGGGAAGGAGACCCAGCCCTTCCCAGGGCAGGCCCCGGTGCCCTCAGTCAGCAGAGCTGCTCCTGCAGGGGTGCAGCAGCCTCGGAGCATCCTTCCCTTTCCTGCCCCCAGCTCACAGGCTCCTCGCTGATTCCAAAAAATGTGGAAAATTCGCATCTGTGCTGCTGGATTTTGTGGATTTTGGTTATTTCTTTGGAAAAGGTTCAATGGGCAAAGTCGTTGTTGGGGTCAGAAGATTGCACAGCACAGGGCCTGCGTCAGCAGGCACAGACTGGCTCGGGGAGTTTGGGATCTCAGCTGTGCATCCCCCTGGCCCCTGCCAGCTTCCAGCTCCACAGGATGAGCAGATGGAGCAGCAACCACACTCCTGCCCTTTTATTGCAGGCCCCTGCAGCAGGGCAGGGAGCAGGGCAGAGCAGAGAGAGCTGTGTAACAAACTGTCCCCTTGCTCCTTCCCACCAGTGACTCCCTCTCCTTCCCACTTCTTTATGGACACAGCAGCTCCCAGGAGGTTTTCCCAAGCCAAGCCCAGAGCTCCTGAGCTCGGGATAGAGGGAATTAATGAGGGGCCCGGCTGGTTCAGCACGTGCTGCCCACAGCCCTCCGCACTTTCTCAATGCTTCTCATTAACTCCTCTTCTGGCCCAGCTTTGTCTGGAGAACATCCCAGATCCAGCAGGGAACAGCGACGTCTGCACCAGTTCAACGCCCAGGCACCGAGTGGTGCAACAGCACCTCCACCTTTTTGCCCGAAAATTCCTCTTTAAGCACATTCCTCTTTAGAAAACCTCTCCAAACACAGCCTTTGATGGATGGGCCCATGGAATAATGGTCTGAGGTCTGTGCCTCCTGCTGGGAAAGGGGGGACAAAGCCCAGAAAATGCAGCGGCGCCTTGATAAAACATTTACATTATAAAGACAGGAAATACAGAATAATGCAATGAATGGTGTTTTCTCTCAAGAGATAAAAAAAGAGCTGCTCTCACATCGGTGGTGCTGATGTAGTTTCTCATATTACAGGGGTTTGTATTCGGGTTAAAAAAAAAAAATAAGCATAGAAAGCCCTTTTTCCCTAAAAATGAATTGTGTTAATAAGGCAGCAAGTGCTGAGAACAGGGAAAGCTCTGCCTGTCCAACTGCCTCTGGTGGCTATTTCTGGCTTACAAGGCACTTGAAGCATCCTGGCAGCCCACAGTGGGAAATGTAGTCCAGATCCAGCAGGATGGACACTCAGCTAAACAGAATCCCCCAGGTTCATAAGGACTTCCCAGCCAAACCTGCCAGCAAGCCAGGCTCCCCAGCCTCTCACAGGAGCAATTCATAAACTGCAGCAGAAAAGCAAATAATTCAACCCCAAACTCCTCCAAGCCTTGTTCTATAAATAAAGCCGTTGTAACACAGTTTTTATATTTCATTATCCCGTGTTGTTGCAGCCGATGCTGGCGGCAGCCGGGGATGTCAGTGCGTGGGGAGAGCAGCGCTGCAGCGGGGATGGGAGCACGGGGGATCGGGGGGTCCGCACCACACCCAGCTCCTGCCCGCTGCTGTGCCAGCAGAGCCAGCCCCGGGGCTGGCAGAGCCCCCGGCACAGCCTGGCACCGGGGGCTGGGCACGGGCACGGAGCCGCCGGGCTCGGATCCACGGCACCCCCTGCCCCGGGCAATGGGGGCTCGGATAGCGGGATCCCCTCAGGGCCAGGGAGAAGCTGGCCCCCGAGCCTGCTCCCAAGGTGTTCCCCAAACAGGAATAAATTGGCCATTTCACGTTTCAGATCGACACAAAGCCTCTCAAGGAGGCGGTGTGCTGTGTGGATCACAGCTTGGATGTGTCCTTTGATCGTCACAAATAAATCAGCCGGAGTGCCCTCCAAAATAGAAAGGAAAAGAGAATTATATCTGTGTCGCCGACGGGAACGGGAAGCGAGCTGGAGACAGCACAGCCGGGAGCAGAGCCCGAGCAGCCGAAGGCTCCGCATGCCCAAATCTCGCCTGCCCAGCACCTGGCCCGCCCTGGAGCTCCCACGATGGATCCCTCCAGTTAAAAACTGCAATCCATGGGCTGGGTTCCCAGCAAACACACCTGGGTGGCACACGCTTCTCGAGCGGGCTGAGCCCGCAGCCTGGCAGCGAGCGTCCCTCCCGAGCTGGGGCCGCATCCCGGTACCCCCGGTACCCCCGGTACCCCCGGAGCCCCCGAGAGCCGCCGCAGCCCCTGGTCCCTGTGCCAGCCCTGCCCCAGCTGGCACACCGGGGCAGGGAAGCAAAGATTATCGCCGAAATCCATGGAAAAGGGCTGCTTAAGGCAGAGCTCCGGCTGTGCCAGGCTGCAAGCTCTGTGCCTCTGCCCCGGCGCAGCGAGCGAGGTGAAAGGGGGTACAGCCCCTGTAACCCAGCCCTTCCCAACCTCTGGCTCCCGGACACGAACGGGGGGACCCTTAGGGAGGGCTATGCGGGGAGCCCCCACCGCAGCCCGGGACCCGCTGTCCCTGCGGGTCTCCTGAAGCCTCCGCGAACTTCCCCGCCCGGAGGCACCGTGAGCGGGACGGGCTCGGGGTGCGGGGCCGGAGCTCCTCCAGCGGCCGGGCTGCGAGCGGGGAAAGCCGGGCTGCCCCATCCCCTCTCCTCGTCCGGCGGGATGCGGGATGCTTCCCCCGGAGGCACCAACTTCGCCCGGTCACCCCAAGGCCGAGCTGAGCCAAGCCGAGGCTGGGCGGCGGCTGGAGGGGGCTCAGCCCGCTGCTACCCCTCCATCCCGCTGCTCCTTTTCCATCCCTCTGTCCTCCTTCCATCCCCCTGCTCCCTTTCCATCCCTCTGTCCTCCTTCCATCCCGCTGCCGAGCTCCGCGCTGGAGCCGAGCCGTGCCCGGTGCTCGCTCCCCCTCCGGCCTCGCCTCCGCTCCGCTCCCGCAGCCGCGGCGCTCCCGCTCCCCCCGCGCCCTCCCCGCCGCCTCTCCCGGCCCCAGCGCCCGCTCCCGGCCCGGCCTCCGGCCTCTCTTCCCCTCGTGGCACCTTGGCCGCTCCCGAAGACGCAACGGGGGAAGGAAAAGTTGCAGCGAGGGAAGTTCCCGGCGCGGTGCGAAGTTGGGGCCGCGGCCGCCGTGCCCTGCTCGGGGGAGCCGCGGCGGCGGAGGGGGAGCGAGGAGCGCCTACCTTCAGCTATCGCCCTCTTCATCTTAGGGGTCGGAGAAGGCACGTCTGGAGGCGCAAAGTGGAGTGGCAGCGGTACAATCCTTGGGAAAGCGGGGCAGATCCCGGTGCCAAACTTCAGCCCGAGCGGGGAGCGGCTGCGCGCGGGGAGGGGGGGGCGCTCCCGGTGCCGGCGCCCTCGCTCATCGGGGGAATGAGCAGCCCCTGAGCTAGAGTCAGCATCCAGGCGAGGCTCCCCCTCCCTGCCTCGCCTCGTCTCGCCTCGCCTCGCCTGCCTCGCCTGCCTCCTCCTCCCTCCGCCCGCCCGCCCGCCGCACGCACGGGGCCGGGGCTGCGGCGGATCCCGCGGCGGGGAGCGGAGCCGGCTGCGCTGGACCCCGGGAGCGAGCGGCGAGCGAGCGGGGATGGAGAGGCGATGAATGTTTTATGGGATCATGTGGTTTGACGTGAGAGGAATCAGCCTAGATCGGATTTACTGGCTGGAGGAGTGAGCGGGAGGACGGGGGAGCCGGGCACGGGCTGGCGGGGGGAGGAGGGGCCGCTCCGACGGCGGCGGCTCCGCGGCGGAGCCCCCGCGGTGCGCGGCCGCGGCCCGGGCAGGGCTACGCGGGGCCGGAGCCTCATTCCTGGAGGAGAGGTGCCACCTAAAGGAAGCGGCGGAGAGGGACGCCCGGGCAGCGCCGAGCAGCGGGCCCGCTCTCTCCTCCCCACCTCCCGCAGCAGCCGCGCCCGCACCGCGAGGCCAAGGCTCGGAGCCCCTCGGGAGGCACGGGAGACATCGGCGGGTGTTTTCCCCTGCTCTGGATCTGCGCACCGGAGAGGCGCCGAGAGACATCCGAACCTGCGGTGCCTCCTCTTCCTCACTAGATCCGGCTGCTGCGGGTGCGGAGGTGCTGCTTTCCCGAGGGAAGGATGTCAGACAGCCCTTTGAGTACAGCCCGAAGGAGAACTCTTCCCTGTGGCTGAGCCTTCTCGCCATCCCTGCCCCTTGGGATCAATCTCTCTCCCGCGGGCAGGAAGAACAGCAGCTTGCCTCAGTTTACCCAAAGAGCACGAGGGTTACACTGTAGCTGAAGCAGGGTGAAGCTGGGTTTCCATCCTGCTGAGCCCTCCAGCCGCCTCCCCTGTCTTGGAGGGACAAGGGCTCCTGCACAGGCAGATCCCATCTGCAGCCATCCCGTCTGGGAAGCAGAAAGGTGGATTTTTATTAAGTGAACTCATTTGCTCAGTGGGGAAAGGAGGAGGGAAGGAAAACTGAACATCCACAATATGGGGAGGTGGCAGCTCTGTCCCTGCTAGTCAGAGGTTCAGCTGCCACCAGGTCCATGGACAATGTGTGGATATGTCTGTATCCATGTGAAACCCCACTCTGAACTCTGCATACAGTCCTGGTGCCCCCAGCATATGGGACATGGAACTCTGGGAGCAGGTCTGGAGGAGGTCATGAAGTTGCTCAGGAGACTGGAGCCACTCCCCTATGGAGACAGGCTGGGAATTGGGATTGTTCAGCCTGGAGAAGAGAAGGTTGTATGGAGACTTCACAACACCTTCCAGGGTCTGAAGGGGCTACAAGGAAGCCAGGGAGGGACTTTTCATCAAGAACTGGAGTGCCAGGACACAGGGAATGGCTCCCACTGCCAGAGGACAGGGATGGATGGGATATTGGGCAGGAATTGTTCCTTGGCAGGGTGGGCAGGCCCTGGCACAGGGTGCCCAGAGCAGCTGGGGCTGCCCCTGGATCCCTGGCAGTGCCCAAGGCCAGGCTGGACATTGGGGCTTGGAGCAGCCTGGGACAGTGGGAGGTGTCCCTGCCATGGCAGGGGTGGCACTGGATGAACTGTAGGGTCCCTTCCAACCCAAACCATTCTGGCATCCCACAATGTGCCTGTGTACACCAGCTGTAGAAATGCTACTGAGCCTTCATTCCTCACGTATGGTTTGTCAGCCCAACAGTGGCCATCTCTTCCAGCTTGCCCTCAGGGCTGGTGTCACAGCCATGTCTCGGCAACACCTGCCCAGTTTCCACCTTTCCGTGCAGGCATCACTGCAAGCTGAGCCAGGGTTCAGTTTCTCCTGTGTGCAATATCCCTCTCACCACACCCACAGGCCTCACACTGAGCCCACAATCATCTGTGGGAAAAAAAACTGAACCAAAGGCACCCAACTGGACACTTGGGGCAGATGAAGGTGATTTATTCACTGTGGGCTTTATTTGGGCCAGCAGCCTCAGCTGGCCTAAGGTCCTGGGCTCAGGATCACAGGATGGGTTGGGTTAGAAGGGACCTTAAAGCTCATCTGGTTCCAATCCCACTGCCCTGGACAAGGTGCCACTTCATTAGGTCCTTGAAACCTCACCTGAAAACGATCCAGGAGAACTGTCCAGACACCCTGGAACTGTGCAGATGTGAAGTTCTGTACAGCCTAGAGCCTGCAGCCATTTCCTCCAGCCCCCTGGAGAGGGCAGGTGGCACCTGAGGAGGGCAGGGGGCTCACTCTGGCCACTCTCTTTCTGTGCCTCCAGAATGCAAGAGTGCAGAGGTGGTTTCCTAATCCTCTTCCTTCCCACACCTCCAGCCCAGCTCAGGCATCCCCTGACCTTCCCTACCCCCTCTGCCTTGCCTGTTCCCTTCGGAGGGGGTTTGCTCTGGGTGACTCCCAGCTGTATCCTGCCTATCCTGGATTGTCCAGGAGCTCTGTATGCACTTGATGAACAGGAGAGCACTTAATGAACGTGCTGCCAGAGGAGCACTGTGCCCACAGGTCACAGCTGGGCCACAGCTGGGCCACTTGGGTCACTTGGGTCACTCTTGGGTGCTTGGGCCAGTCCATGGCAGGTCTGCTCTGAAGGAACAGAAGGCTTTTCTGGGGATGCCAGGATAGGTGAGGTCTGGGAAGAGACAAGGAACATTCCTGTGCAATCTGCTGTAGCACACTTTGTTGTTGGTTTATGGACATCTGGAAGGGAGGATGATCCCACCCTGGCCCTGCTATTCCTGCAGCCCAGCTAGCACCGCTCCTCCCTCCTGAACACACCTTCCAGCACTCCTGTTTCAGCAGTGCCCTTTGACTCCACCATCCCGAGTGGTGCGGCAGGAGAGAGAGGTCACCGACGTGCAGGGCATCCAAACAGCTGCAGAAGAAAGGACCCTGGAGCTGGAATTTCCTGGGAGAGGGCTGGAAGGTGAGCAGGAGCACTGAAGGAGTTAATTGAAGCTCTAGTCACAAGCCCGAAAATTCCAGGTTGTAGCAGGGAGGCAGCGGCTGTTTGGCTGACATTTCTGAAAGGTTAATCTGGAAACGGAGAGAGCACATCTGTACAGGGCTGGGGCTGACTCCTGCCGCAGATTCCTGCACCTCCTTGGGCTGTTTGAGCAGTTGTTACACAGAGGTCACCGTGGGGCAGCGTGGGGCTGTGACCCTGGCGTGCAGTGATGCTCCTCGGTGTCCTCGGGCCAGCTCTGCCTCCAGGCCCCTGTGACAGGGCACAGGGAACTGGCTCTGCTCTGTGCCTCCTGCTGGACATCTGTGCTTCCCAGCTCCATGTGGCAACGGGGTGTCCAGCAAGAGCTGGGTGAAGGAGGGGTCTTCCAAGCTGGAGATCTCCCGGGGGAGCCGGGTGCTCAGAGTTGTGGTGGGAGTAACTCTGGAGGGGAGCCAGAGCTCCTCGGGATGAAGACACCTTGCTTTGACTGGATAATTACATGTTCATCTCTACCTAATGCTTAACCACACCGGGATCAATTCTCTTCCTTCACATTGGGAAGTGTTGTTTGCAAAGTGCCTCCCTGCTCTCTTCCACCTGGGGATGTGAGCACAGGGGCCCCAAAGGATTTGGAGCCCATTCCTGGGCCTGTGGGCACTGAAAAGAGAGGTGGATGTGGGGAAATAGAGAGGGCACATGAAATGGAATTCATTGCCCTTTGCTGAGCTCACATCCACCTCTTTCTTTTTTAATAGAGCCTAAAGGAATTGACTCCTGAATCCCAATATTGAATAGAGTGTATCTTGTTCTGGTCTATTGAAGGCTTTTCACCTTTCTCCCCCATGGCCTTGTGGCTGCACCTGTCCTGTGTCTGATGTGGCTGGGAGCACCTGAAAACATCTCTGAGAGGAGCAAGGAGGCAGAAAAAGGGCACCAAAAGACCAGGTTTTCTGCTCTTCCTAGTGGAACGGCGATAAGATGCTCTTTTAAGGTCCCTTCCAACCCAGAGTATCCTGGGACTCTGTGTTGTGTCTCTGCCAAGTTCTGGCAGGAGATGTGGGCACACAGTGCAGTCTGGGCAATCAGCAGCTGATGGAATGTCACCTGCTCCAGGGATAACCATCCCTCTGTAAGAGCCACCCTTCAGAGACACCAGGAGATCTTTCCAAAGCAGCCTCCACCTGCTCTGAGGCCAGGCGTGGGCACACCATGGGGCAGACTCCCAAATACAGAACAGAAAGTGTTCCCCAGAGCCACCATCACTGCACTATTGACAAGGTTTATGTTTGACACCTTCTACCTGTTGACTTTCGTGAATGCACCGAGACCATGGCTCTTTTCTGGACATTTCCAGCAGCTGGAACACGGCCCCTGCAGACTGGGAGGCTCTGGGAGGCTCCACATCAGCAGGGCTCTTCAGCCAGGGGAGCACACGAGAAAGATCTGTGCTGACAGGACTTATCCAGGCACCCAGAGTAGCTCCTGATCCATTTTCAGGACTTGAACTAATGCACTCCAGTGGGCAGAGAAGTTCTGTGCTGGCACAGTGACTCTTCCAGCAGAACAGAGTACCAATACTGAATCATCCTACCCACAAACCAAATATTTATAATATAAAACAGATACCTTACACATAACTATATTAGCAGTTGATGTGAAGTTGTGGCAGGTGGGACCTGGTTCTGGGATTGTTCTCCAGAACACCTCAGCTCCCACAGCAAGTGCACCACAGAGAGAAGGAGTCCAGGTGTCCACAGGAGGAATTTCCTGGGGAAGAGGAGGGGCAGGCACTGAGCTCTGCTCTGCAGTGGGCAGAGACAGCAGCCAGGGAAGGGCTGGAGCTGGGCCAGGGCAGGCTCAGGCTGCAGAGCAGGGCAAGGTTCTTCCCCCAGAGGTGCTGGCACTGCCCAGGCTCCCCAGGGAATGGGCACGGCCCCGAGGCTGCCAGAGCTCCAGGAGCGTTTGGACAGCGCTGCCAGGGATGCCCAGGGTGGGATGTTGGGGGCTCTGGGCAGGGCCTGGGGTTGAGCTGGATGATCCTGTGGGTCCCTTCCAGCTCACACAAGGGGTGTGCCAGGTCTGGTTTCTCCCCTGAAGTTGTGCAGTTGTGCCCTGGGTACCAGAGCACCTCAGCCAGCACCTGGCAGGGCCAGCCCAGTGACCAGAGGACAGAGGCACGGCTGGCCAGCCCTGGATTCTGTGCAGGGACACAGGACATGGCAGGCTGGCTGACCCTGGGCCCTGCAGTGAGCTCTGCCTGGCTCCAGCCCCAGCAGGCAGGGCACTCCATCTCTGCTGTCTGCTGAGCTCATTACAGACCTCGTTAGCTCAGGGAAAGGCACTGAGTGTCTGTGGTGTTCATGGGCTGCTTTGCTCCTCTTGCCATGAAAAACTGCACCAGAGCCTGGCTGGGCAGAGCAGGGAAAGAAAAGCTCCCTCTCTGTCAGTGCATCCACCCCTGCCCTGCCAGCGATCCCCCGGCTGCTGCCTCTCCCAGGAGTGAATGATGGCCCTGGAGCTCCTGCTCCGTGATTTCACTCACATTTCAGGCCGCTCCTGCCTGAGCAATGGGGTCGGCGTGGACGAGTTGTTCCTGTAAATCATCCCAGCACCGCTCCAGCCTGACACATCAATCCCCTCTGTAAAAGGTTCCCACCTGGTCCTGGCGGTGCTGCTGAGATTGGGATGTGCCAGGAATCCTTCAGAAGGCTGTGCAGGAAGGGTTGCAGATTTTTTCAGGCATCTCTTGCAGAAAGCTGCTCCCTTTCCAGCCTTGGGGAGACTCACCTGGCTGAAGGCTGGCACTGGGCTTGGAGCTGCCTTGAGCTCACCCTGCACTGACTGTGGAGCAGCTGGGAACAGGCAGAGAATGGTTTGGGGGACACCTCCCACTGCCCCAGGTTGCTCCAAGCCCCAATGTCCAGCCTGGCCTTGGGCACTGCCAGGGATCCAGGGGCAGCCCCAGCTGCTCTGGGCACCCTGTGCCAGGGCCTGCCCACCCTGCCAGGGAACAATTCCTGCCCAATATCCCATCCAGCCCTGCCCTCTGGCAGTGGGAAGCCATTCCCTGTGTCCTGTCCCTCCATCCCTTGTCCCCAGTCCCTCTCCAGCTCTCCTGGAGCTCCTTTAGGCCCTGGAAGGGGCTCTGAGGTGTCCCTGGAGCTTCTCCTCTCCAGGTGAGCACCCCCAGCTCTCCCAGCCTGGCTCCAGAGCAGAGAGAACAGGAAGGAGGGAGAGGTGGGATAAAGCTGTTTTTAAGATTTATTTTATTCTCATTGTCCTGCTCTGATTTTTTATAATAAATTCAGTCAATATTCCCAGATTCAGGCTGTTGTGTCTGTGATGGTGACCAGGGAGGGATCTCTCCCAGTGTTTACCTCTCCCTTTATTTTCTCTCCCCTTTCCAGCTGCAGAGGGACCTGATAAAGCAGCTTTGGTGGGCACCCAACACCCAGCTGGGCCCAACCCACCCCAGAGATTCTGCACATGCAGGGGGAGCCAAGGGGAGGGGGAGAATTGCAGCAAAATCTGACTGAAGACCTGACAGTAAAAGCTGCTCCTCCACGGAGCTGGGCCAGGGGAGCCCTGTGCATTCCATGGGTGTTGGAGGCTGGGCTGAACTGGGAATGCTGAGTGTCCCCCAGGCCATCCCAGGGACCTGGGCCCAGCACAGCCATGGCCTCTCCACTTCTGCAGCAGCTGCTCTCATCCCCACCCGAATGCCAAACCTCCAGGACACACAGGATCCAGACCCAGCAGCTTCTCGGCGTGAGAAGCCCTGGCAGCACCCTGCAGTGCCAGCTGGTGAGAACATCCTGCACAGTCTGGGGGTCCCTGCAGCACCAGCAGTGTGCTGGACACAGTGCAAGGAGTGCAAAGAGTCCTGGGAGCAGCAGCTGAAGAATGGCTGCTCCAGCCCAGTGGATGCCTGAAGACTTTTGTTTTTTATGTATTTTTCATGTATTAGTGACTTTGTAGACCACTGATAAGTGGTTATATAGCTCCTGATAATTCTCCTATCCTTTCTCTTAGATTTCAGAGTAAGAAGATAACCTTCTAACACATTCCTGAAAAACTGTTTAGACTTATTTCCAAGTGGAAGACCGACAAGAAGAACATTCCATTTTCCTCATCAGAATTTGAGAAGACACAATGAGAAGTGGGGCAAAGAAACCCTGGACCAGCTCCAGTGGGGCAGCACCTGGGGGAAAAACTCCCTTACCAACTGCTCTTCTAATTGGACAACACTTGTTAGATATGCTAATTTGTTAAATCTATAAAAATTGTAAAAATCCAATACTAGGTGTGCCCATTACTACTGGGACACCTGGAAGCTTCCAAATAAAGATCTGTTTTTTATTTTACTGTTTTGTCACTGTTACAAGAGTTTCCTCTTCCTCAGCACAGCCACAGCAGTGGGATCCAGCTGGGGTCACCTTCCAGGTCCTGTCAGTGCTCTGGGCTCGGGGTTCCAGGAGCTCTGCTGTTCCCAGGGGCAGCACATGCTGGGGTGGGCTGCAATCCGTGTGGAATCCGCTGTTATCTGAGGCCTCAGTTTTGTGCTTTCCTCCAATCCAAGGATGTCTCTACTGGGGTGGAGCCTGGGATCGCTGCCCACACTTCCCCTGCCTTCACTGGGAGATGGCTTCTCCTCCTCACTTTGTTTGTTTGTTTGTTTTCCATTTCCTTGTGTATTTTTGTAAGTCTGACTCCTCCTCTCCCGAGGCCCCTGGCTGTCCTGGCAGCTGCAGGGACTTGCAGGAAAGCTGCTGGAGAGCACTGGCAGAAAATGAACATGGAATTTGTGACCGGGAGCGGCCGCCCTCACAGCCCCATCCCGAGCATCACTGAGATCTCACAGAGGAATGAGAGCATGGCAGCACCACCTGACCGGTCACAACAGCTCTGATTTCAGATCTGCAGTGCTCCCAGCAGAGTTAGCAAATGAGTTGCAGACCGGGAACTATCTGCAAATAGTTTCCAATAATGAATTGAGGTGCGAAAGCTGCAATCTGCTCTGAGACAATCTGTAAACAGAGGGAAGGAAAATTCACCAAAATAAATTATTCATTTTGGATTACTCCTCTAGCTCATGTCTTAACTTGAAAATCTCCAGGGCCTGCAGAGATTCCTTGTGTACCTTGAGCAGAGCTGTGTTGGGGCAGGCACAGGGATGAGACACATCAGGGTGTCCCATCAACACCTGGCCAGCTCTTCTCCCCCCACTGTTGGGGATTTGCCACCGAACATGGACCAGCTCCATGGCTTGTCCAGGGGAACCGAAGGTAATTCTATTCCAGGCCAAAAATTGGACTCTTCCCCCTTCGCTGTTGCCATCAACAAAGAGGAAAAGGAGCCACCCTGGAGCAGGAAGCAAAGCAGAGGTGGGATGGGGGATGGGGGATGGGGGATGGGGGATGGGGGATGGGGGATGGGGGATGGGGGATGGGGGATGGGGGATGGGGGATGGGGGATGGGGGATGGGGGATGGGGGAAGGAGAGGACACGGGCATAGGGGAGCAGGGCAGGCTGGAGGCAAATCACAGCTTCAAGCTGGACCAGCCCATATGGGACACACTGATGTGCCCACCAGAGTGACCGTCCTGGGTGAGGGCACTGCAGGGGCTGGGTGAGGTGTGATGCACCAGGAACTGTGCCCAGCCACCCTTTGAAACCTCCCAAACTGCCTGAGGAGGAGGAATTGGCCCTGAGGAAGAAGGAGATCCCCCAAGAACAGCCTGAGCATCCCTGGGGGCACAACGGGAGGAGCCCCCCTGGCCCCAGGCTGTCCCTGGGGGTGTGAGGGACTCGGTGTCCCAGCCCCTGCACAGCTCCCTGATCAATCTGGGACTGGCAGGGCACTTGGCAGGGCTTGCTCCTGGAGAAACTCGCTAAGAGCAGAAAACCTACACATGGAAAAAAGAAACATATGGAGCTGGAGGAAGGTGCAAGATGGGAAGCAGGGGTAGAGCAGGGATTTCTTGTTCAGTTATCTGCAAAGATTGGCTTGAGCTGCTCCTGGGTCCTCCTAGGCAGGATCTCCAGCAGAGACAAGCCAGGTATAAGCACCTTTGTCATTCTGCCCCATGGATCTACAGGTGCCAGTCTGACTCGTCAGTTTTTAGCCCTTTTAGTCAGTCCCAAGTCTTCAGCCTCACCATGGAAAGCAGCAGAGTGGAACTGGAGCACACTGAGGCATTTCACATAGAGGTGTGAGGTGACATTGTCTTCTTTGGTTAGAATTAAACGAGTAAATACAATTCTAGTGTGTGTTTTCCTGAAAATGTAATGCATGGGACTGCAGGGAAGGGCAAAATTCAGAGCAAAATTCTCCAGTACTGACCGTGCCAGACTGGGCAGAAGATTGGAGAACCAAAGTATTCCTCACACTCCAAGGAGGTTTTAGACTAAACCTGACCCCAGACATCACCTGGAGAGGATCTGTGGCAACCTGGACTTTTTCAAACCTTCTTTTCTGCCCTGAAACTTCCTCTACATTCAGGAGAGTGCAGTAATACTCGAACAGCTCAGATCTGGTGGATTTGTCTTTGATCCAGACTGGCAATTATTGTCCCAAACTCCCATGATCCCAGCAAATGCCAGGGTTTGGCCTTTTGGAGCTGCTGGTGTTAGAGCCCAGCTAACCCTGCTCACTAACCACTGAATTACTGGGGCATTATTGCTGCTCTGGACCACAGAGGTTTTCCAGGGGATGTGCTGGAACTTCCAAGGCTTTACAAGAACTATTTCAGCTTTAAGAAACAACCTCAAGGAAATGTTGTCAGCACTGTTCAACCAGCTCTTAATGAAGGCTTTAGAGACATCCTTGTTGAAGCCATGGCTTTTCTCTGCTAGAAAAGAGCAGGGGGACAATTGGGCACCCAATTCCACAGGGGAAGTGGCAAATGAAAGTCATGGAACTGAGTATTTTGGAAAAAAAATACTGAGTACAGTGGGAAGGAGGTGTGGTTTTGGCAGCAGCCTGAGCCCAGAAGAGCTCCTGGGATAAGGCCACCTCCCAAACCCTCCTGGCCTGGTGGCCCCTCCATCGTCCACCCTTGCACAGAGCAGTGCAGGCACTGAAGTGGCAGCTGAGAACTGCTCCTGCAGTGTCCCCAGGAAAAGCAAAGTGCCCATGTAGCTTCCTAAAGCAAGTGGTTTTCAGGAAAAGACAGAAGGCTGCAGGAAAACAGAATGCAGCTCTGTGGGAAGGCTGCATGGAAATCAGCTCCTCTCACTGAAAACTTGACTCGCTGCAGAGCAGCTGCTGGTTCAGAGCCCTGGCAGCAGCACCGAGAGCTGGGAATCCAACGCTGTGGTTGCCATGTCCTGCAGGACCAGCACTCCTGAGGCTGTGCTGGCCAGGCCTCCAGGAGGGGCTCAGGACACCCAGGCCGTGCTGCTCCTGCAGGGTGAATGTTGTGTGTGGAGCTGAGGTGCCACCAGGAGTGCTGGAGGATGCTGTGAGAATGGCACACAAAGCACATCTCCACCAAACCCTTCCACATTCCTGGACTGGAGGAACCTCCATGAGGCTCCTGCTTGTCCTGGGGCTGCTGTTTGTGCCACCTCTTGGCTAAGGATGTAAAACGGGCAGCACAAGGATGCGGGTTTGGGGGGTTTTGTGTTGCAGAGACCTCAAAGAAGAGCACCTGAGGATTGCCCCCGGTGCAGGCTGAGGAGCTCGGGGAGCTGGTGCAGTGTTACAGATGTGCCTGGGTGGGAGCTGGAGACGTTTCTGGCACTGCAGGCGCTGCTTGGACTGGAGCTGATGGGGCTGTGCTGCCACCTCTCTGAGCAGTGTCCCTGTCAGTGGGACCCCAAAGCCACCAGAGGCTGCTGGCTCAGGTGTGAGCGTGGGTTTGACCCGTGCTCCAAACCTGCAGGGCCAGCGCTGCCCATTCCTGCACAACGACATTATCTTCTATTTCCTGGCTGTCTGCAATTAGCCTCCCGCAGCAGATGAATAATTTGTTCTTGTTGATTCGACAGAGACACTTGGAAAGGGGACAAACAGCGCGTTCCGCCTCACCCGGCAGTTGCAGGCACGAAGGGAGGAAAACACGGACACGGCGCTAATTCCCAGCAGCAATCCCGTACATTCAGTGGCGCTGGCACAAGGCAGGCGACAAACACAACAAACACAACAATCGGAGGAGCCTCGGAAGTGCTGCCACAGGCACCGAGCGTGGCTGGAGACAGCGGGCAGGGAGGGCAAGGGCAGCCCCTGGGCCGGGCTGCTGGGAGCCGGGGGGTGCCAGCCCATGGCCCCACAACCCCCGTGGGAGAGCTGCTTTCTCGCCGTCACAAAACCAAAGCCATTTTCAGAAGAAGAACAGATTTTGGTTGGGAGGTGAGGGAAGCGGAGGGCCAAGAATAGAAGGGAACAGTGGGCGGAATTCTGACTCCCTGCTGCATTCAAAGTAAAGTACAGGACAAGTTTCAAGGAAGCAGAGGGGCAGCCCTCGGGGGAGCTGGCAGGGACAGAGGAGCCTGGCAGGGGCTGGGAGGGCAGCGGTGCAGGGACAGCACAGAGCAAAGAGCAAAGGGCACAGAGCACAGAGCAAAGAGCAAAGGGCACAGAGCAAAGGGCACAGAGCAAAGGGCACAGAGCAAAGAGCACAGAGCAAAGGGCACAGAGCAAAGAGCAAAGGGCACAGAGCAAAGGGCACAGAGCAAAGGGCAAAGAGCAAAGGGCACAGAGCAAAGAGCACAGAGCAAAGAGCAAAGAGCACAGAGCACAGAGCACAGAGCACAGAGCAAAGGGCAAAGAGCAAAGAGCAAAGGGCACAGAGCAAAGGGCACAGAGCAAAGGGCAAAGAGCAAAGGGCACAGAGCAAAGAGCACAGAGCAAAGAGCAAAGGGCACAGAGCAAAGAGCAAAGGGCACAGAGCAAAGAGCAAAGAGCAAAGGGCACAGAGCACAGAGCAAAGAGCACAGAGCAAAGAGCAAAGAGCACAGAGCACAGAGCAAAGGGCAAAGAGCAAAGAGCACAGAGCAAAGAGCAAAGGGCACAGAGCAAAGGGCACAGAGCAAAGAGCAAAGGGCACAGAGCAAAGGGCACAGAGCACAGAGCAAAGAGCAAAGAGCACAGAGCAAAGAGCACAGAGCACAGAGCAAAGAGCACAGAGCAAAGAGCACAGAGCAAAGAGCACAGAGCAAAGAGCACAGAGCAAAGAGCAAAGAGCACAGAGCACAGAGCAAAGAGCACAGAGCAAAGGGCACAGAGCAAAGAGCAAAGAGCACAGAGCACAGAGCAAAGAGCACAGAGCACAGAACACAGAGCACAGAGCACAGAGCAAAGGGCACAGAGCAAAGAGCACAGAGCACAGAACACAGAGCACAGAGCACAGAGCAAAGAGCAAAGAGCACAGAGCAAAGAGCACAGAGCAAAGAGCAAAGAGCAAAGAGCACAGAGCAAAGAGCACAGAGCACAGAGCACAGAGCAAAGAGCAAAGAGCAAAGAGCACAGAGCAAAGAGCACAGAGCAAAGAGCAAAGAGCAAAGGGCAAAGGGCAAAGAGCACAGAGCAAAGAGCAAAGAGCACAGAGCAAAGAGCAAAGAGCACAGAGCAAAGGGCACAGAGCAAGGGGCACAGAGCACAGAGCAAAGAGCACAGAGCAAAGGGCACAGAGCAAAGGGCACAGAGCAAGGGGCACAGAGCACAGAGCAAAGGGCACAGAGCAAAGAGCAAAGGGCACAGAGCACAGAGCACAGAGCAAAGAGCACAGAGCAAAGAGCACAGAGCAAAGAGCACAGAGCAAAGAGCAAAGAGCACAGAGCACAGAGCAAAGGGCAAAGAGCACAGAGCAAAGAGCAAAGAGCACAGAGCAAAGAGCAAAGAGCACAGAGCAAAGAGCACAGAGCAAAGAGCAAAAAGCACAGAGCAAAGAGCACAGAGCACAGAGCAAAGGGCAAAGAGCACAGAGCAAAGAGCAAAGAGCACAGAGCAAAGAGCAAAGAGCACAGAGCAAAGAGCACAGAGCAAAGAGCAAAGAGCACAGAGCAAAGAGCACAGAGCAAAGAGCAAAGAGCACAGAGCAAAGAGCACAGAGCACAGAGCACAGAGCACAGAGCACAGAGCAAAGAGCACAGAGCAAAGGGCACAGAGCACAGAGCAAAGAGCAAAAAGCACAGAGCAAAGAGCACAGAGCAAAGAGCACAGAGCACAGAGCAAAGAGCAAAGGGCACAGAGCAAAGAGCACAGAGCACAGAGCAAAGAGCAAAAAGCACAGAGCAAAGAGCACAGAGCAAAGAGCAAAGAGCACAGAGCAAAGAGCAAAGAGCACAGAGCAAAGAGCAAAAAGCACAGAGCAAAGAGCACAGAGCAAAGAGCACAGAGCAAAGGGCAAAGAGCAAAGAGCACAGAGCACAGAGCAAAGAGCAAAGAGCACAGAGCAAAGAGCAAAGAGCAAAGAGCAAAGGGCACAGAGCACAGAGCACAGAGCACAGAGCAAAGAGCACAGAGCAAAGAGCACAGAGCACAGAGCAAAGAGCAAAGAGCACAGAGCACAGAGCAAAGAGCACAGAGCAAAGAGCACAGAGCAAAGAGCAAAGGGCACAGAGCAAAGAGCACAGAGCACAGAGCAAAGAGCAAAAAGCACAGAGCAAAGAGCACAGAGCAAAGAGCACAGAGCAAAGGGCACAGAGCAAAGAGCAAAGAGCACAGAGCACAGAGCAAAGAGCAAAAAGCACAGAGCAAAGAGCACAGAGCAAAGAGCACAGAGCAAAGAGCAAAGAGCACAGAGCAAAGAGCACAGAGCAAAGGGCAAAGAGCAAAGAGCACAGAGCAAAGAGCACAGAGCAAAGAGCACAGAGCAAAGAGCACAGAGCAAAGAGCAAAGAGCACAGAGCAAAGAGCAAAAAGCACAGAGCAAAGAGCACAGAGCAAAGAGCACAGAGCAAAGAGCACAGAGCACAGAGCACAGAGCAAAGAGCACAGAGCAAAGAGCAAAGGGCACAGAGCACAGAGCAAAGAGCACAGAGCACAGAGCAAAGAGCAAAGAGCACAGAGCAAAGAGCACAGAGCAAAGAGCAAAAAGCACATTGCAGTGTCTCCAGCAGGGCCAGAGGCAGCAGCACAGCCCCTCAGGGGATGGCACGGGAGACAGGGATGGCACGGGAGACAGGGATGGCAAAGGAGACAGGGATGGCAAAGGAGACAGGGATGGCACGGGAGACAGGGATTTGACAGCAGGAGATGATGGTGGGGGCAGCGCTGAAGTGGATTTTTAGAGCGACAGCGCTGAGCATGAAATGGAGAGCAATCACCCAGGTCACGGAGCGCTGGGCGCTGCCCAAACACGGAATTTTGGGGTGTCGGTGGCTGTGAGCGCAGACCCGGCCGGCCCGACGCCATCTGTGCGGCCACGGCAGGAACTGCACAGGACAGGCCGGGAATGCGGGATGGGGGAGGCAGAACGGGAACTGCACAGGACAGGCCGGGAATGTGGGATGGGGGAGGCAGGAATTGCACAGGACAGGCCGGGAATGTGGGATGGGGGAGGCAGGAACTGCACAGGACAGGCCGGGAATGTGGGATGGGGGAGGCAGGAATTGCACAGGACAGGCCGGGAATTCGGGATGGGGGAGGCAGGAATTGCACAGGACAGGCCGGGAATGCGGGATGGGGGAGGCAGGAATTGCACAGGACGGGCCGGGAATGTGGGATGGGGGAGGCAGGAATTGCACAGGACGGGCCGGGAATGTGGGATGGGGGAGGCAGAACGGGAACTGCACAGGACAGGCCGGGAATGTGGGATGGGGGAGGCAGGAATTGCACAGTACGGGCCGGGAATGTGGGATGGGGGAGGCAGGAATTGCACAGGACGGGCCGGGAATGTGGGATGGGGGAGGCAGGAATTGCACAGGACGGGCCGGGAATGTGGGATGGGGGAGGCAGAACGGGAACTGCACAGGACAGGCCGGGAATGTGGGATGGGGGAGGCAGGAACTGCACAGGACAGGCCGGGAATTCGGGATGGGGGAGGCAGGAACTGCACAGGACAGGCCGGGAATGTGGGAATGACAGGCTGAGGAGAGGGCATCACTTTGTGCTCCGCTGTCACCTCTGTCCCCTCCAAGGGCAGCGCTGGCAGGGCTTGGCACAGTGCTGCTGCCATGGGCTCTGTGAGTTGATCCATGAGATTCTGGGAACATCAGACAAAGCCAGCACAAGGCTGAGACTGCTGCAGGTGCCAGGCAAGACAGCCCTGGGCATTTCCATGCTGCAGGAACTGCAATTTTGGCTTCTTTTCTCCATTAGAGATTCCTGCAGGGCTGGAGGCTTTGCCCAGAGTCTGCTGGAAGTGAGAACATTGGCTTTATTCGCAGAATCCCAGAATCCCTGAGGCTGGAAAAGCCCTCCAAGGTCATTGATTCCAACCTGTTCCTGATCCCCACCGTGTCACCAGCCCAGAGCACTGAGTGCCACTTCCAGGGCTTCCTTGGGCACCTCCAGGGATGGGGACTCCAAAGCTCCCTGGGCAGCCCCTGCCAAGGCCTGAGCGCCCTTTCCATGGGGAAATTCCTCCTGATGTCCAGCCTGACATTTTGGTGAGCACAGCAGCTCTGGGGTTATTTGCAGATGTGCTGGAGGCAGAGACAGTGTGGAAGATGTGCTGCTACCCTGGGCATCCCTGGGACGATGCACAGGGCTGAAAGGGACTTTTCCTGTAGAGTGGGGCCATGGTGCTGAGGCCCAGCTCCATCTCTGCATCAGGAGTGATGCTCAGGGAGTAGGGCAGGAACAGGGCAGGAGTGAAGGAGACAATGGCTGGCAGCCCCTGCAGATGAACCCCCCCTCCACCCCATGCCTTTCTCACCTTTCACAGTCCTGCCACTTCTATTTTCCCCTGGGCTGCAGTGCCAAGGACAGGGAGCCAAGGACAACCATTACACCATGAAGGAGCCTGGCTGAGGCTCAACCCCCCAAGCCTCAGCTCCTCACCTGCAATTACCTCAGAATGGGCAGAGGGCAGGAAAATGGGACTAAGCAGGAGCCCAGGTGTGTGTGTGTGTCTGGTTGGTCCCACCTGTGACTGTCTGAGTTCCCAGCAGAGCAGCAAGAGGAGGCCCCTGGCAACTCCTCCATCTCCTGCTCTTGCAGGGACCATGCTCAGCTGTGCTCCAGCAGAGCCTTGTGGAGAGGGGCTGTGCTCTGGAAAACCGCAGGCTGGGAAGCTCTTGCACCACTGCCTGGGTGTGACAGGACTTTTGGTGTCTGGGGCTGCTCTTCCTGCAGCTCCAGAGGGTCTGTGAATCACATGAACAACTCAACCCTAAAGGAACAGAGAAGCCACCTCTGAAGGGCACTTTCCTGTGTGCATGTGCCAAAGTGCTCTGAAATACATAAAACATTCTCAGAGTGGGGAAGATCACTGTGAGCTTTACCAAAACTGACTTGAGAAGCTATTTCAAAGGATTGCAATGGAGCTTGCAAATATCTGGCCATGTTTGCTGTTCCCTGGCAGGAGTGGGTGGTGGGTGCCTTCTGCAGTGCTCCCAAGCAGCTGCTGGGAGTAGCTGAGCTCTGCAAAGCACACTGGTGCAGTGTGCCTGGGATGGCAGCAGTGTGTGTGCCACTGGGAAGGGAAGATGGGCTCCAGGAGCACAGGGAAGTTTTTATGTCAGGCTGAGCATGCCCCCAGCCCTTCAGCTCACGGTGGAAGCACTCCTTCCCCTTTCACTTGGATGGAATATCTGATGCTCGTGGCTAGGCTGGCCCCCACATCAGGACGGTGATGCGCTGGAAAATGGGAAACCAGGAGGGAACCTCACTTAACCTCCAGTTTCAGGATCTTGTGCCTGTGCCCTGGGGCTGTTCCCCTTCCCAGGGAGGTGGGAACCAAGGGGGTTTCCCTGTTGAACCAGGGCCGAGCTGAGCACCTCTGAAGGAGGGGTGGGGTTGGGGAAGCTCCCAAAGCTGCTGACAGCTCTTGGTGTCCCCTGTGCTCTGGGGGTTTCCCTGGCAGCCTGGTCCAGGTGTCCTGACTGCAGCAGGTCCTGAAGTGGGCTCTGATCACTCAGAATGATCACTCTGATCATTCTCCCCATCATTCAGGATTTTGGAGAGCCCCGCAGCACGTCCAGAACATCTCCCAGTGCGTTCCCTGCCCCAAATGGGTGGTGAGCAGCCTGCCAGCCTCACAGCTCCTGGCAAACACAAGCTCCCCACTCACTCCTGATAACAACAGCCTGAAGAAAAAAGGAAACAAAATGGATTTTCCCCCTTCCTTTTTCAGGAATTCTGGCAAGATGTCAAAATGCTCCACTGCCACTCAGAGTGAAGAGCGTTGCCCAGCTCTTCCCCGTGCTCGTCTGCCAGGCCTGGAGCGATTGCAGAGCTTATTTTCGGCAGCTGAAGCGGCAGCAGGAGCGGGAGGGGAAGGCTGGGCTATCAGTCACCGGGAGATGCTGCTCACTCCCACGGAGGTGTTTACAGGAGGGGCGTGAGTGTGAGCTGCAGCCAGCTGCCATTAGCATTGCAGATCGGGCACTTGTTAGCACAGTGCTTCGCCCCTGCTTTACAAT
Organism: Pseudopodoces humilis; assembly: GCF_049639895.1. NCBI lineage: Eukaryota > Metazoa > Chordata > Aves > Passeriformes > Paridae > Pseudopodoces > Pseudopodoces humilis. The sequence goes on from NC_142219.1 coordinate 13,147,953, forward strand.
TTGCTAATAATAAAGCATTTGTTCCCGGCAAACAAACGCCCAGATTTATGTCTTGCTCACAAAGGACTCCAATAGATATATTGATACCTTGTGAAGCTGCAGCGAGGAGAGGGATTGAAGAGCTGCTGTTTACTTGACTCCATCCAGCTCCTCTATTGATGACTGGGAGGCATTTATTTCACCGAGGATAGAGCACTCAGAAGTACGAACTCTCTGTTGCCAATAGTGCCATATTTAGGGTTATTATATCACCATAAAACAGCTTTATGGGGCCATGAATAGCGGGGCACGTCGATAGCAGTACTGCCTGGCGGGGCTGGCAGAGCCCAGCAAACAGGGAAGAACAGATTTCGGGGGAGAAGGAGGTACGGGAAGAGTTGTTATCCTGCTGCTGAGCCCAGTGAGGAGAGAGGGTGTGCAGATCTGTGCTGGCACTGGGGACTCTCTCCCAGCACATGCAGCCGGTGCAGGGATGCCGCTGCTCTGGGAATGGCTGGGAATGTGCCAGGCACCAAAAGATAAGGGCAGGAGCTCCAGTTCCCCTCCTCAGCTGTGGCTGCAGGGTCACGGTGAGGGCTGCAGGGTCAGGCCAGGCCAGCACGGATGGGAGCTGGCACAGCTCCGTCCCCTGATCTCCAGTGTGACAAATGGCACCTCGTCCTGGGATCGTTCTCCAGAACTCAGCTCCCAGGGGCAGCACAGCACGGAGAGAAGGAGCTCAGGTGTCCACAGGAGAAATTTCCTGGGGAAGAAGGACAGCTCCGATCTCAGCCCTGAGACAGGAACAGCAGCCAGGGAAGGGCTGGAGCTGGGCCAGGGCAGGCTCAGGCTGCAGAGCAGGGCAAGGTTCTTCCCCCAGAGGTGCTGGCACTGCCCAGGCTCCCCAGGGAATGGGCACGGCCCCGAGGCTGCCAGAGCTCCAGGGATGCCCAGGGTGGGATGTTGGGGGGTCTGGGCAGGGCCTGGGGTTGAGCTGGATGATCCTGTGGGTCCCTTCCAGCTCAGGATATTCCATGATCCTGTGATTCTTCTATGGGAGGAGTTCCAGCCCCCAGGAAGGACAGACAAGCCCTGCTGGGATCCCCCTGGATGGGCTGTATCTCCCACAGCTAAAACCTTCCACAGCCCGAGCAGCCCCGTGGGTCGGGGCTGTCTCTTCTCACCCCATCCCGGTGTTCAACTGCTGCATCCACCCCAGGTGAGCCCTCATTCCCGGTGATCCATCAAACCTGGAGTGAGCCCTGTGGATACAGGGGGAAGCACAGCCCTGGAACCACTCCAGAACAGGCTCTCCCTGTCAGCTCCTATCCTCTCTTACATTTTAGCTGCTAAATAATGCACTAATGGAAAAGGAAACCTTAGCCAGGGCAGTCAGATTAAGATGCAGAGCAACCACAGCTTTTAGCTTTCGTTTTCTGGCTCCAAATGCTGCATTTCTTAGCTTTATTTCTACTCTTTTTGTTGCTGGTGGGGTTTTTTTGCAAGGGCTTTACAAGAAGACGAGACAGATTTTGACTGCAGCACTTGAACTTTAGTTATCAACGTTCTCCTTGCAACAAATTTTGGTTTCGACAGGAAGCTGTTGGATCTAAAAAATCACAAACGTAGAAGAGACTGAGACATGCCTTCAGCCTTTTGAGAAGACTGTTAAGCTCTAACTCTTGGATTGTATTTCAGCCTATCTTTCTGTTCACTGCTGTATTCACCTTCGAGAGGGAGTGGCCTTTCTCTTTACAACCTGAGGGTTTTATTCTGACTATTAAATTAGTAATTAGCACCTCATTTAGCTGGGGTCTCCAGTGCCCGGACAGTATTGATTTGTCAGAGATGGAAAGATGGAACCTCTTTCACCGCGGTTTTGGGCACAGCCTCAAGGGGGCTTCTCTGCTATTTAAAGGTGCATTTCCTGTGCAGAGGGCCGGCAGGATGGGACAGAGGGTCCAGGAGGGATTGGCACTGCAGCTGTCTCATCCCTGCACTGCTCTGCCCAGATCCCACCTGGCAAAGTGCCCCTGGGCAGGACACAGGAGCTGGAGGTTCCCGAAGGCTCCCGAGGACACCCCATTCCCAGCAAGGCACAGTCATCCACATCCTGTTCTTCCAATCCCCACAGACAGAGCATTCTCCGAACCCTTGGGATGTAAAAAACCTTTCCTGCAAGGCTGTGCTGCCTAAGGGGGACTCCAGGCTCGGGGCTCACCTCAGCTGGGCCAGCAGTTGCCAAAGTCACCTGTGTGTTTTAACAAGAGCTTGTGATTTCTCTGGAGAGTTCTCAGCTGGGTCTGGAGAGAGAAATGAGTGTAGGAACTTGGCCAAGGAAAGCCAGCGGCAGTGGTGGAGTCCCAATGCCTGGAAATAGTGAAAGAATGACAAGTGGCAATAGGGAACATGGTGTAGTGACCGTGGTGGGATTCAGTCGAAGGTTGGACTTGATCTTGGAGGCCTTTTCCTTTTTAACATCCAAGTTAATGACTCCATGGATGCAGGGAAGGAACCTCACTGATATTTTGTGTGTCATATTCGCTCTTTCACCCGAAGTTTAAACCAGAGCATAACTCAGCACCACCCCAAAGCTGAGTCCAATCCCAAGCATTCAGCAAATGTTTCATTTGAAGCAGCCATTGATGAACCAATAAAGCATCACTGAGGAATCCTGGCAAACCCAGAGGAAGAGATGCCAGAGACCAAGGCAGAAGCAGGAGGTCACAGAGCCCCACGTGAGCATCTGCAAACCAGCACGGGAGAGTTCCTGGCCCAGTGACCAGGGAATGGGCACGGCCCCGAGGCTGCCAGAGCTCCAGGAGCGTTTGGACAGCGCTGCCAGGGATGCCCAGGGTGGGGTTGTTGGGGGCTCTGGGCAGGGCCAGGGCTGGGCTGGATGATCCTGGTGGGTCCCTTGAGCTCAGGATCTTCTATGATTCTGTGAATTCTTTTCAGAGTCAGGTTACAGAGTCACACAATCACAGAATGTCCTCCCTGGACAGGATCATCCAGCCCCACCCACCCCTGCCCAGAGCCCCCAACATCCCACCCTGGGCATCCCTGGCAGCGCTGTCCAAACGCTCCTGGAGCTCTGGCAGCCTCGGGGCCGTGCCCATTCCCTGGGGAGCCTGGGCAGTGCCAGCACCTCTGGGGGAAGAACCCAAAGGTACCTGGGATGCACCTGGAGTCCAAACCCACGGGAGGGGTCCAAGGGCGTGGAAACACTGGAGGCTCAGCAGGAGGCTCTGCTGGAGTTTAAATGCAGGAAGGAGAGCGCTCTGAGCTGCCAGGGCTGCCCAGCCTGGCAGGAGCAGCACATCAGCCTGCACAGCTGTGCAGGGGATTAGCAGCTCAGAGAGGCTTTGCCTACAGCTGTGCAGCACAAGGGCAAACATATGTAAAGAAAAAGCCTTTACAAATAATCTTAATCTAATCTGGGGCTGCAGACTCTCCACACCCACAATCACACATCACAGCAGGCAAGCAAAGTGTGTTCCAGGCCTCTGTGCTGGTCACAGGCTGGGTTGGGGGTTGTCCAGTGCCACAGCCACAGGAACTGGCCATTGTCACACTGAGCACCTGCCTTTCACCTGCACATCACCCACCCCTGGCACTGCCCAAGAGCAGCTTAGTGAGGATCCATACAGCACAAATTTACAAGATGCCATCTTGAGATAAAGCCTGGAGACATTTAAGGGATTAAGGGACTTAATTTATCTGCAACAGCCGATGATCTTTCCATGGCAGAGCAGTTCCCTTGGTCCAGTGGAGTGCAAGGGGGTGAGAAACTGCTCTGAGCTCTCCGGGTTTGTGGGTTTTACAGAATTTTACAGAATCACAGACTGGTTTGGGTTGGAAGGAACCTTAAAGCCCATCCAGTGCCACCCCTGCCATGGCAGGGACACCTCCCACTGTCCCAGGCTGCTCCAAGCCCCAGTGTCCAACCTGGTCTTGGACGTTTCCAGGGATCCAGGGGCTGCTCTGTGCCAGGGTCTCATAACCCTTCTGGCATCAGAGGATTCCACAGCTCCCAGCAGGGGAAGGTCTCTGCTCCCCCCACTGCCTGAAGGCTTCTATCACACCTGGATCTATAAATGTGTTATAACAATACCTGCTGCTATTTCTGTCATCAGCAGTGGGTCAGATAGCTGGATTTCCCATTCTGCCCCTCAGGGATGCCTTGTGAGCCTGGATTCCCAGCTGGCTTTTCCCTGCTGGGCTCCCCCACTTTGCCTGGTCTCAGCCCTGCTAAGTCTGACCAGCTGTGACATCCTGAGCAGGAGGAGAGGAGGGATCAGCTGGCTCTGGGAATAAACAGCCCATGGGAGGTCACCCAGAGCACACAGCAGGAACAGGGTTTGGGGCAGTTTGAGGCACTGGAGTCAAGGGATGTCACCTGCAGCTCACCTAAAACTTTTGGGGGAGGTTGGTGTGTAGAGCAAGGATTTAAACCCTGGGGAGCTGACCATCAGATGGCCTAAAGGCAGAGAGCAAGGTACACAGAGCCCCTGGCTTTGGGGCCCTTGGACAGGAGCAGGAAGAGTCCAAGCCAGGGAACGCTGCAGTGGCCACCAGTGTGGCAGCAGCCTCAGGGGAGACAAAGAGTTCCATTGTCCCACCCCAAACCCCTTGTGAAGGGCAGCCCAGGTGTTCTGGTTGGGTTTGAGTCCCTGGGGGTTCTCTCTTGGTGTGCTTCTACTGGTCCCTGACCCTGAACTCCACCCTCAAAGGTGGGGACCCTTGGGAGTTCTGTCCCTCAAAAACCCCTGCTGTGCCTCTGTTCGGGGCTCTCTGTTCTGGACCTGGGTTTGTTCCCATGCTGAAGAAATGGTTTCATGAACAGGAGCCCGTCTTGTTGGTGTTCCATGCTGGTCCCCAGAATCCTGCTGCTTCCCTGGACGAGATCCTGACTGCAACACACCAGTGTTGTTTGTCAGAGACAGGACAGGCCTGGCAGCCCAGGGGACACCTGGCAGGGCTGAGAGCAATGGTCAGTCTGGAGTGGACACGAGGAGCTCTGGGGTGTGTCCTCTGCTGGGCTGTGCTGCTCTCCTGGGGGACCTCAACCCCTCCTCCTGGTGCTGCCAGCGCTGGAAGGCTTTTCCCTGGCACTGGGTTGAGCTGGGGCTGTCCTGGGGTGGTCACTGGGCAATCCAGGGCAGGAAAGCACTGATTTCACCACCCCAGGTGCCTCTCAGGTGTTCACAAAGTTGTGGGCAGACTGTGCCACTGGGAACTCACTGAAAATCCACAAAATGACAGAAAAACTCCTAATTTTTGTGTTTCAAGCTAATTAAGCCAGTATTAATTGAACCAAATTTGCAAGCACAGGTCCCCATCTCCTGTCATTGGGGGGCTGCAGGGATGCAAGAAGGAGAAGGAAGTTCCCTGGGAAGAGGAGGGGCTGAGAAGCAGCCAGGATGGGCTCCAAGGAGGAAGCTTTTACGGTCTGGCCTTGGCATCCCAGATGGACTCAGGACCTCCCCAGGCTCCCACAGAAGCTGCTCCCCAGCTGGTGCGTGGTGCTCACAGGCTGCTCGTTTCCTGCTCAGGGCCCTGGCTGCTGCCATCAGCAGAGTCAACAGGAGTCCTACAAATTGTTCAAACAGCTTGGAGTTAAATTTGTGGGTATTTGTGGCTACTGGGAAGTGGCTTTATCTTTAGCAGGAAGCTTTATCAGGAGCAGGGGAAGAAGGAGGGAAAGAGGGCAGAAGGAAAAAAAATCTGTAAAATTCAAGGACATTTGGAAAAATTTCTGAAAAATATCTGATTATTAATCAAAAATTTTAATCAGAAATGAGGACTTTTTAAAAAAATAATTTTTGAACTCTTAGGTTGCCTGGGCTTTCACAAGAGAAACAGAAAACCTTGGTATTCTGGGTAAGTAGGAAAGAAAAACTGGATTTATCCATCAAAATCTGCATATCTTCTTTCTCTGTGCAAGCACCTAAAGGTAGGTTCTAAAAGTGATCCTGTTAATCCTGCTCAGAGGGAAATATGCCAGAAAATGCCAGACTTGACAAACAACAGTTCTGTAAGGAGAATCCCATAATGTCCTAAATTGTGAGGGACCACCAGGATCACCCAGTCCCACCCCTGCCCTGCCCAGACCCCCCAACATCCCACCCTGGGCATCCCTGGCAGCGCTGTCCAAACGCTCCTGGAGCTCTGGCAGCCTCGGGGCCGTGCCCATTCCCTGGGGAGCCTGGGCAGTGCCAGCACCTCTGGGGGAAGAACCTTGCCCTGCTCTGCAGCCTGAGCCTGCCCTGGCCCAGCTCCAGCCCTTCCCTGGCTGCTGTTCCTGTCCCAGGGCTGAGATCGGAGCCTCGGGAGGAGCTGTGCCTGCTTGGGAACAGCTGTCAGTGAATATGGGGACATGGCCTGATGTGCAATCCAGGCTGTGGGGGCAGAGGTGGAATGAACCCTACTGGGAAGAGCTGTGGGGTGTCTGGAGAGGATGAGCCAGGCCGAGCTCAGTGGAACAAAGTGGTTGATGCTTAACCCCCTTAAGGACAAGAGGAAGGTCCCAGGGGCACTGGAGGCAGAGCAGTGGGACACTGGTAGTGGCTGAGGGCTCGTGGCAGACACGGCCATGCCAAGAGCAGAGATGGGGTTTGGAGGCCACGCAGTTGCCAGGCTGAGTTGGGTGTTGGTCATGGACCTAGAAAGAGAAGGAGGCTGGAGGTTCTCTGGCTTGGTCACCTACAAGGTGACATTCACATCGAATGAATCCACATCAAATTGCTGATGAAAACCCAGGCTTTAAAGCCAAGGCATATTTTCCCAAATAAATCCCTCAGATGTCTCTGGCATTGGCCTTTTCCTCCTGGATGGTGTCAGTATGTTGGGTGCTCACAGATGTTTTCCTAGAATCCCAGAATCCCTGAGGCTGGAAAAACCTGCCCAACCCATCAAGTCCAAGCTGTGCCCGATCCCCACCTTGTCCCCAGCCCAGAGCCCTGAGTGCCACCTCCAGTCCTTCCTTGGACCCCTCCAGGGATGGGGACCTCCCTGGACAGCTCCTGCCAAATTCTTACTGCCCTTTCCATGGAGGAATTCCTCATGTCCAACCTGAGCCTCCCCTGAGGCCGTTCCCTCTGCTCCTGTCCCTGTTCCCTGGGAGCAGAGCCCGACCCTCCCCGGCTGTCCCCTCCTGGCAGGGAGTTGTGCAGAGCCAGAAGGGCCCCCTGAGCCTCCTTTTCTCCAGGCTGAGCCCCTTTCCCAGCTCCCTCAGCCGCTCCTGGGGCTCCAGCCCCTTCCCCAGCTCCCTCAGCTGTTCCTGGGGCTCCAGACCCTGTTTTGTAATGTGGAGTTTGAGGAAATCCAGGCCCAGCCCAGGATCTGGGGCTGAACTTTCCTCAGCCGAGCTCTGGCTTCACTACATGAGTTATGTCCTGGTGGCTCTGCAGCTTTGCAGTGACACAAACCAGGAGTGTTTGGCCCATTCAGATCAATTCCTGGAGGGTTTTCATGGGAAATCTGGTCCTTGAAAGAAAATCTTTGTAAATACACCTGCCTGGGGTAGGTGAGCACTGCTGTCAGCGCTCTGGGGAATGAAGCAGTTAAGGACATTGAAAATAAATATCAATATATTAAATAAATAGTAAAATATCAAGGAGAGTAATTTGCTCATTTGTTTTATCAGTCCTTGCTGGAAGAATGCAGCTCTAGGTAGCGCATGATGGTGCCATGAGAAGATTTAAATGTCACATCTTTTTTTCCCTAATTCACACCAGGCAAAGGCAGCTGCCCGTTACAAGTCCCTGCTAAAGAAGGACACAGGTAAGAGTGGCCACCCAGAGCCCTGCTTAACATGCCCAGCCTTCCCTGGGTATTCATCACAAAGCCAGCCCTGCCTGCTGCAGGCTCCTCCAGCCCACTGCTGCTCTGCTGCTCCTTTGGGACCCCCCACACAACGCAGAGCTCTGCTGGAGGAGGGAACACACGGGCACTCCGAGCACTTGTGCGTTTGTCACAAGCAGTGCTGGGGGCACGAGGGGCAATCAATGCGGTGTGTCTGCACTGGGGAATCAGGAGGGAGGAGCATCCCATGGGCCCAACTACTGCATCACCCAGTGCCCCGTGCCTGCAGTGCTCAGTGCCCGCAGTGCCCCGTGCCTGCAGTGCCCCGTGCCTGCAGTGCCCAGTGCCTGCAGTGCCCTGTGCCTGCAGTGCCCCGTGCCTGCAGTGCCTGCAGTGCCCCGTGCCTGCAGTGCCCAGTGCCTGCAGTGCCCAGTGCCTGCAGTGCCCAGTGCCTGCAGTGCCCAGTGCCTGCAGTGCCCAGTGCCTGCAGTGCCCAGTGCCTGCAGTGCCCAGTGCCTGCAGTGCCCAGTGCCTGCAGTGCCCGGTGCCTGCAGTGCCCAGTGCCTGCAGTGCCCTGTGCCTGCAGTGCCCTGTGCCTGCAGTGCCTGCAGTGCCCAGTGCCTGCAGTGCCCAGTGCCTGCAGTGCCCAGTGCCTGCAGTGCCTGCAGTGCCTGCAGTGCCCAGTGCCTGCAGTGCCCAGTGCCTGCAGTGCCTGCAGTGCCCAGTGCCTGCAGTGCCCAGTGCCTGCAGTGCCCAGTGCCTGCAGTGCCCAGTGCCTGCAGTGCCCAGTGCCTGCAGTGCCCAGTGCCTGCAGTGCCCAGTGCCTGCAGTGCCCTGTGCCTGCAGTGCCCTGTGCCTGCAGTGCCCAGTGCCTGCAGTGCCCAGTGCCTGCAGTGCCCAGTGCCTGCAGTGCCCAGTGCCTGCAGTGCCTGCAGTGCCCAGTGCCTGCAGTGCCCAGTGCCTGCAGTGCCCAGTGCCTGCAGTGCCCAGTGCCTGCAGTGCCCTGTGCCTGCAGTGCCCCGTGCCTGCAGTGCCTGCAGTGCCCAGTGCCTGCAGTGCCTGCAGTGCCCCGTGCCTGCAGTGCCTGCAGTGCCCAGTGCCTGCAGTGCCCCGTGCCTGCAGTGCCTGCAGTGCCTGCAGTGCCCAGTGCCTGCAGTGCCCAGTGCCTGCAGTGCCCAGTGCCTGCAGTGCCCAGTGCCTGCAGTGCCCAGTGCCTGCAGTGCCCTGTGCCTGCAGTGCCCCGTGCCTGCAGTGCCTGCAGTGCCCAGTGCCTGCAGTGCCTGCAGTGCCCCGTGCCTGCAGTGCCTGCAGTGCCCAGTGCCTGCAGTGCCCCGTGCCTGCAGTGCCTGCAGTGCCTGCAGTGCCCCGTGCCTGCAGTGCCCAGTGCCTGCAGTGCCTGCAGTGCCCAGTGCCTGCAGTGCCCCGTGCCTGCAGTGCCTGCAGTGCCCCGTGCCTGCAGTGCCTGCAGTGCCCAGTGCCTGCAGGCTGAATGGGGCATTGAGAAGGACGTGGTACCCTTTTGCTCTAAGCATAACGAGACCTCTCCCAGGATTTTGAACAGCCAGGTGGGGCGGAGGGAGGTTGGGTGTGCAGGGAAAGCAGGATCAAGAGCTGAGTGTCACAAAATCACAGAATCATGGAATGGTTTGGGTTGGAAGGGACTTTAAATCCCACCCAGTGCCACCCCTGCCATGGCAGGGACACCTCCCACTGTCCCAGGCTGCTCCAAGCCCCAGTGTCCAGCCTGGCCTTGGGCACTGCCAGGGATCCAGGGGCAGCCCCAGCTGCTCTGGGCACCCTGTGCCAGGGCCTGCCCACCCTGCTCATCACCCTGCCATGGCTCCAGCAGCTCCTCTTCTCTCTGCCACCCTGTAAGCTCCTTGTATCCTTCACCTGTCCGATCTCCATCCTTCAGGTCACCACGGTCATATTTGCCCCTGGATTGCCTGGACACTCATTGATTCCTACAGGAGCTGGAATGGAAAATTTCCCTTGTCCTGGCAGGCTGCAGAACTGGCAAGGCAGGCCCAAGGTCTGTGTGGTGTGTAGAAATTCTACACATGTCTGTTTATTCCTCTCTATGTAGCCAGGCTGGGAGCGCTGGGGGTGTTCTGGGAGACCCCAGAGCCCCCTCCAGTAGCTAAAGGCTGCAGAGCTGAGGAAGGACCTGAAGCATCTCAGTGCCCAGGAAAGGTTGGGGCTTCTCAGCCTGGAGAGGAGCCCCAGCTGAGAGGGGACCTCAGCTCTGGGTGTCCCTGTGTGTCCCTGTGTGTCCCTGTGTGTCCCTGTGTGTCCCTGGCTGTCCCTGGCTGTCCCTGTGTGTCCCTGTGTGTCCCTGGCTGTCCCTGGCTGTCCCTGGCTGTCCCTGTGTGTCCCTGTGTGTCCCTGTGTGTCCCTGTGTGTCCCTGGCTGTCCCTGGCTGTCCCTGTGTGTCCCTGTGTGTCCCTGTGTGTCCCTGGCTGTCCCTGTGTGTCCCTGTGTGTCCCTGTGTGTCCCTGTGTGTCCCTGGCTGTCCCTGGCTGTCCCTGTGTGTCCCTGGCTGTCCCTGGGTGCAGGAGGGGCAGAGCAGGCCCAGGCTCTGCTCCAGGCCCAGCAATGGCAGCAGAGCCACGGGCAGGGGCTGAGCCCAGGCCCTGCCCTGCACAGGAGGCAGAACTTGTGCCCTGGGCAGTGGGCAGCCCTGAGCAGAGCCCAGAGAGGCTGTGGGGTCTCCTCCCTGGGGATATTGCAGAGCTGTGTGCACACAATGCTGTGCCCCGTGCTCTGGGATGGCCCTGCTGGAGCAGGGAGGTGGCACCAGTGACCCTCTGAGCTCCCTGCCGGGCTGGCCCACCCTGGGATGTTCACCCACAGTGGCTGAAGCTGTGAAGTGGCTGCTCTGTCTGCTCTGGTGTCTGCTGGATCCTACATGGGACCATTCCCCACACACCCAAATACTTCCAGCAGTGCACCAAGCATTGCCCCCCTGCCCCTTCCAAGCAGGAATTGTGTCTCCTGGGGATGACAGCAGGGGAGAAGCCAAGGGGGTGTTTCCTGTAAATCCAGCTCCTTCTCTTGGAGCAGCAGAGAAGACAGCCATGTGTCATTGTCTGCACCCCTGGGATGGAGCCTGAAGGTGGGAAAATGTTCTGTGGGCAGAAGTCCCACAGTGTATTTTTTCCAGCAGAAAACACCAACAACTGCAGCTCTGCTGACTCCTGACACTGTCAGTTCTTGCCTGCTTTGAGGCCTCTGTCTGATTTCATCGCTGGGGAGATTCCCTGGCAGTGCCCCCTGTGTCCTGATGTGACCCTGAGCAGGAGCCACCACAGCTGGGAAATCACCTGGCACCCACCAGTATGAGCATGGCCTGATCAGCTCCAGAGGAACCCAGACTGCTTTTCAGCACCCAGAGCCTGATGCCACCGGGACACTGATGCCCATGGTTATGTCAGCAGGCACTTCTGGAAGAGGTGCAACTGTGCCAGCAGCCAGTCTGGAGGGGCTGCAGGGACCTGTCAAGGTGGCCAGGGCCCTCTGTGCCCTGGAGAGGGTGGGGGATGTTCCCCTCCTCTTGCCAGGCTTGTGGGGTGCAGATAATTCTGAGTCGGCAAGGGAGACAAAGTCCTGCTCCCAATGCTCCTTTTACCCCCTGGGGCCTCACTGGGACACCCTGCAGCTGGAGTGCCCTGTCTCCATCCCCAGCAAGGACTGGGATGAGCAGATAAACCCCAGGTGAGCTCTTAGGGAAGTTATCCCCATCGGGTCTCAGGGCCACCTTGCACTGAAGGAAACGCCCTGTGCAGTGGCAGGATTGGGCACAGAGCTGCCTGGGATCTCCCTGAGCCCGAGTGGAGGGCTGAGAGCTGTGCTCCCTGATCTCATCAGCCCCCTCAGGCCCTACTGTGACACCCTGTGCACATGGAATGTCCTGGCTCCATCCCCAGGAAGGCCTGAGATGGGCAGGGAGCCAGGACAGGCTGGGGAGCTCCCCCTGCCCACCCCAGCTCAGCTCAGGCTGCCATCCTGACTCCTCTCACAGCGCTGATTCCAGCAAAAGCTGCAGCTTTTGTCCACGGAGGAGCTGGGGTTGGCTCAGCTGGGCAGAGCGTGGTGCTGATAACCCACAGTGAGTTCCATCCCCACATGGGCCATTTGCAGTTGGACTCCATGGTCCTTTGGGTCCCTTCTGACTCAGAACATTCAATGAGTCTGTGAAAATCATCTCAAACTTCCCCCTCCAAACACATATTCCCTTTCCAAGCTCCCCAAGTGCCCGATGTGTGCCTGGTTTGAGGCTGCTCCCACACTGACTGGGACATGCTGGGAGCCAGCTGCCGGACCAGGATCGCTCCCAGGCTCAGCGCTGCCAGACGGTCACGGCTGAACATTTCATCAAGCACTGGCATCCTGTGCCCAGCCAGAGCTCCTGACAGCACTCGAGGAGATGGAAATGTAACATTTGAATGAATGGCCCTTTAATTACGCCGTGGCTGCCCTGCTCTTTCTGTGCCCGCTGCAGAAAGCCCAGGGAATGTTAATGGAGCAGCTCCCAGCCCGCACCTGCTGCTGGCTGCCTGCACTGAGCACCAATTAAACAATTAAGGCAAAGGAGGTGACTCCTGGTCTGCAGCCCCAGTGACTTTCCTTCCAGGACTGGGGACACCCTCAGAGCACCTGTCCTTGGTGGAAATCCAGTTCAAGCTCCTGAATCCGTGCAAAAACCCAGCAGGGGAGGCAGTGTCTCAATCAAGCAAAAGCAGCATTTGAACTGCACAATGAGCCCGGCTCTTCCAGGGATTTCATCCAAGCACAGGCTTGGCCTGACCTTTTCTTCCTTTTTTTGGGGGGGCAGTGGGGGAGCTCATTCTGCTCGGAGAGCATCGGAGCGGAATATAAAAGCTTTAAAAAAACTCCTGAAGCCAAATGTTTCTACTTACAAATTACTCCTTTGTAATCCTCAGCTGGGAAGCAAATTCTCTGTGCCCTGGCCAGCTGAGCTGTCCCTGGGAGCCATGGAGGGGACATGGCACACAGCTCTCCTTGCCAGGCTGGCAGGGGGTGATGCTGCAGCTCTGCTCCTTCAGGAGAACACCAGCACCTAAAGGGGCTCCAGGAGAGCTGGAGAGGGACTGGGGACAAGGGATGGAGGGACAGGACACAGGGAATGGCTCCCACTGCCAGAGGGCGGGGATGGATGGGATATTGGGCAGGAATTGTTCCCTGGCAGGGTGGGCAGGCCCTGGCACAGGGTGCCCAGAGCAGCTGGGGCTGCCCCTGGATCCCTGGCAGTGCCCAAGGCCAGGCTGGACATTGGGGCTTGGAGCAGCCTGGGACAGTGGGAGGTGTCCCTGCCGTGGCAGGGGTGGAAGGAGATGGGTTTTAATGTCCCTTCCAACCCAACCCATTCCATGATTCCAAAAATATGGGAGAGGCTGTGTAAATCCAGGATTTATCTCATCACTATTTAGTGGAGGAAGGAAACGGAGATAAAGCACCAGCCAGGGTTTGTCACAAGACTTGGAGAGTTTGCTATTGTCCTTTTAGCCAAATGAAAAGATGAAAAGGAGCCAAGACCTTCGATATGGATTTGTTAATTGAGGCAGAGGGTCCCCAGCAGCCAGCCCGGAGCTGCATGAGCAGGATGGGAGGCAGGGATGGATTCCTGGAGGGGTCAGGCTCTTTGCCTCTTGTGAGGACAAGTCAGAGCATTTTGTATCAGCCCTTGGCACAGGGGTCAGGGAGATCCCCAGCAGCTCAGGGCTGTCCCAGACCCAGGCACTGATGCCCAAGCCTGCCACTAAAAGTGGGATGTCCCTCAGTGCAGGTGACCCCAAGTCCTAATGGGGATAGCTTCCCTAAGGGCTCACCAGGAATTTATCTGCCCTCTGCTCCAGGCAAATAAGAACAGAAATAGGGAAGGTGGAAGGTGGAGCCCTGGGTGGAGAGGTCTGGCTGCTCCTCCAGTCCTGCCACACCTGAGCACAGCACTGTGCCACCACATCTCAGCCCCTTATCCCAGCTCCAGGGCTCTTTCTCTGCTGTCCAGCCTAAAGCCAAATGCAGCTGGTTGAGCCCCTGCTTCTCTGACCTTCCTGCTGAGGTCCAGGGAGCCTTTCCAAACCCACCTGCATCTTTGGTCCTGGCCAATGAGGAAACTTCTCTTTTCTCCTCTCTCTTCTCTCTTCTCTCTTTTCTGTCTTCTCTCTTCTCCCTTCCCCTCTCCCTTTTCTTCCCCCTATGGACAGTCCTGGGGACTGTGGAAAGAAAAACAAAACATCTACCTGAGAGATGCCTGTACATTACTGAAAATTTCTTTGTTTAATCCCAGGGAGAAGCAGGCTCAGGGAGAGAATCTTTGCTGTGCAGCTGCATTCAGCCTGAGAGAAGAGGAATCGGGGGATACAGCCCCGTGTGTCCAAAAATTGTATGATATTTGTCATGCAAATAGGGAAAACAACTTAAAACCTTCACAAGTGTGAAAGCCAGGAGCAGTGGTCTAGAAAACATCTCCTGCTGGGATCCGGAATTCACTCACAGTCACCTGTGGCCTTCCAAAGTAGGGGTGCTGTTAGAAATGCTGGGGTGTTGCTCAAAGAGCAGGGAGCAGGATCTCATCCCTCGGGAAGGGAAGGAAATCCTGCAGCCAGTCTGCTTGGCCTGAGGGATTGTCCCTTTTAGGGGGCATTGGATTTCCTCTCAGCTCCTCTGAAGTTTCTTTGCCTTCTGCACAGCTGCTCCTTCTCTCCTGAGCTATTCATGGAATCGTGAAGTCCTGGAACAGTTTGGGTGGGATGGGGCCTTGAAGCCCATCCAGTGCCCCCTCTACCCTGGGCAGGGACACCTTCCACTGTCCCACGCTGCTCCAAGCCCCATCCAGAACAGCTGAGGGTGGCAAATGCCCAGCTTAGTTGTCATCATAGAATAATAGAAATATTTTGGTTGTCAGGGGCCTCTGGATGTCTCTCCTTCCCTCTCCTGCTCTCAGCGGGGTGAACTGTAAACCTGGACCAAGCTTCTCAGTTTTGGTTTAGAAAATGTCCAGGCATTGAGATTTTCCCCACCTCTCTAGTCCTGAAACTGAAGAATATTTCCCTGGAAATTTTCCCAGTTGCAGATCATGTCCATTCTCTGTTAAACCTCATATGCAGCTCTGAGAAGAGTTTGGCTCCATCCTCTCCACAGCTCCTTTTAGGTGACTGTTTTTAGAGCATTTGTATTTCATCCAAGCCACTCTAGTTTGAATCCTGCCCTTCATTCAAGCTGGGCATTCCTCACAGGGCTCAGCCTCCCAATGCCGTCCTGTAAACCAGGAATTAAAATTGAGAACAGGATCAGTCTCAGGCCAGCCCTGTCTGAACAGCCCTCCTGCTTGGACAGAGCTTTGGAGGAGCTCTCTGGGAACAGCCTTCACCTGCTCGCACCCTCATCCTCTCCAGAAATCTGGATCTGTTTCCCTGCTTTGCTCGGGAACATCCTCTTTTGCTGTGTTAACAGCCTTAAAGTCAAGAGATTTCACATCTATTGCTTCTCTTTATCCCCTGGGCCAGTTATTGTCAAAAAAAAATACTCTGATTTGTGATGATTTGTCTCTGACAAATCCCAGCTGGTTCTTTTCCATCACCCAGAGATCTCACGTGTGCTCTAAGCTGCAGCTTGGCACTGCTTCTGTGCCTGGTTCCAGCTCTGGGCTGAGGCAGTGACACTTTGCCCCCTCCTGCTGCCCCAGCTGCTCTCCCCAGTCCTGCCACTGGCCCAGGGGCTCTGCAAGGTGAGCTTTGCTCAGAGCTGGCAGCAGCTGGCTCAGGTTCTCCAGGCCCTGGCACCTCCACGTCCTGCTCCAGGGGGAGTCTGAGCAGGCTGTGCTTCCAGTTCCTCCTTCAGCCCCTCCTCTGGACCTGGCTGTGGCAGGAGGCTCCCTGCAGCTCTTGGGGGTCTTCTCTGAGCTCTTTCACCTTCCAGAGAAGTGGCAGAGTGGTCTGACAGTGCCAGTATCTGCCTGCTGAGCACCCTAAATATGTCCTGCTCTGTCCCACAGACAGAGGTGGGTTTGGATTCCTGACTTGATCTCCCCTCTGGTACCGAGAGTTGTTCTCCTGGGAACCCCTCTCCAAGTCCAGAGTCCTGGGAGTCTTTGGCAATGGAAAGGAGGCATTGACTGAGCCTCTTCTGCTTCCCTGTCACTCCATGGCCTGTCCCATTCCATTGGTTATCCCTGCCCTTTTCATGGTCATGCCTGGCACCCCCTGGAGTCTTCAGTTCAAGGTGAGCTTCGGCTTTCCCAACAGCTCACCTGGATCCTGGGACAATGCTTCTGTGTCCAACCTTTCCTCCTCCTCTGAGTGTCCTCCTGTGCTGGAGCTCAGGCAGGAGTTCCCTCTTTACCCAAACTGAACTTCTGACTTTCCTGAAAGCTGGAAGGGATCATTCTCCTGGAACACCTGCCAGGCTTCCTGAGCTCCTTTACCCTTCAGAGCTCCCACATGGGATCCCAGTTCCCCCAAAAGCCAGAGGTGCTTCCCAGACCTTCCCTGTCCTGTGGTCACTGCCTCAGGGACATCTCCAGAACATCCAAGGTTCCTGGGAAGCTCCAGACCTCCTGTGCCACAGCTCAGGGGAGCAGAGCTGTGTCCACCCTACACAGGAGAGAGCCTGAACTGAGCAGCACCAGCTGCCTCCTCCTGCTCCTCAGGCTTTGTTCAGGGCTGGCTGAAACCTCCCCTCACTGGCTCTGGTCTGTTTTTTGGGCACAGAGGTTCTGCAGCACTTTGCTAACCCAGTCCAGCAGAGCAAGGCTATTGTTCCCATGCTGCCTGAAGCCACCAAGTGCCACCATTGTCCAGGCTCAGCCAGTCTTCATCCACAAGTCCTTCTAACCCCATCTCCTGCTGTCCCACCTCCTTTTCCTCACAGACCTCTTTTTTCTCTTTAGTGCTCCCCAAAGGCCAGGTCACTCCTGTGTTCCTCCTTCCTGCAAGTGGCTCTGTGTGCCCTCAGCTCCCTCCCGTGCCAAATCAGGCTCTCAGCTGGCATCTGCCTCCCCCTGGCTGCCACCAACACCCCCAGCCCAGGAGGGGCAGCAGCAGCCACAGCCCACTGGTGCAAACCTTTGTAGGGAGGAGCCCTCCACTAATGAGGGAACAGCCAACAGAGGCACTGAGCTGGAGAAACCTCTGATGGTACTGGGAGGAAACAAGTGACAAAACAGATTTGATAAAAAAACAAAGCTGAGACAGCAGATGGATAAATAGAGATAAAAAGAGTGGTAGATGGACAGAGAGACAGATAAATCTATCAGCCAGTTCACTCATTGAACAACTGCATGGGACATGTGGGAGAGGAGGGAGAAGCACCAAAACCCCCTTAACTAAATAAATAAAAGAATGAAAAATGACTGACCAAAAAACTGCAGATGGCAACAATAACAACAGAAATAACAACAATTTTAATAAAGCTGCTGGCCCCAAAACAATCTCAAAAATATGCCCTAGCTAAATAACACACACAAATTGTTTGTCCTTGCCCTGTGCCAGTGCAGCCCTGTGGTGTCTCCTCCGTTTCCACACCTAAAGATCAGCCAGCATTGCAGGGAATGCTGAATTTAGGATCAGGAATAGGGAGGGGTCACACAGGTCTGTGATGTGCAAGGTGAAATGCCAGGATGGAGATGCAAATCAGCCCTATCAGGTCAAAATCTGGTGCACTGAATCCTGATTTTTTTTATCCCAGCTGAGACTTACCCAGCAAACTGTGTGGGACAGGCAGCTCTTGCCCCACAGACTGGGATCACCAGGGACTCAGAGTGGCTGTGCTGGACAAGGTCCCTCATCATTTTCTTGATCAGCTGGAAAATCAGAATGTGGAAAGAAAGTTTTTTGTCCCTCCAGTAAATTAATTTATTCCTTGAACAGAATTATTTTCTGTATAATAAATCCTGGGATAACAAATGAGGATGGAGGGTAATGAGGAGAAGCTGAGGGAGCTGGGAAAGGGGCTCAGCCTGGAGAAAAGGAGGCTCAGGGGGCCCTTCTGGCTCTGCACAACTCCCTGCCAGGAGGGGACAGCCGGGGAGGGTCGGGCTCTGCTCCCAGGGAACAGGGACAGGAGCAGAGGGAACGGCCTCAGGCTGGGCCAGGGGAGCCTCAGGGTGGATTTTGGGAAAATTTCTGCATGGAAAGGGTGGTCAGGCCCTGGCACAGCTGCCCAGGGCAGGGTGGATCCCCATCCCTGGAAGTGTGGATATGGCACTGGGGACCATGGCTCTGGTGGCTTTGGTGGAACCTGGCAGTGCTGGGTTAATGGTTGGGCTCAAAGATCTTAGAGGGCTTTTCCAACCTTAATTATTCTCTGACTCTGTGTTCATACATAATCAGATTTATGTTGTGGATGGATGTATTTCTGTATTACATACACGGGTCCCTCCAGAGCCTCTTGGACTGTGAACTGAGTTGTGCTATAAATTGCCAAGTTTCTTATGCTCAGCACTGATGCAAAAAACCTTTACCTGTCCCTTCATCTCACAGTGAGGAGCTCTGCCTGCTCCCTGCCCTGCTGGGCCCAGGCTCCAGCCCTGCACACACCTGGTTTAGGTGTCTGTCAGTGGGGAGGGGCTGCCCACGACTCATCCCCAGCCAAAAGAAGCAAGGTTTAGGGGATTTATAACTCCTGCTTTTCCAGCCAGGAGTCCCAAACCCAAGTGCTGAGCTCTGGAGAGCTGCCCGCCTGGCAGAGGGCTGGCAGGAGCCTTGGAATGCAGCCAGGCTGATGTCAGGGCTTTCTTCTCCCAGGGGGACGTGCTGCCGTGTAGGAATCTGCATTATCCATTCTGACAGCATGGCAAAGCAAAAGAGGAATAAAACTGACTTTAATCCATCAAAGCACCATCAAACCCTGGCTGTGCAGTTTGTCAGGGATACAAAACAGGAAACAAATATGTGCACAAATGTTGACATTTACCAAAGATCCTTTTCTTTAAGGTCTCTGCTCTGGGGACTGCGGAGAGGTCCTGGAGCTGATCCAGGCTGGGATGAGTCAGAGCTTCTCCCGCATGGCTGCAGAGTCCTGGGCTGGACAGGAGCCCTGAAACCTGGCTGGACACCCCTGTTAATCCTGGGGAAAGCCAGAATCTCCAGGGACATCCACAGCCTCTCTGCTCTCCCAGGCCCACTTGTTTGTGGAGTACAAACAAAGAGAATTGGACACTGGGAGGGGTCAGCGCTCACACATTCATTGCTGAAGGATGTTGAGACTTGAGGGAATCCCAGGATGATTTGAGTAGGACGGGACCATCCATGGCAGGGACACCTTCGGCTGTCCCAGGCTGCTCCAAGCCCCATCCAGCCTGGCCTTGGGCACTTCCAGCTGCTCTGGGCACCATGTTCATCTCATTTTCCTCAGCTTTCAGAAAAAAAAATCATTTCTCCTGTGGAGCTTCTGAGCACATCTGTCTGACGGGGACTGAAGGAGAAGCACAGGACTGAACCCCATCCCTTGGGGTGGTGCACTTGGAAAGAGATCAGACCTGGACACGACAGTGACATAAGGACAAAGAGGAGGACAGTTGTGGAGCCAGTCCTGCTCTGCTCCTTTGGGGAAATAGAGGGGTCCCAGCAGCATTACTGGCAAGGTGAGGAAGTGAACTCTCAGTGGAAAAAGGGCAAAGGACAAGTGAGAATTTGGTGTTATTTGCTGGGAAAATGTTTGAATCTGCTGGAATTCATCCAACTTTGGGTATTGCCCCATCCCTGGAAGTGTCCAAGGCCAGGCTGGATGGAGCACCCTGGGACGGTGGAAGGTGTCCTTGCCCATGGCAGGGGTGGGACTGGATGAGCTTTAAGGTCCCTTCCAACCCAAACCATTCCATGGTGTGGGATTGTTTGGGTGTTCCCAAGCATTACCCAGTCCTACATCACAGCCAAAGCCAGCAGATGTTGGCTTTGCCATCACAGGCAGAGAATTCACTTCCCTCTCTGCAAGGACACCTGTGGCAGCAGCAGCCAGGTGGGACCAGGCACGTGGGACAGGCAGCTCCTCCTGATGTCCCCATGAGAGCCTCAAGCCCTGCTCAGCCTGTGGGTGCAGGAATGCTCTGACCCATCCCATGGTGGGAAGTTCTATCCTGGGATTTGCTGAGGAGCAGAATCTCCCTGTGCCACAAGCAGGATCACCAAACCCAGAGGTGAAGCATTTGCAGGTGAAGGGGTTCATTAATTTCCAAGTCCTCAGTGTTCTCAGGAGCATCCCCATCCCCATCCCCATCCCCATCCGCATCCCCATCCCCATCCCTATCCCATCCCCATCCCCATCCCCATCCCCATCCCTATCCCATCCCCATCCCCATCCCCATCCCATCCCCATCCCCATCCCATCCCATCCCATCCCCATCCCCAGCCTCAGCCCTCCTTTCCCAGCTGGAAAAGGTTGCCCAGGGCTGGCAGCTCTGGTGATTAAACCCTCAGAGAGCTGTTCTTCTCTCACAGCCCCAGCTGCAAGAGTGAGGGGATTACACGGGACACTTGGTCCTGAATGAAAATCATATCCGAGCCAAGCTTGTGACTGCAGAGAAAAGCTGGAAATGCAATTCCTAACATCAAAAAAAAAAAAAAAAAAATAGAAGGCAAATAAACAGCACCTGAATTTATTAATTTTTAAAATCTCATTATTTTTGGACAGCATAATGTTGTTGGAGACCCGAGTCAAGTGTTTGGGCAGCGGGAGTTGATGAGGGAGCTCTGCATTCACTGTGAGCAGGGAAAGAGCAGCACAGGGCTCCTCTCAAAGCCACTGGTGCTGTCTCTGTTCCCTGGCCATGTTCCTGGAGTGGGGCTGGGAATGTTCCCTGTTCAGGTGATGGTCCTCATGAAGAGGAGGTAGAAGGAGGTGGATCAAGAAGTGTGGCACGCCCACGCTCTCATCTCAGCATCCCCGTGCTGAGAAGTTAACTCGGTACCAGTGTGGCAATCCCTGAGCCAGTCCTGTCATTGGGATGTCCTCCCACGAGGACACTGGCCCAGAGCTTGACAGCTCCAGGGTTCTCCTGCTCTGGGTGAAGTGAAAAATGGAAAAATGGAATTGTTGGCCCTTAGCTTGGCTGTGCTGGTCCCACCTGCCCCTCTGGGTGCACCTCGTGGGTCAGGAAGGGCTGGCAAAGCTGGGCAGCCCCAGCCTGGCACATCTTGGCAGGACAGAGCATGGCAGGACACAAGGACACAGGTGGGATCCCCCTCCTGTCCCTCCCCTGTCCCCAGGGCTGCTGCCAGCTCTGTTTGTCACCAGCATTGTGGAAAAGCCCCCGAGCAGCCCAAGGAACAGCTGTGCAGACAAAATTCCACCTCTGGAAATGCAGAATAGCAGGAGCCTCCCCTCACTCACCTCATCCATAGCACCCTTGGGAACTCCTGGGCCTCCAATGTCCCCATGGGAGGACGTGCCAATGACTGGGATGGCTCCAGGATTCACACGCTGACAGAAAACCAAATTATTCTGCACCTCCATGTCCTGGGTGAAGCTCCTGCCCTGGTTTGAAGAGGAAGATGAGGGCTCTTTCCAGCAGGAGTTGCTGACGGGTGGGATTTTGTTGGAGGGGATTATTCAGGACACAAGACACTTGCTTTTATCAGGCAGCTTTTTAAATATGCCAGAGAGAGGGGAAAGGTCTTCAGGGAGGGGTGAAAATGAGCTGGAGGATGAGGAGCATGGGTTTAAAATGAGCATAATTTGACCAGCAAGCCAAGATTGATTTAGGCTGGATTGGGCTTGGAGCAACCTGGTCTCTTGAGAGGTGTCTCTGCCCAGGGCAGGGAAGGGGAGCTAGATGGGCTTTAAGGGCCTTTCCAACCCAAACCAGCCTATAATTCCGTGATTTATGGGAAATTTCTGATGTAGCCAGGAGAAGGCAGATCCCTGCCCACCACTGCTGCACGGGGCAGGAACATGGGCTGACAGCTCCCTGCTCACACCCATCACAGCCTCAGGCTGTGCCTGCAGGGAAACCCAAGGGTCCCACAGCACCTGCAGTGCCAGGGCAGCTCCTGTGCATAACCCTGTGTGAAAACATCAGCTGTGCTGTGAGCTGAGCTGGCAGGCTGGGATAACAGCTGAGAGTGTGTGTGTGTGTGTGTGTGTGTGTGTGTGTGCAGTGTGTGTGCAGTGTGTGTGCAGTGTGTGTGTGTGTGTGTGTGTGTGTGTGCAGTGTGTGTGTGCAGTGTGTGTGTGTGTGTGTGCAGTGTGTGTGTGTGTGTGTGTGTGTGAGTGTGTGTGTGTGTGTGCAGTGTGTGTGTGCAGTGTGTGTGTGTGTGTGTGTCTGTGTGTGTGTGTGCAGTGTGTGTGTGTGTGTGTGTGTGTGTGTCTGTGTGTGTGTGCAGTGTGTGTGTGTGTGTGTGTGCAGTGTGTGTGTGTGTGTGTGTGTGAGTGTGTGTGTGTGTGTGTGTGTGTGCAGTGTGTGTGTGTGTGTGTGTCTGTGTGTGTGTGTGCAGTGTGTGTGTGTGTGTGTGTGTGTGTCTGTGTGTGTGTGCAGTGTGTGTGTGTGTGTGTGTGTGAGTGTGTGTGTGTGTGTGTGTGTGTGCAGTGTGTGTGTGTGTGTGTGTCTGTGTGTGTGTGTGCAGTGTGTGTGTGTGTGTGTGTGCAGTGTGTGTGTGTGTGTGTGTGAGTGTGTGTGTGTGTGTGTGTGTGTGTGTGTGTGAGTGTCTGTGTGTGTGTGCAGTGTGTGTGTGTGTGTGTGTGTGTGTGTGTGTGTGTGTGTGTGTGTGCAGTGTGTGTGTGTGTGTGTGTGTGTGTGTGTGCAGTGTGTGTGTGTGTGTGCAGTGTGTGTGCAGTGTGTGTGTGTGTGTGTGTGTGTGTGTGTCTGTGTGTGTGTGCAGTGTGTGTGTGTGTGTCTGTGTGTGTGTGTGCAGTGTGTGTGTGTGTGTGTGAGTGTGTGTGTGTGTGTGCAGTGTGTGTGTGTGTGTGTCTGTGTGTGTGTGTGTGCAGTGTGTGTGTGTGTGTCTGTGTGTGTGTGTGCAGTGTGTGTGTGTGTGTGTGTGTGTGTGTGTGCAGTGTGTGTGTGTGTGTGTGTGTGTGTCTGTGTGTGTGTGCAGTGTGTGTGTGTGTGTGTGTGCAGTGTGTGTGTGTGTGTGTGTGTGCAGTGTGTGTGCAGTGTGTGTGTGTGTGTGCAGTGTGTGTGTGTGCAGTGTGTGTGTGTGCACTGTGTGTGTGTGTGTGTGCACTGTGTGTGTGTGTGTGTGCAGTGTGTGTGTGTGTGTGTGTGTGTGCACTCTGTGTGTGTGTGTGTGTGTGCAGTGTGTGTGTGTGTGTGTGTGCAGTGTGTGTGTGTGTGTGTGTGCAGTGTGTGTGTGCAGTGTGTGTGTGTGTGTGTGCAGTGTGTGTGTGCAGTGTGTGTGTGCAGTGTGTGTGTGCAGTGTGTGTGTGTGTGTGTGCAGTGTGTGTGTGCAGTGTGTGTGTGCAGTGTGTGTGTGTGCAGTGTGTGTGTGTGTGCAGTGTGTGTGTGCAGTGTGTGTGTGCAGTGTGTGTGTGCAGTGTGTGTGTGTGTGTGTGTGCAGTGTGTGTGTGTGTGTGCAGTGTGTGTGTGCAGTGTGTGTGTGTGTGTGTGTGCAGTGTGTGTGTGTGTGTGTGTGTGCAGTGTGTGTGTGTGTGTGTGTGTGCGTGTGTGTGTGTGTGCAGTGTGTGTGTGTGTGTGTGTGTGTGCAGTGTGTGTGTGTGTGTGTCTGTGTGTGTGTGTGCAGTGTGTGTGTGTGTGTGTGTGTGTGAGTGTGTGTGTGTGTGTGTGCAGTGTGTGTGTGTGTGTGT
The DNA here is from genome assembly GCF_049639895.1 of Pseudopodoces humilis. Taxonomy (NCBI): domain Eukaryota; kingdom Metazoa; phylum Chordata; class Aves; order Passeriformes; family Paridae; genus Pseudopodoces; species Pseudopodoces humilis. Next base: position 13,171,500 of record NC_142219.1, read on the forward strand.
GTGTGTGAGTGTGTGTGTGTGTGTGCAGTGTGTGTGCAGTGTGTGTGTGCACTGTGTGTGTGCACTGTGTGTGTGTGTGTGCACTGTGTGTGTGTGTGTGTGTGTGCACTGTGTGTGTGTGTGTGCACTGTGTGTGTGTGTGTGTGTGTGCAGTGTGTGTGCACTGTGTGTGTGCAGTGTGTGTGTGTGTGTGCAGTGTGTGTGCAGTGTGTGTGTGCACTGTGTGTGTGTGTGTGTGTGCACTGTGTGTGTGTGTGTGTGTGCAGTGTGTGTGTGTGTGTGTGTGTGTGTGCAGTGTGTGTGTGCAGTGTGTGTGCAGTGTGTGTGTGTGTGTGTGCACTGTGTGTGTGTGTGTGTGTGTGCAGTGTGTGTGTGTGTGTGCAGTGTGTGTGTGTGTGTGCAGTGTGTGTGTGTGTGTGTGTGTGCAGTGTGTGTGCAGTGTGTGTGTGTGTGCAGTGTGTGTGTGTGTGTGTGTGTGTGCAGTGTGTGTGCACTGTGTGTGTGCACTGTGTGTGTGTGTGTGCAGTGTGTGTGCAGTGTGTGTGTGTGTGCAGTGTGTGTGCAGTGTGTGTGTGTGTGTGTGTGCAGTGTGTGTGTGTGTCCCTGACGGTGTGTGTGGCAGTGCTGCCCAACAAACACATCTTTTGTCACTCCCAGGAGGAAGCCAAAGGCCTTTGCTGACCTGGGCTGTCGGGGCTGGCCCTGGCCTGAGCTGCTTCCTGCAGGTGCTGGCAACAGCCCAGAGCAATCCATGAGCTGCTGCTTCTAAACTTTATCCAGGAGTTTAGGAAGAGGGACCATAAAAGAATAACTTTGGGGTGTCCCAAAGGGAGACAAAAGAAACCCCACCCTGAACATCAGATTCCTCCCAGCAAAGGGCTGAGGACCCCTGTGTGAGTCCCCCACCTCACTGTGTCTGGCCTCATCTCTGACTCCCCCACCCCTCTGTGACTGCCTCAGGGACCTGGGCTCTCCAGGCCAGGTCTGAGTCCCCAGAGCCCCACAGGGACATTGTGGGGGTGATCACAGCACCAGAGGAGAGGACACACACGGGGAGTTTTTGTGTGACATTTTTCATTGCTCCCCTAAATAAGGGGTTCTGTATCACTTACATGACCTCAACTCTTAGACTGACAAATACTAAGTGGACTTTGCTTCATGTGGTGCTTTCCCTTTCTCCCATGATGAACTTCAGTCAAGAGTAGCTTGGAGGAGGCAGGCACACCCTGAGCCCTGAGAAATGGTGGATTTTCCCTTGGGTCTGTTTTTCCCTGCCAGGACCCAGCCCTGCTACCTCCCAGGCTGTTCTGGGTGCTGCATGTCCAGCTTCCCCCCTGGAATACGCCATACCTGTGATGTTTGACATTCCCATTCCCACTGTATCAGCAATTCCCAGCATCCTGTCAGTGGCTGATGAGGCAGAACTGCCGGAATAGCCCCAGCCTGAGCGGGCTCTGCTGGGACAGTGGCTCTGATCCACACCTGCTGATGGAGCCTGGCAGCTCGCAAGGGCTTTCAGAGCCTTCGGGATAGGTTTTAACCGGTGCCGGGATTTAACTTGTCTCTGTCATTTCAGACTTCCACATCTGGAAGTGAGCTGGTCTGGACTAGACAGGAAACCCTTTGCCATGAGTCCAGAGCATCCAGTCCTGTGCTGGGAGGCATCAGCCACCAGGAGTGTGACTGGTGGGCTCAGCCTGCCCCAGGATTCCCCTCCCTCCCAGGAACTCCCGTGCCTCTCCCTGGACTTGGCAGCAGCTTCCACCAGCTCAGCTCAGCACGATTTACCAGTTGGGAAAACTCCCTGGGCACAGCCCTTGCCCCTTCCCCACTGGAACCCCAGCAGGAGCTGGGAACAGGCTCAGCCCAAGTGTTTTGCAGCTCTCCGTGCTCCAGCCCAACTCCTGCCTGTGCCTTCCTGCCTTTCCTGGGATTAACTGGCTCGGAGCGAGTGCTCTGTGTCCTGGGCTGGGGCTGGCAAGGGAAGGGAAGGTGCGGGAAGGGAAGGTGCGGGAAGGGAAGGTGCGGGAAGGTGCGGGAAGGTGCGAGAAGGTGCGGGAAGGGAAGGTGCGGGAAGGGAAGGTGCGGGAAGGTGCGGGAAGGTGCGGGAAGGTGCGGGAAGGTGCGGGAAGGTGCGGGAAGGTGCGGGAAGGTGCGGGAAGGGAAGGGAAGGGAAGGGAAGGGAAGGGAAGGGAAGGGAAGGGAAGGGAAGGGAAGGGAAGGTGCGGGAAGGTGCGGGAAGGTGCGGGAAGGTGCGGGAAGGGAAGGGAAGGGAAGGGAAGGGAAGGGAAGGGAAGGGAAGGGAAGGGAAGGGAAGGGAAGGGAAGGGAAGGGAAGGGAAGGGAAGGGAAGGGAAGGGAAGGGAAGGGAAGGGAAGGGAAGGGAAGGGAAGGGAAGGGACTGGCTCAGGACCACAAGGTCATGGATGAAGGTCTGTTTTCATTGAAACATCCTGAGGCTGCTGATTGTGGAGCATGGAAAGGCTGGTGTGTGCAGGGCGGGCTCAGGGCTGGGTGTGTGAACTCCCAGGGCTTCCTTCTGAGATCGCTTGGAAACACTTTCCAGTAGGAATCCCAGCTCCACCAAAACTCCCACTGGTTCATGCCAATATTTTCACCCTCTTTGCCCTTCCCAGAGCTGGGCAGTGCTCCCAGCACAGCTTCTCCTGCTCAGTGCTGGGAGGGGAGGGAGGCAGAGTATCCCTGCAGTGGGACCAGGATTTGGCCTCTAGTGGAGGATGCCTAGAGATGTCCAGGCCACCTAGACCCCTGGTTTTTGGCAGAGGAGAAGTCTGCCTGCTGCAATTCCCAGGAAATTCTCCCCCAAGAGATTGTTCCCCTGCCCTGGGGCCAGGCTGGGTTTGGTGGGACAGTGGGATAGCCTGGCAAAGCCTTGCCCAGGGGCTTAAATCCTCCTGAGGTTCTGTGGTGGGTTTAGCTCTGGCTAAAATCACCAGGGCACTTACTCATTTCTTGCTGTGAAGCATCAGAATAAAACCTCCAGAACACCTTTCCTTCCCCTGCCCAACTTTTTCCTTTCCCAAATGACTATGTAGAGACAAAACCTGGAATGTTAAAGCAGTACCAACTATACAATAATATTTCCATCAGTCTATGTAAGGAGAGGAGTTTTCTCTTGCCATGCCATGGAGACTTCTCCACAAGAAACAGTTTTCTCATGGCTTTTCATTTCCACAAATAGCAGCTGCCCAGGCAAAAAGTTCTGCATCATGAAGTTCCTCCCATTTTCACAGCCCTCCTAGAGGTGTGTCCATGGGCCATGAACTCAAGGGGTATTATTTTAAGAATGAGTTGTTCAAAGGCAAAGGTTCTCTTCATCTGTCTCTGTGATCATCTCTGGGAACAGAAACTTTCTTCTTTCCCTGGGGCAAAGAATCTTCCTCACTCTCATCTCTCTCTCTGTTCAAGCTTCTCATGGGATCACAGCTACTCCAGCATCTGCTTAGCTTCATCAGTGAATGCCTCTGCTCAGACCTACAGCTTGAATACTTCATCCCCCCACACTCTCTCATGAATTAAAGGAGATATTTCAGTGTATCATTGTCCATCTCCATGGCCCTACCAAAAAATTTTCAGCCCCATTAGAGCATCTCCTCATCCCTCTTCCATTTGAGGCTTGACTCCTTCCTTTACTGACCTTGGTGTTTTCGCATTGTCTTCCTATGTGTTGCTATCACCCTGAAATTACAGCCTTCTGATTGTGTGGAGTATTATATTTTCCTATTATTTATCCTTTTGATTGTTTATAATGTTGCTAGTTTCTTTGTTCATTTTTCTTTTTTTTCTTTTTGTTAAACCAAAAAGGGTGAGATGTCACCCTGAAAACTCAGCTTCTGAGCTTGCTGACATGGTTTTCTAAGGACTTTCCCAGGACAGTAACTATAAACATAGATATGTGTACATTCTTTCTGTTCCACGTCTTGTGATGGGCACCTCTCATGGCCAGTGCAGTGAGAAAGTGTTATCCTGACCATCCAATCCCTGGCTGTGTGCAGAAGCCTATAAATCCTGGGAGGAAAAATGAACTTTCTCTTCCTTTCACCACACCTCGACCTGTGTCCGTGTGATCTATTCATCTTCAGCCGTGACATGTTGTCACTCCTTTTCTCTCCCTTGAGAGAGGATCAAGGTCTGCAGGTCTCATCTGTGTAGTGAAAGGATAAAATTGTGGTTAAATCTTGCCCAGGCCTCAGCAGTCTCGGTGTTGGATTTCCAGTGTTGGATTTCAGGCCGTGCTGGTGCCTCCCTCAGCCCAGCAGCTGCTGGGAGGGGCAGGTGGTCTTGGCTTGGCCTGGAGCAGTCAGTGCAGGCCAGGGCAGGTTTAGTGTCGGCGAGAACTCAGGAGCCATGGCTCAGCCCAGCCTGGGGCACCACAGCCTCCATCCCCACCTGGGAGCTGCTGGGGTCCGGCCTGGCCTCCCCCAGGTCACACAGGTCACACAGGTCACACAGACAGCACAGGTCACACAGGTCACACAGGTCACACAGGTCACACAGACAGCACAGGTCACACAGGTCACACAGGTCACACAGGTCACACAGGTCACACAGGTCACACAGACAGCACAGACAGCACAGACAGCACAGGTCACACAGGTCACACAGGTCACACAGACAGCACAGACAGCACAGGTCACACAGGTCACACAGGTCACACAGGTCACACAGACAGCACAGGTCACACAGGTCACACAGGTCACACAGGTCACACAGACAGCACAGGTCACACAGGTCACACAGGTCACACAGGTCACACAGGTCACACAGGTCACACAGGTCACACAGACAGCACAGGTCACACAGGTCACACAGGTCACACAGACAGCACAGACAGCACAGACAGCACAGGTCACACAGGTCACACAGACAGCACAGGTCACACAGACAGCACAGACAGCACAGGTCACACAGGTCACACAGACAGCACAGGTCACACAGGTCACACAGGTCACACAGGTCACACAGGCAGCACAGGCAGCACAGGCAGTACAGGCCGTGGGGGAGCAGGGCTATCCCCACTAAAGCTCTGTTACCTTTCAAGGCTGGAAACAAAAGAGAGAGAGTTCCCAGGTTTATGTTTTTTAAAAGGTGGAATTCATAGAGGTGGATCTGATTTCTAATGGTGCAAAATGTTGACAGTTCTCACAACAACCAGATGTTGGCATGTTTCAGCCACAGAGGCAGCTCCCAGCAGCTTCTCTCAAAGAAAACACTTCTGTGTGTGGTTTCTTACCCCTTTCCCAAATATCAATTAATGTAAACCCACCACAGGGTCTGAGTTTCACTTCTTCCCACCACAGCGATCCACAAGCATAAACCCATGAGGATGAGGCATCAAGCCATTATTTCACATCCATCACCTCCCCAGGCACCAAACACCTTCCCCCCTGCCCCCAGGCCTTGGCAGCTCAGAGCTCTGCTTGCACCCACATCCCCACACATAACTGGAACCCCTCCCCTGCTGCAGAGTTTGGGCCTTGTCTCACCATCCTCCAGCATTCTGCTGTGTCTGTTTGTCCTGCCAGCACCCACCTCCCCAGACCTGGCTCTGTCCTCACTGTGACTCAGACCTGGCTGTGCTCTGACACCCACTGGCACCATTCCATGGGCTCTCCAAGGGAAAGGCAGTGCTTGGACCCATCAGGAATGACCTGCTCCTCGTGTCCCAGGCAAGAGGATGATGAAGAGGATGATGATTCATGTGGAAGTCCCCAGTGGCTCACGGTGGATTGTCTGTACGAGGTAAAATAAATTGGCCAGGAGACAGACTCCTGTTTTATGCCTTTATTAGGACTCAGCCTTGGGGTGTGGGCTCGAGGGGTCGCTTGCACCACCACTGTTCCCACACTGGCAGCTCTTGCACCACTGCTGTTCCCACACTGGCAGCTCTTGCACCACTGCTGTTCCCACACTGGCAGCTCTTGCACCACTGCTGTTCCCACACTGGCAGCTCTTGCACCACTGCTGTTCCCACACTGGCAGCTCTTGCACCACCACTGTTCCCACACTGGCAGCTCTTGCACCACTGCTGTTCCCACACTGGCAGCTCCAAGGAGAAGCCACAATTCAGCTTTGCAGCACACCCTGCAGAGCTGGGGCTTCCACCCTCATAACAGCAACAAGGAGGCCTGTCATTCTGGCTCATTGTCTAGGGGGGTCGGTCCTTTCCAGTCCTCTTGAGGTCATGGTGATGCATCAAGATGGTTTCTGAGCAGGCTCAGGTGATGCAGGAAGACGATCCTTCATCATAGCTTGCTAGAATATGTTTCTTTGTCCTTGTATTCCTCTGTTAGCTCGTTGTTTTGGTGTCCTGCATGCCTTACTTTGCATATTACTTGGTTGCACAGCTCCCTGGGAGTTGCTTTGTTACATCGTGGCACAGCCCCCATGGGAGCAGCTTTGTTCCATAGTAACAGGGAAGCAAGGGAAAGGGGTAGAGGTATGTCCTATAAGAACTCTTGAAACACTTCAACAACTGGTAAGTAATTAACATTACTAACAACTATCGGAGTAAACAAGGGGTACAACAAACAAGGACAAGAACATTAACTGTACCTAACTAAACACAGTATTGTCATTACAGGAGGGAGCTGAGCCATTTGAGGTGGGGACATGGGACAGCACATGTTCTCCCACAGGTCCTGAGTCAGGAACTCGGGGATTGGCAGAATGGGAGCAGGAAAGTTTCCTTCAGCACAGAGAAGTTATTAATAATCCAGATGGGGGATTTTGTGCTGTGTCAGGTGGTTGAAAAGGACCATGGGCAGGAGAAGGAATTGGCAAAGTGCTGGGTGAGGCTCCCTGTTTGACAGGACTGGAACCTGTCCCCAGCACAGAGGGTGCTGCCAGTCTGGCACATGTGGAAAGGTGAAGGCTGGGAATTGTCACTGCAGCCACCCAAACACAGAGAGCAGGACTGAGCAGTGCTCATGAAGCCACAGCTTTTGGAGGGACAGGTTTGTGCATCCTGTTCCCCACCAGGAACACCTGGGTGTCAGAGCAGGTGGACAAAAGGAGGGACCTGTCAGTGCCAGTCCCCTGTGGCACAGCCTGAGAGGGAACCTTGTCCCTGCTCTCCTGGGCACCCTCCACCACAAGAGCACCTGGGCTTTTCTGGCTCAACACCTGCACATCAGCCCCACACCCTTCCCAGGTGCCCTGAACCCCTGCCCACCAGCAGCTCATCCCTCCTGAACCTGACTTGGCTTTCCAAGGCACTAACAATGAGGAAATCCCATTTCCCAGTGTGGCCTTCTGCCTGTGCAGTTTTGTCAAGTAAGAAAGAAAAAATAGAAGTTTTCTGGGCTGGGGAACTGAGCAGGTGTAAAACTGGTCTGAGTTCATTGTCCCAGTGTGCCCCAAGTCCTGGTGTCACCAGTGAACAGATGCCACCAGCCTGGAACAGGCAGGTGGGGATGCCTCCCAAGGCAGGTGGCACCATCCCTGCTGGGCTGGGCCTTGGCCAGGGAGGATCTGGAGCCACTGGAATTGCTCTGCTGGACACCGGGGAAGCTTCTGGCAGCTTGTCACAGCAGCCACCCCTGTGAACCCTCTGGTCCCAAAAGCTGGCCATGCAAACCCAAAACACCCTTTCAGAAACCCCACATTGCTCACCAATCTGCCAGCTAGGAATTATTTATTATTATTATTATTATTATTATTATCATTATCATTATCATTATCATTATTATTATTATCATCATCATCATCATTATCATTATATCATTATCATTATCATTATTGTTATCTTCACTTTTCCTTATCAATTCCTACCTTTCCTTGCTGCACTTCATGCCAGTAACCATGAATTGTTCCCTGTCTCCATTCTGTCCATGTGACATTTATATTTTAACAATTCCTTTGCCTTACCACTAAACCAGTTCAGACTTTCAGGCAAAATCATCTTTCTTTGGGGTGAAATTCTGACCTAATCATCCCTCATGAAAGAACTTCATGTCTCCATTCACTTTTTTTTAAATTCTAACTTCCCTCCAAATTAATTCCAGTGCTCATTTTGCCCAGCTTTGGGAAATGAGTCTGTTTAAAGCACGGTGTGAGCGTGTTATAGCCATGAATTGGTGGGGACTGCTCTCTCTTTGCCTGTATTAAAGATAATCAGGTCATGATCATAGCTCCCTAGGCAACCACTAACTTCCAGCACGGTGATTAATTAATCTTTATCCATCATAACGAGGTCCAAAATAAATTACCCCGTATTGGGTGCAGTACCTTTGCTGTTAGATAATGACCCTCTCTAATGTGCAGTAACGCTAACGAGGTTTGACTCCTGCCTCGGCAGGGCTGGGATTTCTCTCTCTGTGCCTCACATGGGAGCTGTAACTGCTCCTCCTCCTGTCGCAGCTGCCTGGAGGAAATTCCATTCCCAGTAGGAGGAGGAAGGGAAGAAGGCAGACACCTTTCCCAGACACTGGGCACTTCAGAGGGGTCCTGTGTATCTTTGATATACTGGGCGGGCCAAGGTGGGATCCCAGACCTGGCTGGTTCTTCCCAGAGCTTTGCCTGGATTTTCCAAGTCTCTGGTCTATATTTTGCTGCCACTGATGGCCAGGAGAGAGATGCCATCCAGTGTGGGGAATGCTGATGTTTTCATTGCTGAGGAAAGGAGTAAGAGAGCTGCTGGCAGAGGGTGAGGATCCAGACAACTCCAAGAGGAACTGGAAAAGGTTGCCAAGGGAAGCTGGGGCTGCCCCTGGACCCCTGGAGGTGTCCAAGGCCAGATTGGACATTGGGGCTTGGAGCACCTGGGTTAGTGGGAGGTGTCCCTGGCCATGGCAAGGGTGGGGCTGGATGGGCTTTCAGGTCCCTTCCCAGCCAAACCATTCCATGGTTCCATGAGTCTGTGATTCTGTGAAGAGCAGACAGTCTGGCTTGATAAATCAGAATTCTCTTGGCTGCTTTAATCCTTCCCATGCCCTCTCTAGTGTTTCTGCTTCCCACAGACTTCTCCTGATGGATTAACTGGGATCTGAAGGTACAAAGAAGACCATGTCACATCCCAGAGTGGGACTTGTGGGGGTCCCAGCACTAAAAGTCTTGGCATGTTTATTCCCAGGGCAATGAGCACAGTCAGTCTCTGGGAAAAAACTGGGAAATCCTTAGAGAAGAAAGGTGCTGCTGATCTCCTCTGTACCTGCAGGGACCTGTGCATTGTCCTTAGGGGAGACAAGGGCCTGGTCCTTATAAGGGGATTGTCTTCATTGTTTTTCTTTCTTCACATTCTTCAGGAAGGAAAGCAATGCCGTGGAGCCTGGGATGACCTTGAACTCCAGGTGCTTGGGTATATTGCAATAATAATCTGCTTTTCTGGGGCCTGGGATCACCATGTGTGTCTCAGGTCAGGGCATGAACCATTGACATGGGAGTTATGAATCAATGGGGGACAATCTAAGGTGTCTTCCTGAAGGCTCTTCCTTCTCCTTGGACTTCTTCCTCCCCTGGAAGTAAGCTCTGGAGAGGCTACAGGAAAAAAATGTTTTGCAATCATTACTCAGAGCAGGGTTGAGAGCTCAGGCTGCCTCTTGGCCTCAGGGGAGAGAAATCCACTGCTTTCCTTTCCCCTCTGGTTTTCCATCCTCAAGGAGATTCATGCACCAAAGATGTCAGCCCAGCCTGTGACATTCCAAGGGACCATGGGCAGGGATGCTCACACAGCCTGAATTTCGGGGAGAACCATCCACCTGTCCTGGCAGCCAGGCTGGGGTGGGCATGGCAGGAGCAAGAACCTGGAGGAGGTTTTTGTCTGTCTGGGGCTGCTCTGGAAGAAAGTGGAAGGACTTGGTTCAAAGGTTGTGGATTGCAGCTCTCTGGGAGCTCAGGGGTGGGAATTCCAGGAGTTCCCAGTCCCAGGTAATTTTATCAGGTGGCCATGCATCTCCCAGCATTTCCTATGGCTCTCTGCCCTTTTCCAGTTCTTTCCCCCTCCTCTTTCCTGTCCCATTCTGTCCTACCTTCTCTTCTCTGTCCTCCCTCTCTGCCACAGCCCTGGCACGCTTCCCAAACTCCCTTGGCTGCTGAAATCCTTCCCATGCCCTCTCCATGCCTTTGCTTCCCACACACTTCTGATGGATTAACTGGGATCTGAGCACCACTGGGTACAGAGAAGACACTGTCACATCCCAGAGTGGCACTTGTGGAATTCTCCTTGCAATGAGAACCAGGGAGAACCAATATCAGCTTTAATGAGGAATTTGGGGAGGGGGGAAGGGAATCTGGAGCCTATCAAGCCTTCCTTGTAACAGCATCCCTTACTCACTTTTCTTTAGCTACAGAAACCCTTAACAGAGCAAGGCCCCTTGTCTGAAGGCTCTGTGACGTTGTTACAGAAAGCAATAACTGTGCTTTTGGGGCAGGGGGAATAAATCAATGCACTGATACCAGGCTGAGGTACTGCCACTGCTGGAATTTGATTCTGCTTTCTATGAGGCAAAACAAGGCTCAAATCACGTTAACATGGCCCAAAAGAGCCACAAAGCTGAAAATCTGTCTCTGGTGAGAGATCAAATGCAAGTCAGTGTTGGAGGAACAGCTTCAGTACATCCAGTGAGCTGTTCTTCAGGACCTGGCAAAGGGACATCACCCAGGAACCTGCTTAACCTTTCCAGGGCCTCCTCCATACCCCAAAGGATGCACCCAGCAAAGCCAGGATCCTGTGCAAGGAGAGATATAAGGAAAGGGAAAAGAGGGACAAGGTAGGGCAAGAAAAGCCAAAGAAGCGAGAGGAGCTTGTAAGGCTCTGTTCCCATCATCTTCAAGCCTTGGTTCAGCTGTGCAGGGTGAGCACTGAACTCCTCACTTCTGGCAGCCTTCCTCAGGAGCTGGCTGATGAAAGGGTGGATTCCTCATCCCAGCAGTACAAGGTCAAAGAGCAGGGATAAAGTCTCACAGTCTATGATTGTCTTGAGGAATCATTTTGTTCCATCTCGTTTTAGAATCACAGAATCACAGAATATCCTGGGCTGGAGGGACCCACAGGATCATCCAGTCCCAGCCCTGCCCTGCCCAGACCCCCCAACATCCCACCCTGGGCACCCCTGGAGCTCTGGCAGCCTCGGGGCCGTGCCCATTCCCTGGGGAGCCTGGGCAGTGCCAGCACCTCTGGGGGAAGAACCTTGCCCTCATCTCCCACCTAAGGGATCTCCTGTGGGTGCGGAGGAGCCCGCCGAGCCTGAGATCCTGGCTGTGCCCTGGAGACAAGATTACTTCTCTGTAAGAGAGACACAATGTGTCGCTCCCAGGGCTCTTTGAGTTAGATATGTTAAACTGTTGTGCCCCATTGGTGTTCCCCCCTGCTGTCCCACCCCGATACAGGTATCTCGGGCTCCCCCCGCCCCTCTCCTTCCCCATAAATACCCCGGGTTTTCCCCTGTTCGGGAGATTCGCTGCTGCTGGCTCCCTTCGCCAAAGCTCTGCCTGAATAAAGGTTTGTGCTTAGCGAACGCTGGACCAGCTTTCTCATCCCTGCTTCCCATGTCGCCTGCCTGCTGAGCTGAGCTGAGCTGGAATCACTCTCCTGATGCTGAGCTGAGCTGGAATCTCTCTCCTGATGCTGAGCTGAGCTGGAATCACTCTCCTGCCCGAAGCTGCTCACACGCACTTTGGCCCAGCCCTTCTCAGGGCTGCTTCTCTGGAGAAGTCGCGGCGCTCCAGCCTTTCCATCACCGCGACAATCTCCCACCTGAAATCAGCCAACAGATTTTCTCCAGCAATCTGGCCCTGCCCAGGCCACGTATCCATTTGTTTTCTGTTTGGCTTTCTTGGTTTGGCCTCTGTGCACTCAGAGGAGAGCTCTGTTAGACTTTGGACAGCTCAAGTGTTCACACAGCCTCCTTCTCCCAGGAAAATCCCAGCCTTGTCCTGAGGGGTTACTGTGAACCCACAGAAAAGGGTTGAACCTTGGAACCAAGGGATGCTCCACACTGGATGCCTGGCTGAAGGTGACATTCACTGCAGTGCAAAGCCCTTGGATATTAAGGAATATCAGGATTAAAATATCCTGTTCCCATTTTTCCCCTCATCTGCAAATGTTTGCATGAGCACTTGGAGCTCCCTTCCAAGGCAGAGGGTGTAATGTCCACCTCATCCAGAGCCTGGGCAAAGCTTCCTCCTACCAGGAGTGTCCCAGCACTGATCATTCCATGAAGGACACTCCCTACAACCCAATTAGAGCCCGGTTTTTGGCAGGACCAGCACCCAGTGGTTACTGGTATTGTTGGCAGTGTAGGAAATTGGCTGGGAGAGCCCAGGGATGGCTCCCCCAGGACAGGCTCTGGGCACATTTCTGAGTCTGCAGCAGCTTGAACACAAATCAAATTTTCATGAATAAAAGAAAGCAGGGAGGAGGAGGCAGTGGGGAGAGGGAAGGGCTGTGAGTTCTGGGAGTCCAGCTCTGAGGAGTGACCACCCAGCTCTACCTGATACCCATCCCTGGGTGAGGAATCCCACAGGAAAGGGAGGAGCTCTGCTGTCAGCCCTGCCCCAGGATCGTTTTACACATTCCTGTGGCTCCCTAACTCCATTCTACATTCTGCTTTTCCACACCTGCCCTGCTGCCCAGGGTAAACACCAGCCTCTCCCTCTCCCTCTCCCTCTCCCTCTCCCTCTCCCTCTCCTCCTTCAGAACAACTTGTCTGGGATCCCAGTGTCAGAGGGGAGCAGGGATGCTCCTGGGAGCAGCTCAGCTGCATTTCTTCAGACATCTCCAATTGTAGAGACCTTCCTGAGCCCTGGAAGTGCCAATTTCTGTCAGCTGCAAAGACAACCAAGACATGGAGCCCTGGGGAGCAGGAGAAGATGGGATGCATCTACTTACACACAACTCTGGACAGATAAAACTCACGCAATTATTTCTTTTAAACATGCCAGGCTCTGGAGGAAAATCTGGGGAGAGCTGAGCAAAAGGAGCATTAATGTGATAAGGAGTTGGATCTCTGGTTTCAAAGCCAGCAGTTTGTGCAGGGTTATGTACCACGGGGATATGGGGCAGGAGAATTGTCCTTCTCCAGCAACAGCAGAGCTGCAGCAGCCTCAGCCAAAAGCTGAACACACACTCAAATCAGGTTTGGGGTGCTGAACACACACTCAAATCAGGTTTGGGGTGCTGAACACACACTCAAATCAGGTTTGGGGTGCTGAACACACACTCAAATCAGGTTTGGGGTGCTGAACACACACTCAAATCAGGTTTGGGGTGCTGAACACTCTTTCATCAGGTTTTGGGCTGATTGTGTACAGGATTTCTGGAGGTTTCCCATTCTACTTCTCCTACTGGAGGTGGGTTTGGAAGAGCCTTCCTCAGGTTAATTGTGGCAGAAAGAGACAGAATTTGTGGTGAGGACAAACATCTGGGCTCGTGTGCCAGTCCTGGAGTATCTGTGAGCTGCAGGGCTCCTCCAGGGTGTGCCTGTGCTGGGAGCTGCTGCTGGAACAGGGGGATGGGAGAGCAGCCCTTCCCCAAGGGTGAGCTGCCCAGCCCAGAGGATGAGTTCAGCTACTTCGTATCATCTGAGCCTCTCTAATGAAACCTCCTCTTCCCATTTGACATAATCTGTCTTTGATCAAACCCTCTTCTCCTCTGATGAGAACGCAGCACAGTAATCAAGGAGCTAATCTGAGCCAGAGCAAGCTCCCAGACCCCTCATCACCCTCATCCGGCAGCTTCCTCGCCCCCCTCTCCTCCCTGGTCTGTGCTAGGAATCCTCCTGGATCCTGCTCCTGGATCCTGCCCCTGGATCCTGCCCCTGGATCCTGCCCCTGGATCCTGCTCCTGGATCCTGCCCCTGGATCCTGCCCCTGGATCCTGCCCCTGGATCCTGCTCCTGGATCCTGCCCCTGGATCCTGCCCCTGGATCCTGCCCCTGGATCCTGCCCCTGGATCCTGCTCCTGGATCCTGCCCCTGGATCCTGCCCCTGGATCCTGCCCCTGGATCCTGCTCCTGGATCCTGCCCCTGGATCCTGCCCCTGGATCCTGCCCCTGGATCCTGCCCCTGGATCCTGCCCCTGGATCCTGCTCCAGCCCCACCTGGCAGAAACCCTGACAGGGAGCAGAGGTTGCTTACCCACACCTTTCCTTAAGCAAACTCTCTCCAAAGACCAAAGGGGCTTTTAAACTCAAAATCCAGCTTTATTAGAATGTAAACTTGAATGACCACATTTCTGGGAGAGGAGGAACTCAGTGACTGGGCCAGATGGAATAGAAATAAAAAAGCTTGAAAACAACTCTCTTCCTTCCCCCTGTGTCCCCATGGCTGAGGCTTTACCCCTGGTTTGGTTTAGTCAGTGGCTCTCTGACTAACAGATTCTTTCTTATCCTCGTCTTGTCCCTGGCACATCTTTCCCTTTATGTCACTTCACCCAGACCCTTGTGCCAGCTGGGAAAATGCCATCCCACTGCATGGAAAATGCACTATGCAGGATCAGGAGGGTGACTTGGGAAGAACAAGATGCACACTGGCTGCTCTGCTGCTCATGGAAACCACAGCTGAGACAGAAATCTCCTTTGTTTTTCTATCCTTCCTTCCTTGAAGGAAGGACAGAAGCAATTTTGTGGGAATAAACCTGGGAACACACCAGGAGGCCCTGTCCCTGACTTGCTCCTTGCATAGCATGAGCTGTGATGCAGACATGATGCCCAGGCCATGGGGGTTTATCCACCCCTCCCTGGAGTGCGTTCTTGGCACAGCAGAGCTCATCACAAACACTGAGCAGCACTTCAGGTGATGAACGAGCTGCTTTGATCCCAGCATGATCCACATGCACTTGTTATCCCACATACTCCCCTCCTTGGGTGAGCTTCCCACTGACAAGGCAGAGCTGTGGGACTTAGAAATGCAAATTCAGGCTTGAACATCGAAGGAGAAACATGGAAGCAAACACTCCAATGGCTGCAAGGCTCCTCACACAGAGAAAGAGGCACCTGAGCCTCCTTGAGCACCTGAAACATGGATTTTGTTCTGCTCAGCAAGAGCTGCAGCCCTGGGAGCAGTGCTGGCCTCACGCAGAGTGCCAAGTGCTGGTTTGCTAAAAATGGAACATCTTCACCTATTTCCAGAGGTGGGGAATCCAGGAGTGCATCCCAGGGCTGCATTCCCAAGCAATGAAGCTCAGTTTCCCAGCAGAATTGCCACAGCAGGCACAGAGTTCTGCTCCCCTGGCTCCAAGGGTGTTGCAGTGCTGAACTCTGGGATGAGGTGGAATTTCCACCAGAGCCTCTGTCCTGGTTTTCTGCATGTTGGAGGAGGCCCGTGTCCGTCCCACAAGGGTGGGAACACAACTCCCTCCTCCAGCAGCAGGAAATGAGAAGAGCAGCCAATGTCTGTCCTGTATTTGGGCATCATTTTTCAGCTGGATTTCTCCTGCTCTTCCCACTGGGGGCTTCATTCTTTGTTCTTCCTCATGAGTGTTGGGTCAGAAGGAGCATCCCTGAGTGCCTGGTGTCCCACAGGGGTTCTCCTTTGGGAAGTGCAGCCTGCACCTCACATCCTCCTGGCACAGCCTCTCTTCCATCATTGTTCCTGCCAGAGCTCAGGCTGGCACAGCCACAGGGCCACAGAGTCCCGTGACTCTGCTGTGCTGTGCTGACTCTGTGCTGTGCTGAGCTGTGCTGTGACACTGTCACAGGATCCAGGCTGGCAGGGGGGGCTGGGGATGGTGAGTGCGACAGTCTTGGCAAAACATCTGCAAATGGAGCCTTGCAGCAGCACCTGGGTCCTGCTGGGGCTCTGCAGGGCTGGGCAGCTCTGGGACGTTGGGAATGCTGGGCAAAGAATGCTGGGCAATATCTGGAAGATCTGCATGATGATCCAGTTGAAGATGTCCCTGCTCACTGCAGGGGTTGGACCAGATGGTCTTGAAAGATCCTTTTCCAACCCAAACTATTCCATGAAACCTCAGAACATCTCACTGCTAAATTCAGGCTTTAAACCCACTCTGTGGACTTAACCTTTGTAGTATTTATTTTGTTCTCTTCTTTTCAAGGGGAAATTTCTCCCAGGGATCTTTTCCCAGCCCAGTGCTGCCCATTATCTCCTATTGATCTGAAACAGAAACATGACAATAAAAGAGGTAATTTCTGGTAGAATCCATAGAGCAGGAAATGAAGTGCTGCACACCACCAGCGAATTGTGGCAGCTGAACCTGAGCCCTGTGCCTGGGGACCCTGATTGTCACCATGGTGGGGCTGGGGACTGAGTGGCACAAAGCAGAGCTGTCCTGGAAGTCCAGCAGGTGTGGAAAGAGGCTCAGGGCCCTGGGACACCTGCAAACCTGGTCACCAATTCTGCAAGTGCTTGATTCAAAACATGCCAGGCTCCAAAAAGTCAGTGCCTTACTGAATCACAGAATCACACAATGGTTTGGGTTGGGAGGATGTTAAAGCCCATTCAGTTCCACCCTTTCCCACAGCCAGGGACACCTTCCACTATCCCAGGGTGCTCCAAGCCTTGTCCAGCCTGGCCTTGGACACTTCCAGTGGGATACTTCCCTCCCCTTCTGCACAGGGGCCAGCAGTACTTCCATAGAAAAAGACATTCATAGTTTTAGGACTTTGCTGAGACTTGTGGATCTCTTCACTTAAAAAAATCAAAAAGAAGTGGCCAATGTTTGGAGTGTCTCTCTCCAGCCCTCCCCAGCCCAGCTGCCCAGGTGTGGGGCTGGCTGGGGCCATGCTTCGCTTGCCCAGCCCCTCATCACTGTCACCCCGGGAAGAATGGGGACAATTCCTCCTGGACACTCTATTTCCAACAAGGGAAATTCTTGGCAAGGTGAGTAATGTATTTTACACCAAGAAGGGGCCATGGGGCCTCAGTCCATCCCAGGAAACCTGAGTGCTGGAGCAGGGGATATCAGAATTGTGCTGAAAAAAACCAGAATTTTCCACAATTGCCCAGAATGTACCAGATTGATTGTGTCATTCTCTGCCTGGATGGAGGGAACAACTATGGTTGAAAAGAGGAAGAAAACCCCATCCCAACCTCACTTCCCACACAGCCCATTGCCTGAGGAGTGCTGTACTGACTGCAATTCCATGGGGGAATTTTCCTGGTGGATCCTGAAAGCTGGGGAAGGCAAAGGTGTGGCTGATGGTGGAGCCACAACTGTGGAGTTACGAGAGCAAATCTAAAGGTGGAAATGTCTCTGCCAAGGATTGAAGCTTTTGCAATAATGCTGCATGTTTGATTTGGAGGGATCATCCCAAAAATCACAGGGAAAAGAAGGAATTTAGAACAACAGAGCCAAAGTCCCCTGAAAAAGGACTCCAAAAGGAGATGCATCCAGGCTTAGGAACAACATTAAAATTCGTGAGAAGAAGACATGATTCTGCTGGCAATTATTGTCCAAAGAGTGCAATTTAAAGATTCTTGCTGGAATGAGAAATAAAATCTGAAGCAATAACAGAATGAAAAGGCAGACTATCACACACCTCACCCGGAGATCCAGGCAGGGAAGGATCAATCAGATTTCACCCCTGCACACAAAAGAAGCGAGTTCTGCCTTTTATCAGCTCAAGCAGTGAGAAAAAGGCCTCAGGCAAAGCCCAGTGTACAGGAGGAGTCCAGAGGGCTCCGGGGAATCAGGGAAGAAGCAGCTGATCCCAGGAGAAGTCAAAGCAGGATGGGACCCTGCAAATCCACAGGATGAGAGGAAAGGGCCTCAAGCTGTGCCAGGGGAGGATCAGGTTGGACATCAGGAGGAATTTCTCCATGGAAAGGACAGTCAGGCCATGGAAGAGGTGAGGAGGGGAGGGGAGGGGAGGGGAGGGGAGGGGAGGGGAGGGGAGGGGAGGGAGGGGGAGGGGAGGGGAGGGGAGGGGAGGGGAGGGGAGGGGAGGGGAGGGGAGGGGAGGGGAGGGGAGGGGAGGGGAGGGGAGGGGAGGGGAGGGGAGGGGAGGGGAGGGGAGGGGAGGGGAGGGGAGGGGAGGGGAGGGGAGGGGAGGGGAGGGGAGGGGAGGGGAGGGGAGACAGCCCCATGTCCAGAGGCACATCTGCCACAGTGCTCTGTGTGTGCACAGAGTGGGGGGAGGTTGGGCTCATTCCTGATCCAAACTGCACAAAACCATCTGCAATGTTCAAAGAGCTCCTTACAACATCACTGCTCCACCCCAGCTCTTCAGAGCTGCTGTGAGACCAGGGCTTAGGGGCCACACACATCTGAACACCAAAATAAGGCCAGGAATGGATTTCTTCAATGTCCCAATCAGTGACAGACAGCTTCCCATTAATTTGGCCTTCATAGGAAGCTCAGGAGCCCCTCAGTGCAGCCTCTTGTTGGACACCCCTCAGGCTGACAGGACTGAGCACTCGCTCAGTGCATCCAGCACTGCTGTCCAGAATTTGGGGAAAAGCTCCATCTTGATACACCAAAGCCTTGTGGGTCTAAAGGAGACTTGTGATGGAATCACTCAGGTTGTAAAAGCTCTCTGAGGTCATGGAGTCCAACCAAGCACTAACCCATGTTCCCAGTGCCACATCGCCAGGGCTGCTAAGCCCCTCCAGGGATGGGGACTCCACCCCGCCCTGGGCAGCTGTTGGTTTGACTGCCGACTCTCCCAGGCTCCTTCCAAAGGAAGTTTGCTCCTCTGCAAGGTCTAAATCCTCTTTCTACCTGTTTTTACCCCCATTCCCATAACACAGACCCCACCACCCCACCAGAATCCGTGGAAAGATGTAAATTCCCCCTGTCCCACACAAAACCCTGTTGGATGGATGCAAGCACAAAGCAGCACCAGCCTTTCAGGGAGCTTTCATTCCACACGGCTTAGTTTTGTGTCTGAAAGCAGCACAGCACAACGACCACCCCACCCAAGTGAACAAAATGCAGAGTTTAGCTCGGCTCTGGGGATTGATTAACACCTGGGAGTCACTCAGTGTCCTGCTGGGACAGGATGTGCATCGCCAGGAATGAACGGTCACACTCCGACTGCTGCTGGTGCTGTCCAAGGTGCTGAGCACAGAGCGAGGAAAGGAGACTGCGAGTCCCCGGAACCGGCATTAAACCTCCCCAGGATGAGGGGCAGCAACAAGACAGGAGAGGACACGGAGCGGACAGGGCAGCCCGGAGGGATGTGTGTGAGCAGTGTCCCTCTCCACACAGGGATCAGGGCAGCTCTGGCACCCAACACACCAAGGGGCCCAACCCCAGAGGGGCTCCTCCCTTCCCCAGAGCAGAGGATGGGCTCTCACAAGGAAACAGCCCCTCCAAAAACACCTTTTCCCATTTTCACTTGTTCTCCAAGGCCTTGGAAAGCCTAAAGGAGAATTTCTTCTTTTCTCAGTGCACAATTATGATCAGCTGGTTCAGAAGGAGGGGCTGCAGGGAAACAGTGATGTTCAGGCTCTCTGCTGTAAATATTTTCCTTTCTGGCATGTGACCTTTGTAGAGCCACCAGAAAGGACTTTCCCTCTCTGTGCCTACACCTGAGTCCCTCACAAAGCTCACAGGGAGAGGATTGTGTGGAGATGATGAAAACAGACACACAGATGGATACAGACATCTCCTCAAGGCTTCGTTCCATGCAAACTGGTCCACAAAGATAACTGATTATATTTGCAATAAATAATTTACTGCAAATTTGCCATAAACTTCAGAATCTCCACTGACCATGCTGCTCACTCACTACCCTCTGCATTTCCATCAGAACAGTCTCAAAAAACAATGGCAACCAATTTAAAGCAGAAGCAGTTTTTGGTGGGACACCTCTGAGGGGTCATTTTTCAACTGAAAGCAACAGCATTTAAAATTTATTCTGTTTTGCTGAACCTGAAACCATAAATGCTTTCACAATTTGGTAAAACTCCTTTTCTGAGTTCCTGTGAGCACATGAGGCTGCTTGGGCGGTTTTAGAGCTTCAGTGAGGTTCCTGAGATGAGCCGACTCCCACTGAGCATTCAATCCCCTCTGAGAATTCCTGGCCAGAGTGGGACCCCTACGGACCTTGGTCACCTCGATACACCCTTGTGGTGGGTTTGAGAGGAAAGCCTTGCACAGCTGGACTTTGAAGGGTTGGGGCCAGTTCCATCCACTTTTTGGAGAACTGGGCTGGTTCCAGGGATGTGGGACCCTGAAGAGAGTTTCCATCAGTTGCAGCTCTGTTCAGATCCAGCACATCCCAATTTCCCACAAGTTACAGTTTCATAGCTCTGGGAATTCTCCTCCTCCTCCTGAGCAAATCCTAGCCAAATGAGCCACTGGGCTGCAGGAATCCTGCCTGGAAAGGGAGCAGCCAGCCTGGAAATGCCTGCATGGGAACAGGGTCAAAGAGGGGAGCTCAGAGAGTTCCAGTGCCTTTGTCAGGACAGAGCGCAGCAATGTGAAGTGGAACACCTGTGAGGTCAAGACTCTCCCACATGGAAATAGGCCTGGCTTTAAAATCAAGCTTTAAAATCCCAGTGGTCAGTCTGGGAAACAGGCAGCAGGACAGGAGTCATTGGACAACCAGTGACCCCTGTAAGAATGGACTGGGAAATGCAGGAATCTCCCCCTTGGGTAAGAGGCAAAGATCCCACTTTGGGCCCTGTTTTCTCTGATCCCTTTGCTTCCTGCAGCAAAGCTTTAGTCTTTCTGATTCAGAAGCCTCAAACCAAGAAGTGTCAGGATTAAGTTTTAGCTTGATTTCCTCCTGTCCATCCTCAGGTTTGATTCTCTCACTGGCTCAATGACCTGTAGAACCCTTGTGCTGCAGAGGCTCCAGTCTAAGTTAATATTACAAACGAGCCCTGATAGCTTTTTTTCAGAGCCTAACTCTGGGCAAAATGGACAAACAATTCAGAATGAAGGGCCCACAGGGCCAGGCTGAGCACAGATCCTCCAGCAGCCCCGTGCCTGCCAGGCCTGGCATTTCCTACACGATAAATAAGAGACAAACTTCCTACAGGTCAATAAAATACTCTGTATTTTCCCACTGCAGCCAGGCATCCAAACACCTCGTCACAGCCCAAAGCAGACACCAGGGATCACAGCTGGAGTGGCTGCCTTGGAGGAGCAGTGGCTGAAGGAAATGCTACAGGCCCAGAGAAAACTCATATTGCTCCCCTTGCTTTCCTGTTACCTGAGTGCTGCAGCAGCTGCCAGAGCAGTCAGTACCATTTCAGCCAGAAGTTCTTTCACTGAGGACAGACTTGAACATAAAAACTCTAAAATATCCTTACTAGGTCTGTAAAGAGCATTTTAACCCTCAGATTCCTTCTCTCCTCTTTCTGCTGGCACTGAGGGCAGTGAACCCCTAAACTGCCTCTTAGAGTTGTCTCCTGCTCTGATCTTCAAGTTGCTGTACTTGGGATCTTGGCTCTTTAAAGGATAGTCAGGACCAGGCAAAGTAGCCTCAAAAGAGCACTTCCTCCTGATTTGAGGGAAATGTACCCCTAAAATAAGCCTCTTCCTGGTTTTCAGACAGATTCCCCTCAGCGTTCTCCTGCAGCCACTGCACACTGCGGGGCTCAGAGGCTCCTGCTCTGCTCAGCTGTGGCTTTCTGCCTCCCTTCCTTCTTTTTCTTCTCCAATCTCTTGCTCTGGGACTCTTCCAGAGCATCTCCACCCTGTGACATAAAGGCCCAGCTGTGCAGCTTGAGCAGAGCATCAAGGATGTAATTCCCCATCAGGAATCAGAAACACCTGCCAAGAACAGCTGGAAAATTTAATCCCTGTAGGACTGCATCTCAACAGCCACAAGTGTCACTGCTGAGGAGAGAGGGCAGGGCCAGGCTGCCCCAGTGCCCCAGGTCCTGCTCCATGGTCCTCTCCACGTGTTGCAGTGACTGGGCCTTGCAGTGACTGGGCTGGGCTTCCTTTGAAGAAAATTCGGATCCCAAGATCCTGTGGGTTTCTGTGCATTCCCACAGCCAGATTTCTACATGTCCTTGCTCCCAGCAAGAACCCAGCAGGGTGGGATAGGCAGGGAACAAGCAGATCATGGAGAACTGTGGAAAAATGCTCCCAGAGCCAGGTCCTCCTGTGGCAGAGCTGACCCCACCATCATCCGGATGGTCACCAATTCCCAATAATCAGTCCACCAGGAATTAGCCAGGAACAAGCTCCTCCTCAGCCTAAAGGTTTTATTACAATCTGTGGGGTGGCTGCTGCCTCGATAATTTTGGAATTGCTTCAGAAGTTCAGGTGTGATTATTGAGCTGTGGCAGGGAGAGGAAACGATGGGACATTGCCCTTGTTTGAATATGTTTGAATAAAGGGTTTTACCACATGTGCTGTGGAGGGGTGGAAGGGCAGCAGGGATTCAAGCACAGACACAGATGTAGGGAGCAGGAACAGAAGTAGCAGCTGGTTTGTGGTCGGTGCCAGGCTGTGCTGACCCACAGGAGCAGAGCTGGGATGGACAAGCACTGGGAATATTTGATGTGGAACTGGTCTTGGTGGGTTAGCTCTGCCTGCAACATGCAGATGTTTCCCACTGCTTCCAAAAAAAATGCACTGAATCCCCACATCCTTGTGCAGATCTCCCTGCACAGCCCAGCACTGCCCTGCTCAGGTCCCATAAATCAGATCCCATGCCTGATAAACAGACAAGGATGGAATTCCATCCTTCCCCCTCCTCTGCCCTGGGTCCCACTGCAGAGGCCACCCAAGGGTGTCTCAGAGGGGTGATGGGGGTCTGTGCCCCACTGCAGGGACACAGTTTGGAGCCCAGAATAGATCCTGCATCCCAAAATAGGGAACAAAATGAATGCTAACACATGAATCACACGGTGCCTTTGTCAGGGCTCTGAGCCCTCTGTTGCCAGATGGACTCATTCTTTATCACTCCATTTGGAAAAGTGAGTGAAAGACCTGGGGTAGAAAACATGAGGCACAATTCACTTTTCCAGGAACAATGAGTGGAAGATGAAGACATGGAGTTTGGCATGAAATGGTAACTGAATCACGAGTGCAAGGTTTGAAATGGGCTCACAGACTCCTCATTCAGAGTAGCTTGGTTGCAAATCTGCTTTTTCTGTGGGAAAAAGCCACAAGCCAGGCTCTCCTCCAGGCTGGAGATGCCCAGGCCAGGCAGGGATTCTGCTGCAACCCAGCTTTTCCATCCCACGGAGTGTGCAGCTGAAAACACCACACAAACCTGTCAGCCCTCTCCTCTCAGCCTTGTCCTTTTGTTTACTGACACAAGAAGATGATTTTACCTCTCTGGGAAGTCCTTGGAGGGTCTGGAGTGGGAGCCTGCTGAGAGCAGCAGCCAGGTGTGAGCTGTGAGCGCTGACACACGGACACAGCGAGGGATGAAGGCTGGGACAGCTGTCCCCAGGGGGCTGCAGGTCCCCAGGAGCCTCGCAGGGAAGTGCTCAGCTCGTGGCCCCTCTCATGCCAGGATACAAAACTGAAGGCAAAATAAAAGTCGGGGGGAGAAACAGAAAAAATGCACCTGGGGAAAGCAAACTGAACCAGTTTGCATCATATCATGGTGAGAAGAACAAAACCAGCACCTGAGAAACTGGGGGAGAGGATCAGGAAATGCTTAAATTGCACCCCTGCAAAGGTGAGAGGGGATTTGTGACCAAATGCAGTGTCCCAAACGCTGCCCCAGCCCTTCACTCTTCACACTTCCCTGCAGCAACACCCAGGGAGCAGGGCCAGGGCAGGACCGTGGCTGCTGGAGAGGAGCTCGGGTGAGGGTTACTCCAGCCCTGCCATTCCCAGCTCTCCCCAGTTCCTCTGCTTCTGGAGAACTTGTTTCTCTTGCACTGCCAAAAGCACAGCGTGAACTGTCGGTGCCTGGGCTGTTTCTGGGTGACACAGTTTTCAGCAGGAATCAAAACAGATGCCACAGAGAGCCCTGGAAGCAGAGTCACTCACAGAATGCCTTTTCTTCTGTTTTCTTTACCCAGAAAAAAAAAAAAAAAGAAAGGATTATTTAAACTTGTGGGAAATGATTACAGGAGTGAGGAGAGCACTCCTAGGGCAGAGCCCACAGAGACTCTGGCCCTGTTGATCTCTCTGAGCTCCTGGATTTTCACACATTTTCCTGCATCTTTAGCCTCTGCCACAGATCAGAAACTCCACTAAGCATCATTGCTTAATTGGGTTGCTTGGATCAGCTGCTCCTTACCTGTCTCGCTCTCGTAATCCACCCACAGTCTCAGTTTGGGATCTGCGCTCCTCGGGAAGGATTTTTCTGTCACCACCCACTGCTGCACTGGAATTGACCCCCCATAGCACACAACCCCAATTGCACTGCTGGAGAGATTTATTCCTGTCACTTAAAATTCATGTCCCCTTTGGGTGCAGAGGTAATTAAATCTTACTATCATTATTGTGTAATAAAGGGCAACTGAAATTTATTTAATATGTGCTGGATGAGAGGTGCTTCATTACAAAACTCCCTTATTTATCCTCAGGGAGCAGTGCAGGGAGCAGAGCAGCAGCAAGCGGAGAAGCAAAGCTGTCTGGGAGGGGGGAGCACATTCCTGGTGCCAGTGGGGATCTGGGGAGTCAGCCAGGACCCCAAGGGGCTGATGTGGCATTTGGGGACGTGGGATGAGGAGGGAATGTTGTCACTGCAGACCACTGGTGCTGGGACCTCTGTCAGCACAGGAAGGCAGAGCTGTCATGACAATCAGCTTTTCAGAGCTTGGAGAAAAGCTCCCTCCCATGGGATACAAATCCTGGGTATATTTTAGTTACATTGCACATAAACCCCGGCCCAGACTGATTCATCCCAAAGCTCTGCAGGAGGCACTGGGAGCACAGGCTGCAACATGACTTCATGATCTGGGGAGGAATCTGTCTCCCACTAAAAGGAAGCATTTGCAAACAGTCCTTTAAACTCAGGGTTTAATTTACCCTTCTTGCAAAGCCCGTGGATAAATGGAAATACTCCTCAGCATTCCTAACCCTGCTGTCCCTGGGAAGCAAAGCCCACAAGGAATCAGGAAGTCCATGGGCAAAGAGTTTTAAAGCTTCTTGAGCTGGGCTTTTCTCTCAGGACGTTCCTGCTGGGAAAGCGTGTGGAAGCAGAGCCTCCTGCCCATTTCCCATCACACTTGTGCCACACCAGCGGCTCTGCTGGGAATATCTCAGCAGGACTAATTATAGACATCACCTGGAGGAAGAGGAGCAGGGTCTGGTTGGGATTGTGCCACTGATGTCACAGCTCTCGCAGGTGCCAGCGGCTGTTGGCGCTTCCCGAGGCCTGTGAGTCACTTCCAGCCACACGAAGCTCTGAGCCTTGTGTGATTTAGGGGCTGATGAACGAGTTGGATGAGGGAGATGAAGGACAGCCAGATAGGGGAGATAAAGGATCTGATACAGTGCTCTGGAGAAACTGCTCTCACGTCTGCCCTGCACCCCGGGGCTGGCTGCAGATGGGAGAGGATGGTGACACACTTCCAGGGCTTGAATCAGCTTTTATTCCAAACCCTTCTCCCTTTTGATAGCACACAGCATTTTTCAGAGGTGGCTTTGAGTTATTCTTTTGCTATTGTCACACATCCTCTGCAAAAATACTTCAATGGCACCTTTGATTGATTCACAGACAGCAAAGGCAGGAGGAGCAGTCAATCAATCACCTGGTCTCAGCTCCTGGGTGGCACAAGGCAGATAATCCCACCAGGACACCCAGTCTCGAGACCAAAGGCTTGCTCTGACTAAATTACATCCCCTGGGAGTGTTCCCAGTCACTTCCTCTGAGGGGTTTTTTGGGAGCTGAGTCACCTTCCGTGCGTTCCATGTGCTTCCAGCAGCACATGACTGCTTGCACAAAGGCAACAAAATCCAGGGGCTCCAGCCTGGCTTGGCACCAGATCACAGCTGCCAGAGGACTTCTGGAAATTTCCAGAACTTCCCATTCCCCCTCCAGCCATGAAATGGGAGGTCACTCTTGAGGGGTGGCTGTCTCCAATAGGGAGAGCCAGGATAAGTCCATGCTGGGGAGCTGGAACAGGGGGTCAGGGCTGCAGTGTCCCACTGAAGTTCTTTGGGACTGGGTGTGCACTCCCACAGGCCCATCTGACCCTGTGAAGATCAGCACTGTGTGTGCTGTGTGCAATTACAAACATGGACTTGAGGAAGGAGACACTGCCAGGAAGCCTCAGCCAAAAGGGAAGGGGTGACACAGAGAACTGGAGGGGTTTATGGGATCCTTCTGGCAAAGCCAGATCTTCTGATTCCAGGCCATGCTCTCAACCAGCAGGAGCACCATCGTTTATCCAGCATTTCCATGGATATTCCCATGGATAACACAGCCCAAAGAACCACCATGTGCTCAAAGGCCATTCCCCTCTGGAGAAAGGTGCCTCCAGCAGCCGCAGTTCCCTCCCCCTGATGAAGGCTCCCACTGAGCCTGGACTGATCTCCTTGGTGCAAATGTAGCTTTAGAATCATGGTTACAGAAGGATGTCAATCAGGGCAGGAGCTGAGCCCTGCAAATTTCCCAGTGAAGCCAAAACCAGCAGAGGAAATGGGCTGGCTGTCAGCACTCAGTGCCTGGGCTGTTCCTGAGCCCCACAGAGCTGTCCCCAGGACCAAGGAGCTGCAGAAGGAGAGGGGCAGCTGGGCTGGAGCCTGAAAAAGGCATGTGGGAATTCATTTGGCAAAGCACAGACCTGGATCAGGAGGCAGAGTTGCTCTCCAGGGACAGTTTTTTTCTCTGAGGCTTGTTTTAGACACCACAGTCCTTACTTTAAAAAAAAAATCCTGTGTGCAAAACATGACATTGATAATCATCTGGATGCAGCCAGAGGAAGAAGGAGATTTCTGATTTCTGCTCCTGAAATACCAGGGAAGGGGTTTGTGGTGCCCCAGGCTCTGCCCTCAGCTCCTGCCGACTCAGCCCTGCAGGTTTGCCAGCTCCAGGGACAGCCTGTGGAGCCTGGGGGAGCTGTGCTTGGCAGGACAAAGCCTGGGAGCTCTCACCTGCTTCTTTCAGCTTCCCTCCCCTGCCTTGAGATCTTTATTCACCTTCTGCCCCCTCAGGGCTCACACTGAACATCCCCAGACTCTCCATGCCCCTCACCCCCATGGCTACAGTGGTGCAAATCCCTCACCTGTGCTGTTCCCTATTCCCATCAACCCAGCCAGCTGGTCTGACTGCTGCCAGCCTCCTCCTCAGCCACTGTCACACCTGGGCCAGCCACTGCTGCCCCTCCCCGATGGCTCTGGCACCAGGGACCTGCTCAGTGCCATGTCTGGGACTGCCCCCAGGCTCACACAGCCACCGCCTCCCTCCTGGCACCAAAATCCACATCAGAACAACGCTTCTCCTTCCTGTGGGCAAAGGGCTTATGAGCCAGAGCCGGGATCCAGCTGCAGTGCCATCCCAGAGGATCCAGCTGCAGTGCCATCCCAGAGGATCCAGCTGCAGTGCCATCCCAGAGGGATCCAGCTTCAGTGCCATCCCAGAGGATCCAGCTGCAGTGCCATCCCAGAGGATCCAGCTGCAGTGCCATCCCAGAGGATCCAGCTGCAGTGCCATCCCAGAGGAGACACCTGGCTGGGCACAGGGCATCCTGAAAGGGCAGCTCTGGCTGGTTCCAGGCCTCCCCCATGAGGTGAGCGCTCAGAACCACTGGAATTCCCACAGGAATCATCCAAGCGGGAGCTGATGTGGCTCTGATCAGCCATACCTGTGCTCTGTGGAGCTGGCACTGCCCCTGCTCTCATTGCTCCTGTGGGCACAGGGAGCTGCTTTCCTTCCCTGTGACCTTCTCTCCAAGCATTCTGACCACCAGCCCCCACCTCCAGGAATGTGTTCCCTGCAGGATCCAAGGAACGTGTCTGTTCCTGCCTAATCACTCTGGAGCTCTCCGGGGTGCCCCTGCAGCTCCGTCTGCAGCAAAGCCGATGGAATCATGCTCTGGGAGGAGCAGGGAAGGCCAGACCCTCCTTCCAGCCAGCTCCTCAGCACTGTTCCCAGCTCGCCCCCGGGGCTTTCAGGAAATGATTGTCCCATGTCCCGTGAAAGGGGACGTTCTCTGGGTCAAGAGGATCCCATTCCTGGACAGATTTCATCTGTCAGAGTAGAACAAGGCCTTGGCCACACCACAGGAGTTCCACAAGTTCTGCCCTGGGAGCCCAAGCAACTCCTCCAACCTCTCCCAGTGCAGCCATACCTCTGCTGTCAGACTGATCAGCAGAGGGACCCTGGCCTGATCCATCAGAGATCCAGGCTTTGTGGAACAGCATCCCTGCTATCACCTGAAAAACTTCCAAACTCGAGGCATGAGACAGCAAAAACCTCTCTGTCTGGCCTCCAAGCTACCAGCAGAAACCACAAATCACTCCTCCAGATGCTTTTCCAGCTGCTGCAGCCCTCGGAGAGGTTTTCTTGTTAAATGAACAATAAAATGGATTGCAGAGAGCTGACAGGGGAGGGGCCCAGAGCAGATGTGACTTGTGTGTGGAACAGGGAGGGAACGGGAGGATGTGTCTGGCTTTGAGCTCTGAGCAGCAGAGAAGGTGGAAAAAGGACACCATTTCTTGGTGTGTGTTGGTCACAGGTGGAACCTCCCTGCTGGCTTTGCAGCAGCTCTCAGCAGGGTCAGGTTAAAGGGAGGGAAAATGTTACATCAAACCTGTTAAAGGACATTTTCTGTGGCAGGAGGGACCAGAAGTGTGGCAGCAGAGGTGACACCAGGCCAGAGGTACAGCTGCTGTGTCCCAGGGCAGCACTGCCAGTGCCAAACTGGATTTCACACCCAGCTGAAAGTCCAGCATTGCCGTGGTGGCAGGCAATCCCAGGGAGGGCAGATGGCAGATAGAAAGCCCATGGAAAGGAAGATTTCACCCCATTTCCCATTGGTTGTGCCCAGAGCAGCTCCAGGGACAGGCATGGCTCAGGTGCTGAGCACAGCAGTGCTCACTGAAGGCTGCCCCTCAAACCTCTCCCTTGTCCCCTCTGTTTGTGGACAGAGGAGACTCTTCCTTCCCAAATCTTGGGTTTCACTTCCCAAAAAGCTGCAGCTGAGTCCTGGCCCCAGCTCTGTAGGCTGGACAAACCAAGGAAGCACATTCACCAGAGCTCTCCAGGGCTGCTCTGTGCCATCTCCTCTGGGAGGGCTCTTGGAAGAGTAAAAGCCTTTCAGTGTGAAAACACAAATATTCCCTCATTCATCAGAATAAACAAAGAATAATTAACTCATCTAAAAGAACAACTTCAAAGCAATCAGGAAAGGCAAAGGAATATTGGAAAAGGCTTATAAACTGCCTCGTGGTGGTTGTAGAGCTCCAGGTAGGTTTTTGCCTCCTGTGTGAGTTGTGGAGAAGTGTGACAATTCTCTCTCACTCCCCTGCTGCACCTGGCACACCTCCTCCAGCGGGAGCAGGCTCGGGTGCTCCTCAGGGATGGACATTCCCATCCCTTCCTGGTGCAGAGCAGCAGCAGAGCTGTGAACCCAGCCCAGCTGGCTGTCACAGCTGGATACTGGGAGGGCAGTGTGAGTCTCCCCCACCTTTCCCAAAGCCCAGGTTTGGTGTCCATCATGGTTTGAGCACGTTCCTCAGGGAGGAGATCAGCTGTGCCCCGCAGGGTGGGCAGCACGGCGAGGAGAGGCACCAGCCCCCAGGAGGGTGCAGTGCTCCCCCAGGAATGTCCTTCCTCACACCAGGGCAGCTCCCTCTCGGGGTGTCCAGCAGAGGACACGGCCATTCCCTCCATCCTGCTCACAAAGGAGCCGGCCCCGGCTTCCAGAACTGCCTGGGGCCAGCTGAGATCAGCACTAATTGCACGTCCTGGAAACGCGGCTTCATTTGCACTTCCAGACAAAGTCAGGTAGCCCAAGCACGGGAGTAGAAATCATCAACTCCCACTTGCTGGAAGGCTCTCGAGTCTTCTGCCTCTGCCCAGAGCAAACCTGAGCAGCTCAGCCCACGGTGCCTCCACCACCTGGGTCACACCAACCTCTGCCTTGGCAGGGGCACCGAGGGGACACCCACCACCAGGACCTTCAGCATATCACCTTTGCAGGTCTCAGGCTCTACATCCACAGCTTTTCCCATATTTTAGCACTGACCCACCCACCTTTCAGCTGAGTTGGGATACAATGAGGTTTCCAGCACATTTGGATTTCTGGCTGATTTCCCAACTGAAGGACAAATCTTGCTCAAGGGGAGACAGCGAGATGCCCTTGGGGGTTGATGGAGGTGCAGGTGCAGAGGGGTCAGGACCTGCCTTGTGCAGGTGCTGGAGGTACCCAGGGCACAGGCAGCCCTACGTGCCCAGTGCCAGCACCCAGACACGTCAGTGTCTTGGGACACTCATCACACCACCAATGCCACCAGCTCCATCTGAGCTCACCCAGCTGCCCTCAGGGGCAGAAGCTCCTCCTGACCTGGGGGTCAGAAATACAAAACCTAGAGCCAGGTATCATGACTCCTTTCCTTTCTTCCTAAATTTACCTGCAGTGCAGAACTGCCCTTTTCTCTCAACAGGCATCTGTAAGGAAGTGTGGATATTTATTGGGAGCATGTGTGGGGTGTGGTGGGGAAGGTGCTGATAAACCCCAAACTTTCAATTTTTTGCTTTAAATCTTTTCATTTAAAAAGTTATAACTCGAGACTGCACATCCCTAACCTGCTTTCAGAGTCCCAAAGTGCTGTGAGATGTGAGGGGAGGCTCAGGTGCCTCCCTTTGGACTCAGGGAAGGGCTGGAGCTGGGCCAGGGCAGGCTCAGGCTGCAGAGCAGGGCAAGGTTCTTCCCCCAGAGGTGCTGGCACTGCCCAGGCTCCCCAGGGAATGGGCACGGCCCCGAGGCTGCCAGAGCTCCAGGAGCGTTTGGACAGCGCTGCCAGGGATGCCCAGGGTGGGATGTTGGGGGGTCTGGGCAGGGCAGGGGTGGGACTGGATCAGTGATCCCTGGGGGTCCCTTCCAGCTCAGGATATTCTGTGATTCTCCCTCTAGAGACACATCAGTGGTGTGACTTCTCTATCCACTGGTGCAGTGGTGGTGTCTGACACTGTAAATGAAAAATACTTATTTGAGTAATCCATGTGTTATTTTACCTGTCCAGCTCCAAGTCTGTCCTGGGGTGACTTTATGATACTGGTATCCCCAATCGTCTGGTTTATGTTATATATTAAGTTCTGCACCTTTAAGACTGGCTCTGGGAACAAAGGGGAGGAAGAAGAAGCTGCAGTTTGTGTTAAGGAAAAACATCACTCCCACACATCCCGCTCCTGGACTGTGGTGTCTGCAGCACGGACAGACAGCGGGACAGAGCTTCTCTCTGGATTTTAGTTAGTTTTAGCTAGCTGAGGCAGAGGAGTTCCCTGGACCTTTGTTTTTGTTTTTTTTCCAATTTTCCTGGATCTGTGCAAACCTGCTCTGGACTGAACACCCAGCCAAACCCCGGGAGCTCACGCCTGTGGCCCACCGGGGCCTGGGCCTCGGCACTTTCCAGCGCCGGAGGGACTGATAAGAACCTGAGCGAGCCGAGCTACACCACATGAAAAGGACTTTTCTTCCTAGATTTGCCATCCCATCGAACAGTGAGGGGTTTTATTGTTCAATATTATTCAATTTCTATTAAATAAACAGCTTTTTCCACTTCTCTCCAAGGAATTATTTTTTTCCTGGACCAGTTGGGGGGAGGGGTCATTTGAATTTTTTCCCTGGGGAAACCCCCATTTGGAGTTTTTCTCCCAAATTTGCTCTAAACTAGGACAAAGTCTGACACCAGTGTCATTAGGATTAGTTAAGACTAATGGCACTGGTCACTGAGAGAACAAAACACAGCTGGGCACTTCACCCACTCTGGGCACTTCACCACCAGCCGCAATGGTGCTGACCCAGCTGGGGACCAGTGACCAGTGGTGTCCCTCAGGGGTCTGTGCTGGGGCCAGTTCTGTTCAGTATTTCATTGATGACATGGATGAGGGTACTGAGTCTTTCATTAGTAAATCTGCTGATGACACTAAGCTGGGAGTGTGTGCTGATCTGTTGGAAGGGAGGAGGGCTCTGCACAGAGACCAGGAACGGTTGGATGGATGGGCAGAGTCCAGTGGGATGAAGTTGAACAGGTCCAAGTGCTGAGTCCTGCATTTTGGCCACAACAACCCCTGCAGTGCCACAGGCTGGGGACAGTGTGGCTGGACAGTGCCCAGGCAGAAAGGGACCTGCGGGTACTGGTGACAGCAGCTGAATATGAGACAGCAGAGAGCCCTGGTGGCCAAGAAGGCCAATGGCCCCTGGCCTGGATCAGGAATAGTGTGGCCAGCAGGAGCAGGGAGCTCATTCTCCCCCTGTACTCAGCACTGGTGAGACTGCACCTGGAGTTCTGTGTCCAGTTCTGGGCCCCTCAGTTCAGGAAGGATGTTGTGATACTTGAGCAAGTCCAGAGGAGGTAACAAGGCTGGTGAGGGGCTTGGAACACAAGCCCTGTGAAGAACAACTGAGGGAGCTGGGGTTGTTTAGCCTGGAGAAAAGGAGACACAGAGGTGACCCTGTCACTCCCTATGTACAACTTCCTGAAAGGTGGTTGTAGTTGGGTGGGGGTCGGTCTCTTTTTCCGAGCAACAACTGACAGAATGAGAGGACACAGCCTTAAGCTGGGCAAGGGAAATCTAGGTTGGATATTAGGAAAAAGATTTTTACTGAAGGGGTGATAAAGTATTGGAATGGTTTGCCCAGGGAGGTGGTGGAGTCATCATCTCTGGATGTGTTTAAAAGAAGATTGTGTGTGGCACTTGGTGCCATGGTTTAGTTGAGGTGTTAGGACATGGGTTGGACTTGATGATCTTGAAGGTCTCTTTCAACCTGGTGTTTCTGTGAATTCTGTGATTCTGTACCTGCACCCTGCCATCCCCCTGGATGCTCCACAATGCACCAGAGCCCCTTTCCTGCTGAGGAAAGCTTTGTCCTGGATCCACAGCTGCCAGGGAGATCCCTGCTCTGGTTCTGGCTTTATTTGAGCTGCTATCTCCCAAGGAACAGCAAAAAGCTTCACTCATATCCAGTCACTTCCCCGGGCAGGAAATGATAAGAGAACATCTCGCTTTCTTATGATTTGATTCTGCAGCTGGATGTTTGTTGTGTAATACACGCCAAAAATGTGAATATCCCGGGCATTAGGAGGGCTCAGGGAGCTTTGCACTAATGCTGGGTGCAGATGATGCGTTAATGTATTTATCTGATCCAGCTCAAGCTCTCCCTAATCTATTAACATGAATGTCTGGGGTGGGGATAGAGCCACACACAAACCAGGCTGTGCAAAGCCTGACTCCATCTCCACACACTCCTGATAAGGGTTTGCCGTGCCAAACTCCTCCAAGCTCACAGCACTGGGATCTGGGACAAAGTAGGGACCACGAGGAGCAGAGGACTCCTACACCAGATTTCCCACTGTGGAAAACCTTCTGGGCTTTGGGTATGGTCATTTCTCAACACCTTTGAGCTGCAAAATCTCACTGGCACCTGAGAACAGCCCTGGCTGGGACAAAACCTGCTTCAGAGGTTTCCCCTTTTGCAATAAAAACAGCAAAAAGGGGAGCTGAAGTCTTGGTTTTTACCTAGCCAGGACAAAGCGCTCCCT